>NC_056736.1:39678121-39728121 GCF_019279795.1 Protopterus annectens | reverse complement strand
TGGAGTCATTACATACCGGTTGAGGTGGGTATGTAGCTTATTGTTGGAGATATGGTGGGGGGGGTGAGAAAGATATCAATTAACAACTAGTATATTCCTGTAGTCTACATTTCTTTCCTAGTCAGTGCTATCTGTACCTTTCATGTATTACTGCACTACCTTATAGCCTTAGTTTGAACAGAGATATGGCTGTCATCAGTGTTATACATGAACTGGTTTTACTTGCAGTATACACCTCTTACCTGGTATACCTGTGGAGGGAATGTTTGTTAACAATAACTGTTTCTACACATACTCCCAGATTCCGGGTTGACATGCACATAGCTATCCAACTCTTTCTGCACAGGCTTTGGCCATGTCTTGGCCACATGTGGGTGTACCAGGACATATCTAGACTATTGCCCTCTTCAACCTTTAGTGACTTACCACTCTCATATACATGCTTTCCTACACAGTTATATTATGTAGCACTGTGGGTGACAGTGATCAGTGATACTTTATTATTCAGAGCAACTGCAACACTCACAATTCAATACAATACCAGAGTAAATAGTACCAGTACAGTGTATCAAGGTTTTTATTTCTCGGCACAGTGTTCGTATCCGACGTACCTGTGGGAGCAGTGTCTGTTAGCACTAACTGGATGTTGCCACACAAAGTTTTTGATTACACATTAGTATTATGCACATACATCTCACTCGGTTACTGTAAACACTCTGCTCACAGGGTGACAACATGGGGGTGCAGATAGGACATACTTGGCTTATTACTCTCATAACAGTTTTGGGAGTTGCTAGAGTGACAAGTTTGTTCTCATAGATGTGTGACAATCAGTTGTATTCCCTGTTTGCTGCCTAAACATATGGGATCATCGCACAGACTTCCCAGGGGACAAGGGGACAGGCAGCAGATATGTGCCCATATACTGGACATTTTGGTCTTATCTGTACAGTTGTGGGGTATGATTCTGTATGCAGCCTACTTCCACTCCCAGGATTCAGACCATGGCTGTGTCTGCTGCAACTTAAACACTGTCCATCAGAGTTGTGTTTGCTATATAGATATTGCTGTATATCTCCTATCTGCTTTCTGTCTTATAATTCTCCTGTGGTTTTGCATTCTGACCTTGTATTACAACACTCTTTTGTAGGATTTCCTAGACAGTTATATTTTGTAGGGTAGTGTGGGCGACAGTGATGAGTAATACCTTATTATTCAGAGCAACTGCATCAGTCACAATGTCATACAATACCAAAGTAAACAGCACCAGTACAGGGTATCATTCTTGCATTTCTGGGCACAGTGTTGGTATCTGACAGACCTGTGGGAGAAATGTTTGTTAGCACTACCTGAATGTTGCCACACACAGTACCAGATTCTGCATTACTATTATGCACATACATCTCACTCTGTTACTGTACACACTCTGGCCACAGCTTGGCAACATGGGGGTGTAAATGGGAAATACATGGCTTCTTACTCTCATAAGGTTTTGGGGAGTTGCTAGTGTGCCAGCTTTGTTCTCATAGACGTGTGTCAATCAGTTGTATTTCCTGTTTGCTGCCTATACATCTGGGATCATCCCACTGATTTCCCAGGGGGTCATGTTGACAGGCAATAGATATGGGCCACTTTACTGGACATTCTGGATATATATGTACAGTTGTGGGGTATGATTCTGTATGCAGACTGCTACCACTGTCAGGATTCGAACCATGGCTGTATGTGCTAAAAAAACAACAGTTCACGTCTCAGTTGCATGTGCTGTTTGGGTCTTGTTGTTTGCCTTTTCCCTGTTTTCTGTCTATGTGTCTCTCAGTTTTACTAAATGGCCTCTGGGGATTACAGCAGTCATATACAGGCATTCCTACACATTCTATTTATGGTGTACAGTGTGGGTAACAGTGCTTAATACAACAGTACTATTACGTGATTGCAAATCTACATTACCATATGATACCAGAGTATACAGATGCAGTCCAGCAGTTAGACCTTTATTGTCAGGCTATTACGCTTTTATTTACATACAAACTATATGAGACTCTTCCTGACATATTCTTCGGTGTATGCAGTACCTGCCTTAAACAATACAGGGTTTATACAGGCAATTAATGTACTAATAATTTTAGATGTATTTCCTATGACAGTACATGCAAGAGTATAATTGACCTGCCTCACATCGCAACCTCTCCAGGCAACTTCCATGGGCCTCCTGGTTTGCGGCCCCCTCACTTGCAGGTGTGGAGGACATAAGTGGAATATTTAGCCATACCTATCCATGATATACATGAGCTGGCTATTATTACACACATAATGGAGTGATACTTACACACAACTTGGACATCTCCTGCCATTCTAGCCTCTTGGATCCACTGCTCCAAGAGGTCCACCTTACGTTGATTCAGGTCGGCATAGTGATGCCTGACCTGCTCACCAGTTCGGGGTATGCCAGTGGCACTGGTGAGGTCACAGGCGAGATGGTCACAGGCTACTACCTTATATTGGGAACCCTGGTACTGGCCCTGCATCAGTCACTGCTCATGGTCTTTGACAAGGAGTCCTGCCATGACTCTGGACCCCTGGATGCACCAGCGCTGCACCCAAAAGCCCACTCCCTCTCCCCTTCCTGACATGGTGCCTGCAAGAGGAAGCTACAACCAGTTATGAGATGTATTCCTGCCTGTTGGGTTTAAGTAGGGACAATTTCCCACACTTTACTGTGATTGGCCAGTTTTGAAAAGGCTAGTATATGGGCAAACCTGCTTACCTAAGGTTGGCATTGTTTAAAGGGGTATAACACTGAGCACAATGAGTTAGCTGGCCTACACATTGCTTACACCTCCTAAGCTTGCCTATACAATTCTTAGCATTTCTTACATTAGACTTTGCATTATATTTTCTTTTTGGCATTGATTTATTCTTCATTACATCTTATATATCTGCCTGGTATCCGTGATTCATGTGTACGTACACTGTATGGGGTCCTTGTATTTTATTGGGGACTTCAGCACTCTATTACAATTACACCTCACTTCTGGGCTTAATGCTGTACTCCAGTTCACATACTTATGTTATGTTATGTAGTGGGTTATGGAACATATGACCATATACTGATTCCTTTCACAAGTTCAGTTTGATTTTACTATAGTGAGGACTTGTTTGGTGATACCTCATTCTTGGTGGTTAACTACTGTGAATATAGTGTATAGGGTCCTGGGTTCAAGATCTGCAGGGCTGTTTATTTTTTTGCTGGGCAGAACAAGTGCCATTGGATACAGAATGATTAAGGCACGTTTGAGCACTTGTAAGTGGGTTTGCACAGGTTTGCGCGAGGGTAAGCAATGCTAACCTCTGGTTACATATGATTAGAGAGAGTTAGCTTCAAAATTGCTTAACCTGTGTGCGCATTGCTTACCCCCATGCAAACGGGCTTAAACCCGCTTACTATTGCTTAAATATGCTTATTGGTGCTTACACTTGCTTATTAGTGCTTACTCCCACTTAAAATTACACTGATTTGGACTGTTATATCTCATGGTTCTTGGGAAGGTGGGGGATTTGGAAGCTCTATGGAGTTGTCATTCATTACACATTTTACCTTCCATTTGTATCCATGATTCCTGTGTACATATACTGTATGGGGCACATGTGCTTATCTGGGGACTTTGCGACATTATGACACTGACACCTCACATGTGCATTTAATGCAGTACTCCAGTTCACAAATATATGTTATTTAGTGGGTTATGCAACAAAAATATTGGTCATAATGTGATTTGCCATGGAAAATGGTATGTGCTGCAGTGGAACTCGAACCAGGAATGTCTGTTCATGAAGCGAATGCTCTGCCCATTACACTGTTGCTATGCTGCTTCATTTGCATATGTCTTCCTTGTTATCCTCTTCAGCCATTTAAGCTGCATTAACCGTAGCTAAGCAATGGGCACACCCACCACCTACAGTTAGCTTTAATCAGATTTTTAATAAAAAAAAAAGGGGTTGTTCATTTTATTTCTATTTACTTGCTGTTGTACACATGGAGGAATGTTGCTGGGGATATGCGGTCACCTATGAGCGGCCTCACTCATTTCTTTGGCCTTTCTGCTGTTCTTCATTGTGGGGGCATGTATATTCTGAAAGCTCTGCTCTCAGACACACCCCCTGCACTTTTACATGTTCCATGTAAGATTAGGAGCTCAGGCAGCGCACCTTCATTAATATGCATGGCATGCTGCCATCCTGCTCCTAAATGGCCGCTTCCATGCAGGACTAAGCTAGTCCTGCACAGAAAAATAGTAAATCTGGGGGAAAGTATGTTTTAATCAATTAATTCTACATATACTGATTTTGTTTATGTAAACAGTTGCAAAAGTTATCATGTAAAGCATTATTCATTTCAAATTATGTAATTGTCATTTTGTTCTAAATCAGCACAATAACCTATAAAGACTGGAAGGAAAAACATCTGCTGTGGTCTATAAAAGGGGCACTGACAGTACTGCAAGCAGAAAGCATGTCATGTAGTAGCATGCTGCTATATTTGTTCTAGGACTGCATGTCTTCATTGTGTTCAACTTTATCATGTAAAACAACACCGAGAACAGGAGCGACCTGTCTGTAGAAGAGGGAGTGGGAGGGCCTTTGCAGGAGATGGATGATGCTGCATAACAGGGAGTCAGGCAATGTTAATTTCATGAGAAGTGTGGAGTTTAGGGAAGAGTTAAGACAGGCACTGGGAGGCAGTGGAGAGTTACCAAATAGCTGGGTAACTACAGCAGAACTAGTAAGGCAGACTGCTAGAAAGGTGATTGGTGTGACATCTGGACAGAGGAAGGAGGACAAGGAGATCTGGTGGTGGAATGAGGAAGTACAGGAGAGGATACAGAGGAAGAGGTTGGCGAAGAAGAAGTGGGATTGTCAAAGAGATGAAGAAAGTAGACATGAGTATAAGGGGATGAGGCGCATGGCAAAGAGAGAGGTGGCAAAAGCTAAGGATAAGGCGTATGGAGAGTTGTATGAGAGATTGGACACTAAAGAGGGAGAAAAGGACCTGTACTGATTGGCTAGACAGAGGGACAGAGCTGGGAAAGATGTGCAGCAAGTAAGGGTGATAAAGGATAGTGAGGGAAAGGTACTCACAAGAGAGGAGAGTGTGTTGAGTAGATGGAAAGAGTATTTTGAGAGGCTGATGAATGAAGAGAATGAGAGAGAGAGAAGGTTAGATGATGTGGGGATAGTGAATCACGAAGTGAAACAGATTAGCAAGGAGGAAGTAAGGACAGCTATGAAGAGGATGAAGAATGCAAAGGCTGTTGGCCCAGATGACATCCCAATGGAAGCATGGAGGTGCTTAGGAGAAATGGCAGTGGAATATTTAACTAGATTGTTTAATGAAATTTTGGAAAGTCAAAGGATGCCTGAGGAGTGGAGAAAAAGTGTTTTGGTACCTATCTTTAAGAATAAGGGTGATGTGCAGAGCTGCAGTAACTACAGAGGGATAAAACTGATCAGTCACAGCTTGAAGTTATGGGAGAGAGTAGTAGAAGCTAGGTTAAGAAGGGAGGTGATGATTAGTGATCAGCAGTATGGTTTCATGCCAGGAAAGAGCACTACAGATGCGATGTTTGCTCTGAGAGTGTTATTGGAGAAATACAAAGAAGGTCAGAAGGAGTTGCACTGTGTCTTTGTAGACTTGGAGAAAGCATATGACAGGGTGCCTAGAGAAGAGTTGTGGTATTGTATGAGGAAGTCGGGAGTGGCAGAGAAGTATGTAAGAGTGGTACAGGATATGCACGAGGGTAGTGTGACAGTGGTGAGGACTGCAGTGGGAGGGACAGATCCGTTTAAGGTGGAGGTGGGATTACATCAAGGATCAGCTCTGAGTCCTTTCTTATTTGCAGTGGTGATGGACAGGTTGACAGATGAGATCAGACAGGAGGCCCCGTGGACTATGATGTTTGCAGATGACATTGTGATCTGTAGTGAGAGTAGGAATCAGGTTGAGGAGACTCTGGAGAGGTGGAGATATGCTCTAGAGAGCAGAGGAATGAAGGTCAGCAGGGCTAAGACAGAATATATGTGTGTAAATGAGAGGGAGGGTAGAGGAATGGTGAGGATGCAGGGAGTAGAGTTGGTAAAGGTGGACGAGTTTAAGTACTTGGGATCAACAGTTCAGAGTAATGGTGAATGTGGAAGAGAGGTGAAGAAGAGAGCACAGGCAGGGTGGAATGGGTGGAGAAGAGTGTCAGGATTGATTTGTGACAGACGGGTACCAGTAAGAGTGAAAGGGAAGGTCTACAAGACAGTACTGAGACCAGCTATGTTATATGGGTTGGAGACAGTGGCACTGACAAAAAGGCAGGAGTCAGAGCTGGATGTGGCAGAGTTAAAGATGTTAAGATTTGCACTTGATGTGACTAGGATGGATAGGGTTAGGAATCAGTATATTAGAGGGTCAGCTCATGTTGGACAGTTTGGAGACAAAGCAAGAGAGACAAGATTGCGTTGGTTTGGACATGTGCTGAGGAGGGATGATGGGTATATTGGGAAAAAGATGCTAAGGATGGTGCTGCCAGGTAAGAGGAAAAGAGGAAGGCCTAAGATAAGGTTTATGGATGTGGTGAGCGAGGACATGCAGGCGGTTGGTGTGACAGAGCAAGATGCAGAGGATAGGAAGACATGGAAACAGATGATCCACTGTGGCGACCCCTAATGGGAAAAGCCGAAAGATGATGATGATGATGATAATGATGACATTTGTTTACCAGGGATGCCCGACTGGGACAGTGGCCCTTTTTCAGCCGAAGCCCGGGGATAAAAGCTCAATTATAAAAACACATTGCAAACAATACAAAAATTGACAACAATCAAGACTACATAACTTTGGTGAATACTGGTAGTAAATAGTTTATACATAAAAAATAACAATTGAGAGAATAATATCAAGTGGAAAAAAAAGAAAGCTAACAAATAAACTAGCATGAAATATCTTCTGCCATCATAGAGAAATGACTGATCAGTAGATCAATATCACAGATTTGGTGGTAAATATTTATGAGATAAATGTATGGTATATGAACAAAAATATGGCTGATTGTTTCTATGCTAGTGTTACTTGCTGTAAACAATGATAGCTAAGGCAATATTGAAGTGAAGTACAAGAAGGAGGGAATATGATGAAACTGTAGGAAGCTTGAGATAAATAAATAAAAATAGGAGCAACAGTGAGCTTGTGATAGGTAGAGAGAAATTGTAGAAAGTCGAAGGAAAGTATGATTCATTACAGACAGATGCAATGTGCTATATCTAGGCTATAGTAACATCAAGGTGAAAGACTTGCTCGAGGGCTGAAGTTGACTCCTGAACTCTTCCCACTGTCTATGTGGAAATTTGAATGTTCTCTCCTTGTTTATATGGCTTCTATTGGTATTCTGGTTTCCTCTTAAAAACATGCTACTTGATTGGCTACATTATAAAGTTCATGTAAACATGTTGTTTTTACCCTTGCCAGTGAGGTCTGGAAAATTGCTAAAATTGTCCATGGACTGTTCCGGAACATGGCGTCTATCTGAAAACACCTTCTCCACATAGCTCCTCTCTCAATTATCGGGTGTTATGCAATACCACTGAAATCCCGGTTTTAGACCTCAATAATACAAACCTAAAATCTGAGAGGAAAATCCGAAATTGGAATTCTACTTTTTCCTGGGAAGATACAGTTATAATATTACTACAATTAATCAAATACGAAAACTGCGACCCTACACGTGGAAATTAGAGGCCTGGAGACTTCAGTACTACAGCAACTGACAGCACCTTTCTGAGGACTCGCTTCACCATGCCGAAGGAAATTGAAAACATGGACTTTCAAAACACTAAAGTTAAATTCTCCACTATTTTAAATTCACCTCAAAAAGAAGCTAAATGACCTAGATCTGCTAAAAACAATCAGGAATTAACCAAAACCTCAAAAAAACTGAAAAATGTAGATACACTACAGATTGATGAACTGAAAAGTGCTCTCCTTCCCTTGCACTCAGCAATACAAGAACTATCAGAAAAAATGACTTATTTCGGCTCTACAATAAACAAAATAGCCGATAGACTAGATCTTGTTGAAAACAAATCTAAATCAAATGAGATAGAAATTGAACACCTGAAATCCGAAATCCAGCTTAGAGACAAAACCATTTCTGACATCCAAACCAAAATTATAGATCTGGAAGCCAGAAGTAGGCGCAATAACCTAATAATAAGAGGGATATCCGAAAAATACGAAACCTATCAGCTAATGGAAACCATCACACAAGTGTTTAATGCTCTTTTACAATTGAAGGACTCTCCTACCAAATATACTATCGAAAGAGCACATAGAGCCCCACGGAAATGTCAGGTATCTGATCCACCTAGACCCATATATGTTAAAATGCTTAACTTTCAGGATACTCAAACCATTATTAAAGCCTATAAGGAATCAACTAATTTCACGTGGAATAACCAGAAAATCAGTATCGCACTTGACCTACCCATTGAAATCAGAGAGAAATGACGCAAGCTCTCCCCATACTGCTCGGATCTCATAGCCAGAAAAATCAAATTCCAAATGAGGTTTCCACATTTATTATCCTTCACCTTTAAAGAAGTGAAATATACCATGGCGACGCCTAATGAAGCGGACACAATTTTTGTGAAATGCTTCGGATCATCGCCTTGAAGCATTAACCTCTTGGAGCCTTTGTATTTGCATAATCAGACACCTTGGTTGAATTACAGCAGTTTGATGTTGCGTGAATACAGCTGTTAAGAAATAAATCATTTATTTTTGGATGTGTTGCTAGAATCACTTTAATGGGTCCATTCATGCTGGTATGTGTTGAATGGGGGTCCTATTACACATAAACATAATATCATTATTTGTTGGCTGCTCAACATAAACCGGAAATACTAGTAATTAACTTCCTCCACTCACACGAAGAAATTTTACTATCCACACCATCAGACTATTTGGAGACCATTGTTCTACCACCCACTGGATCTTCGAATCCTATCCAAATGGCCTGCTCATTTAAACGGAAGGTATCTTAACCTCAGATGAGTTCTTAAGGATCGATAGGTCCTGCTATCAATGGAACTTTATTGTGACACTAGCAGGCTCGATCTCTATACCCTACTGGTACTTTTCATTTGGTTATGAGACTCGAGATGAATACTGAACACTACAACTCATATTTTATCTACAACTCAATGGTAGTTTAACTAAATATAGAAACAGTCTATTCTCAATGCCTACTTTACAACACTGGTTTTAAAAAATTCTAATCTTGCTGCTTTACTAAAATTGGACTGTTTTTTCTACACAAATGGATAACCCATTAGGTACAACCCTTGGAAATGGAAAAAATTTACTGATCTAAATCTTTGATGTGATTGTCCTGGTGTTAATGATCTATTCTATACCACACCTGGTTTTTATCTAGGTATTTTATTTAAGCAATCATATCTTTATCTATAGCTCTATTTCGGGGGAAACCTGAGGAGTCATAATGTAACGTGGCACATGCCTACTTGGTCTAAATAGTCTTGGCTCTAAAGATAATACCCCACTAAGATTTTCCTAAGCTAGCATGCATAAAATCAAATGATATCCCATCCTCTGTGCGGGCCATTGATCCCTTCTGAGCTCTACTAATGGGTCTATATAGTAATTCTATGATTACATGAGAATTGTTTCCTTCTCAAATTACACCTAGCCTTAGGAAACTAATATACCAGATGAACTAAGCTATATTCCTGAAATAAGAAAACATAAATGAGATGCTCTCGATACATAGTTTTTTTTGTTTGTTTGTTTTTGTTTTTTTTTTGTTTTGCTAAACTTCATTTGGATATACGTCACCTGGTTTGGTAATCTTATCAAATTCAATACCCCGAAGTATTTTACAGTACAATTACTTTGATTTTAGACATATACTGGCCCAGAATCCTTCAAACTGAAAACATTTTATATACCACAGCTAGACCAGTAGTCAAGATAAGAGATACAAAAACCTGATAGAAGTTAAATACCCTAGTGTTTTTCGATTAGGGTTACAAATTAAAGGTTCTTCTCCTAACTCTACTAGAAAATAAACCTAACTGTTATATAAGCATCAACTCTAGCCTGAAATTTAGGGGATAAACTGTTCTGATTCTATTAATGTCAGGACTTAAATAAAATCCCCTGAAGATCTTATAAGATGAATTCTATAGTTAACCAAACCAATTGATGTATGGTCAATACCGTACATAAAACACCCCCTCCTTCTTTATTCTTTTTGTTTAAGTTAATCGTCTTGGAGGGAAGCTGTGTGGATATGGTATGAAGGTTTTTGAATGACTTGCGAGGGAACAATTGTGTTATTGTATATTAAATGTAAATATTGTTGGTATTTTTTAATCTACCATTACACCCTTCTTTTAACTAAACTGTTTTTTTATAATGTACATAGTTTTTGCCTTCTCTCAATGTTAGGTAGTATGTGGCTAGGCACGGGGTTGGTATTGAGAAATTGTGGTGCCATTATTTTTTGTATCTACACTTACTACATATTCACCAATAATTTACTTTTTGTGATTCTTCTGCACCTTAAATACTCTTACATGGATTACTTAATTATGTTTTGTAATGGTTAACACTTGGAATATTATATCTTGGAATGTCAGGGGGCTCCAATCAAAAGACAAAAGGAATCTGTTATTACACTTGCTATATAAATCCCAAGCTGAAGTATGCTTTATACAGGAGACTCATATGAAAAATAATGAATGGGACAAGGAGAATAATAGAAAATGAGTAAAATAAATTATATCCTCGGGTATCTCTAACAACTCCAGAGGAGTTGCTATCATCATTAAAAAATCCTTTAAACCTCTGATTACTGACCGAGGAATGGATCAGGGAGGTAGATGGTGTTTTTTTACATGTGAAACACATGAATTAAACAAACGGATCCTATTCCTAAATATATATGGACCATGCTCGGGTCAACAAGATTTTATTATAAATATCTATAACCTTCTTCTTAAATTCCCTAATCATATATTAATCCTATGGGGCGACTGGAATATGGTCATTGACCCAAAGATAGACAGAACGGGCAAACCGACCACCTCAAACACTCAGGATTCCCTGGTCTTAAAAGAATTAATCCTAGATTATGATTTGATTGACCCTATCTCTTTGGATAATGATTCTGGAAACAATAATAGTTTTACCTACTATTCCAAATGCCACCGTTCTTGGTCACGTATTGACTTCTTTTTAATCTCAAGTGTTCTATATAATGACCAAACTAAATTTAGAACGGAACCGAGATTCTTATCTGACCATTCAAAAATCTCTCTGGAATTAGTTCCCACACTCAATTCATCCCGAATCTACAAAAATTATAATTGGTCTCTAAATAGTAACTTACTTAAAGAAAACTCAACAGCTGAGGAAATCACATTAACTATTAAGGAACTCTTTGAACCCTTCAGAGGCATGGATATTTCATTTGACATCAGATGGGCCGCATGCAAAGCAGTATTGAGGGGGATATTCATTAAGAAAGCTACTTACCTCAAGAAACTTAGCAAAATTCGAGAAGAGGAACTTAGTTCGGAGATCCTAACATTAGATGACAAACTCCGATTAAAGTTCTCTCCAGAGATAGAAAAGCAACTTCTTTCTAAACAAAAGGAATTAATGGAGCTCCAGCAATCTAATTTCTCTCTTTTAGAACTTCGTTATATTGCCAAATACTCCGAATCTCTGCAAACTCCATCTAAGGCTCTTGCCAGGCTGTTAAACTGTTCGCCCAGAGCCCCTAAAATTACATCACTTAAACATGGTAATAATATATACAAGACTAATACACAAATCATTCACCTATTTCACCAAATTTACAGTGACATATATGCCCTTAACTCTTCTACACCCTCTCAGAATGAAATGAGGGAATTCCTAGCTAACCTCTCCTTCCCAAACTTAACCAGTACCCAGGGTAAAGACCTCATAGCCCCAAACAAGAACTCTGAGGTACACGTAGCTATTGATAATCTCAAGTTGGGAAAAACTCCAGGTCCTGACGGATTCACTTCTGAGTTTTATAAATCTTTCAAGACTAAACTTGTACCCATTCTTGCACAACTTTATAACCATATCATAAAATGTGGCATATCAGATAAATACATTAATCACTCTAAAACTATCCTAATTCCTAAAAACACACTTGATACAACAAACGTAAACAACTTTAGACCAATATCAATCATGAATGTGGACATAAAAATCTTTACTGCTATTCTGGCCAATAGACTTAAAAAAAATAATGCATACTTTAATCTCTCCCGAACAATCTGGGTTTACAACTAACAGACATACCTGGGATAATTCCTTAACCTTAGAATCATTAATAAGCATCACAAAAAAGGAAAAGAACCTTATCTATGCATGGATAATAGATGCTAGTAAAGCCTTTGACAGGGTGAATTGGGATTTTTTATTCATAGTACTGTCTTCTTTTAATATTCCATTTGAATTTATCAGTATTATTAAAACATTATATCACAATTCCTTCACAAAACTATACATTAATGGACAATATTCACAACCAATAAAAATTGTGAATGGAACTCGACAAGGATGCCCTCTCTCCCCCCTATTGTTTAACCTTTATATTGAACCTCTCTTTTTACTCCTAACCCAGTAAACTCACCATTCGATCCCCAGATTATTTAACACTAAAGTGAGCCTAACCGCTTTTGCGGATGACTTAAACCTGTACTTTCAACATCCATTGTCCGACATGGAAAAGCTAGTTCGATCCCTGAATACTTTTGCAGACATAACTGGATACCAGATAAATAAAAATAAATCCTTCATCTTTCCGATTAATCCCCTTGCACACGAAAGCTATTTATTCCCAGACGCATCTACTCGTATAGAGAATTCCCTTAAATACTTAGGAGTACAGTATGACCACACCTCAACATCTATTTTACAGTCCAATCTATCCAAAACTTGGTCTTCCATCTCCCAGGATATTTCAAGATGGAAAAAATTAAACCTTCCAATACTTGCTAAAACCTCCATCATTAAGATGAATGTATTTCCTAAGCTTCAATACCTACTTAACTCCTCGCTCTCTTCTTCTCCTCTCTCGCTTTTTAATAAAATTCACAAAGCCCTCGCAAAATTTATATGGCACCCTAAATCGGTCAGGATCTCTTATCTAAGGCTTACTCTACCGAAAAAGCAGGGGGGACTAACGATGCCTAACCTACATTTATATTATAAAATTATTCAAGTGAATAGAATCTATACTATTGCAAACTATCTACCAAACCCGAACACTTGGTATCCGCTATGGGTCAAACTATGGTACAACTACACACTAACGAAGAAGATTAACCCTAAGGCACTACCCTTCCTAAATAAATACAACCTCAAAAAGTTGAATCTTCTTCCCACTCTTAAAGGACTAATAAAATCCTTCCAAGATTTATTTCAATATACAAAACTGGAAAATGTCCTTCTTCTATTCCAACCCTTCCATCTCAATCTGAATATAACCTTGAACAATGTAATGATTAATCTAAATGATTTCCCTCTAATTAAAGATCTTACCCTTTGGGATATCCATAAATATAACCTCTTATCTCTAACTGACTTACGAATGGTGTTGGGTTTATCCAAAAAGTACATCTCTATTCTAAGACAACTTAGAGAACTTACTCTATCCATTATTCATAACTTCCCCAGTATGGAGGAGGAACAGAAACAGGTAGAAACTCTTCTCCAGAATCTAACCTATAAGAAAAATATGATCTCAATAGGATACAGATCATTTTCTAACTTTTTAAATCAAGGGAAAATTCTTTTGGCGGATTATTGGGACCATCTGGGGAACAATCTAGTAATGAACCAGAAACTACTAGCTATTAAACATACTCAGATGTTCTCCCTATATAACAAACTTCTTTATACTCAATTCATGATTTTCAACAATCTATACCTTACCCCAGTTCATTTAAACAAATTTGATCCCAATCATACCACTATTTGCTCCTGTTGCTCTCATCCACATACCGACTTGGTACATGTATTATGGTTTTGTAAATATGCTTACAACCTCTGGTGTTCGCTTAAAGTTTGTTTAGAGAAAATGGGATATCATAAATCTACACTCACCTGGGAGATGGCACTACTACATATTACTAACGTTCACATGCCAAAAATCAAACTTCATGCCCTAATTGTCATTTGTCTTTTGATTAAATATTATATTACCAAACACTGGTTGGATCGTACTAAACTTAGATGGAAAGATTTTAAAATCTTAGCTACTCAGTACATTCGATCTCATAAACTGTTAATAAGTAATCCTGATAGACGGATATACTATCAGAAATGATGGGATTTCATGTTTCAGATTTTATCCAATGATTAGTAATCTATATCAATTTGCAATTATTCCTCCTGATCTCTTCATTATGGAACATTTATATCCTTCAGGGTGTTTAGTTTATTAAGTGCACTTTTCCTATTTTGCTCTAATCATTGACTTTTTTTTTTTTTTTTTTTTACTTTTATGTACACTTGAGAAGAACTGGCACCTTTATATATAGGTTGTTGTTTGACTTGTTTTATTCTGATATGAAATCAATAAAGTTGAGTTTAAAAAAAATAAAAAAATCTCCATGGACTAGTCCATTTACATGGTTATCAGATTATAAAATTAAAAATAAGTTACACTGGTTTTGGGTAGTACAACTAACCAACTGACTAGGACAAGGATCTGAGAATGATAATTGCAATGCCACAATGAATACAGTGATAAAACAAAAAAGGCTGCAGTGAAATTTGCAAGACATTTAAGAGCATTACAACAGGAAATACTGCACAGCCCCCATGTCAAGTATTGAGTGTCAGTCAGTTTATTACCCTAAAGCCAGAATAAGCTTTAGATCAGTATGCCCCAATGCTAATGTCGACAGACTTATGTCAACAAATAAACAAATGTGGACAAGCTACTTGGCATCCTCTTAAGATATTCCTTGAAATGTGCAATAATTAAAACAATGTTTTTGCAGGTGAAAAGCCCTCCTTGAATCCCACAACCCCTCATACTTATTTATTTTAACTACAAGATTGTATAATCCCCAGGGAAAGGCATATTCCCTAAACTCAGTAGTTCATTGTCACACAGCTGTCCATCTTTTTAGATTACTAAAATTTTGTCAATAGTACTGAGGTAAATATATATGTATGTAAGTATGCATGTATAGGTATAGGTTTACTATGAAAATATTAAAACACAAAATGCTGAAAATCCATATCTTAGGACCATAATATTGAAAGACTAAAATACTGAAGACCACAATATCAAAAAAAAAACTTGAATGTGAAAACTTCCCACCATGTGGACCAAGGATGATGTGCTAACATGGATCCTAAAGGGTTGTAGACCCATTAACATATACTAACATGGAAGCTAAAGGGTGGCAACTCCGAGAGCTCAGTATTATGGTCTCCAGCATTTTTTTTTTTTTGACCTTATGGTTTCAAGATTGCATGTTTCAACATTTTCATTGTAAACTATAAATATCTATCTATATCTACCAATCTATTTCTCTCTTATATATATATATATATATATATATATATATATATATATATATATATATATATATAGATATAGATATATATATATATGTTGGCAGTGTTTCTTGATTTACATCACATTTGCCTTCTGTTCAGAAGAAGATCACTTCTGGCTTCTCAGCTTTACAGATCTTTTCATTTGAAAAGTTGAGTTTGTGGCCAGAATTAAGATTGCCCTGGACTGTGTTGGTTTTGTCTAGTGACCAACCTTGCTCTTTGGTATTTGTGGTTTAATGGGCTCTTGGTATGGCCATTATTTAGTACTTGTCCTTGGAGAATTGGGGCTTAAGGGCATTAGGAAGGTGGCACCAGTTACTATCCCTGTCTAGATGAGTCTTGTTTTCTCTTGCATTGCTTATGTCTGTTATAAAACATGTTAGAAAAAAGGCATCTTGGTGGGTGACCTGTTGTACATTGGGAATATGAGAAGTTAGAGGATGGTAATGCTTTTGTGGACACAGCACTCGTAAATTCAGTTTGTTGGTCTGTTAGTTGGGTTTCATGTTGGGTTTGTTTTAATTAGTCTTCATAATGGAAATATGCCTTAGAGAATATTTCTGATTTACTTGCTCATTGACAGTGGATGCCATTGGATGAGAACTTCCAGTGGTGACTGATGTTTGCTGCACAGCTCGTGATGGCAATTTACTTAGTGTATTCACATCCTGGTAATTTCACCTTAGTTTTGGATATTGACAGGAATGTTTAGTCATGTCTAGCGCATGTTGTAGATTGTCCGAGATGTCGCCACATTGTTGAGGAAAACCTTTTATTTTGTGCAACTTCTAAGTAAGGGCATGGCATCTAGGACAAAATAGGTCATTATCATACTGTACTCCACCCTTATCAGGCCAATCATAGAGTGCAGTGTTCCCTTCTGTATGTACCTCATCAGGCATATGCAGCAACTGGAGCAACCTCAGAGGTTCCTTACAGAAAGAATACAAAACATAACACATCTGTCTTATGCAAAGTGCCTTAAAGCCAGTCCCTCTACTCATTCTCCTATATATTGCTGAGTGGTGATCTATGCCTGGATTTCAAGGCATCCACAAACCCCAAACTTGTAAATTTCCTGCATATTCATAAGTCAAATAGTACCAGAAATACAACATATAAGGACCTGAATTTTTTCTGTGACTTAAACAGAGCATGCTGGAGAGACAGATATTTGTCTCACAGACTTCCTGTCATATGAAACAGGCTTCTCATCTATGTGAAGCTGATTTCATCTATTACACAATTTAAGTGCATCCTAGGCCAGTGGAAGGGGAATAGGAAATCTACACCAGGCCTGGGAGTCATCCCTTATGGACAGAGGTAGCTTATAAATGCCTGTCCCTCAATGTCCTGTTTGGATACAGAATGTCATTATTCTTTCAGAAAAACTTGGCTAGGCTTTGAAAAGCCTCCTGAGTCATTTGTCTAGTAATCTGTGAATCTATGTATCTAAGAGCAGCCTGTTGCATTTCCACTGCTTGATTGGTACTGCTTTAGGACTTTATTTGGATAGGTCTTGGCACTTATCCTGTTATAAAGGAAATTAATTATTTAGTATTTAAAGATGTGCAAATTTAAATTATTAACCACATAAGTATATATCTACATAAAATATTAAATTAGATGTATTAAAAAAGTTTGCAGCTGCTGACTGGCAGGTAAAGTCATTGATCTGGAGGCATTTACATCTCAATATACTCTTCTTTTGATATTAGTGAATTCTTGTGAAACACACATGCATTTTTAGTTGATGAGCTGGATCTTTGACTTTTGTTAATCAACAATGTCATGTGTGCAGCACTGGATAGGGATATATATATATATATATATATATATATATATATATATATATATATATATATATATATATATATATATGTATATATATATATCTATATATATATATATATGTATATATATATATATATATATATATATATATATATATATATATATATATATATATATATATATATATATGTGTTCACAAACCTAACCATCAACTGATTTTTTTCAGTCTTGTATATACATCTCTCTCTTTTAGCTGTTTCACTGCATCTGTCACCTTTAACTGCACTAATGACAGATAGCTCACTCCTATTCTCCACTTATGAATATTGTTTCATTCACATCAAACCTTCATTTTCCACAGTTCCTCTTTCTGCCTTTTTTATTCATTGTTCTCTGATTCCAGTGGTTTAACTCAATTCATCAACCCCCAATTTTATAGCACTTCATCCTTTCATTCATCATATCACCTCCTCAATTCTTTCAACTCTGTTTACCTAACTTTCATAAAATGATAGAATAATCTCCTTTATCAGAACAATTCCTACATTTGAAAAACCTAATTGATGTCAGCTCCCTATCTTTTTCCTGCATTTTCGCCATTCGAGCCAGCACTGCATTTTCGCCATTCGAGCCATCACTTCCTAAGCATCTGAAAAAAATCACAAACAGGTACTCATAAACTTTTCGACTATCGTATTATTGATCTTTTCTATCAGAAAAAAAGGATGTTTATCAATCCACTACTGCCCAGCTGATGTAGCTAAGATTACATTTCTGAAGATACTTAAATTCTGCACAAAATTAACTGCTGGATTATATCTTGAAAAAATTGGTAAACTTAGCCTATTTGCTTCCTAGCTACTTGCATTCTGTCTTCCAAAACTCAACCCATATTTTCTTTCTATATAAATCTACCATAAGATGGTCTAGTACCTGCATGTCTTAGTATCAAAGTCTCAATCACTTTAACAATTTTTTTTCTTAATTAACTCACATTATATAACAAGGTAATTGTATTTGTTCACCTCATCAAAATTTCTCTTCCGCTGAATTGTAATCCTTAACTCCCAAGTATTTATCCCCTCCCTCTGTGGGCACAGCAGTCCTATATTTCCCCCTAGCTCTTTGCCCACACAGTAACTACCACATATTTATTTGGATAACATTCCAGTCCTAACCAGTCCCCATACCTATCAGTAAATATCAAGAAGTCTTGATATTTCTTCTTCTTCACTCTCTCTAATAAAATCATACAATTTCCTGCAAACAACGCATGCTGTCCCCTTTCAAAGTCATTCACTAAGCACATCCTGACCCACACCCTTTGCATAAGACCTTCTTTTCAATCCAAAAATGCAGTGCTACCCTCCCTGAAATTCCCACATTCACCAGCATTCTAATCCCAGTCTTCTCATGCAATGGCATTACTCTTTTGAGTTATTTTCTGTGTCATGCTATAACTATGTAGAACCAATGAAAGATGTAAGGACAATCCACGAACCAGGCAGGCAACACAAGGATCCAACCATAAAGATAAAAACTGATTTGTTTAAAACGGTAAGCACTTTCGCATGGAGCTTCTTCAGACCATCAAAAACACAGTGGTTATAATTCATTTAAATATATTACTTCAACCAATCAGCTCATACGAGCTTGAGTGCATCTATTTAAAGTGAAATCACGAGCTCATTCATGTAAAAACATTTACATCCATGATATAACCTTCCATATATAAATCATAGAATGAAAATAATAAGTATTCATGAATGATATATACTTGTAAAGTGTATATGTATAATGCATAAAAACATATATATATATATATATATATATATATATATATATATATATATATATATATATATATATATAAATATAAATAATAATACATACAAAAATGCATAGAAATACAGACATTTCATGCATATTTCATAAGGAGGAAATATATACTCAATAGTCATAGATAATATGTATACATATATATATATATATATATATATATATATATATATATATATATATATATATATATAGAGTATACAGATATGTACAAAAATATGATGCAATGAGTACCTAGAAATATTTGATATCAAGTATACATAAGCATATTATATACTACATAGATTATTTGACTGAGAGTTTCCTTAATTTCAATGTGGGCTTAATAGAAGCCCTCTCATTTAAGCCCTTCCCTCTATCAGCTCTAAGCCTTAGTATACATTTTACCTCCTTTCTTTCTGTCATATTCCTAATGTCACCCTCTCGTATGGTGGGTATCACCTCATCTATTACCATAAATTTAAAGGTATGGTCATCTGCCTGTGTCATATCTTGCTTCAGTCTCAACACCCATCCCTTTTCCCTGTAAAAGTACCTGCTACCTACTGGTGAGCAGCTCCTCAATGGGAAGGGTACTTTTCTGCACTGATTTAATCTGATGACCTATTGGCCACTTTTCATTTTGCTGAATGCTCATTGTATCATCCAGTCTTTTCCTGGCAAATTTGTCACCTACAGTACATTATTCTGCTTTACTCTATCCTCTTCTTTCTCCTCAAAAAATGCATCAATAATTTCCAGGTCTCCACAAGTCATTTTTAAGTATCCATGTCCTTTGCAGCAGATATGTCCTATCTATTTTTGCTTGCACTCATCCCATATTCCGTTTATAGATGTTCTGTCAGACAAAGCCACCAAATTCAGATTCCTTCCAAATCCAACTTGTTCAATTTTCTTTAAAGGACTTGTTAGCTGCGCGTACTGACCATAGTCAATTTTCTATTCTCATCCTTTTATTGACCATCCATTTTGGCTCACAATTTATTATCTTGTATAGGGGTCTGAGCCACTTCTAATTTAGTTGCTTTCTTGACCATACATTCAATCTGTTTTTCCACATGATACATGTCACTCTCATTGTACTGAGATTGCAGTGAACCCTCTGTCCCTAAAAGCAGTTACAGTTTCTACTAGGGCCCTCTAATCCTATTGTAAAGATGAAGCATCTCTGTAATTATTGCAGCAATAAGAAGATAAAACACATCTGTAATTATTCCAGTATTAAGGACTTTCTATATCCACCTTACACCTTTTCCCAATGCATGTCCAAGAGTGCAGATGCCATTTATGGACGACTTGCATATGTACTTGCAAGGATTCTTTTAGAATTTGTATGTACTTAATTTATATCTTTACTTAATCCATCTTGCAGCACTATGTCTTCTTTGTAACTCTAATTATGCATTGTAACAAGCAAGCATCTCAGTCTGCCACCAAGTACTTGTAAGGTACCTCAAATGGATCTTTTTAGTCCAGCATTGAAAGTGATAAGATCTGCATTCTCCATCCCTTGAACCAAGTCAATGATCTGTTTAGTGTCTTTATGCTTCTGTTTTCTAAATCTTCATATTTTGTTAATACTGCTTTTGAACTTTGCTTCATTTCACTATTCTCACCCACCAGCTACTGAACCATTTCCTTAAGCTTATTCCCCCGTATTCCCATTAGCATTGGTAAGATCAGACCATAAACAAATTTCCCTGGACATCCATATCCCATCCCCACCCCCAGCCAAGGAAATCACTGTAAAGAATTTCTCCAAAGCCAACTTTGCACTTCTCAAGACTGAGGTGGAATCCTTCAAAGCCCCATGGGCCAGAGGATAATACAGCCCAATCCGCAGAATCCTTTACAAATGCATTCTATGAGCACCTGCAGGAATGCATGGATCATGCTATCCCAAATAAAACCAAGACTCACTCCTCCAAAAACAGGAGACCGGTCTGCTGGACCCCGGCCATAAATTAGCTATACAACAAAAGGAGGAAGCTATTACATGACAGAGCAAAATCCCAAAAAGGGAAGGCATCTCTGATCAGTATTAGCAAGAAACTTCGATCCCTCATAAAGTCATCAAAGGCCAGTTTTGAAAGAAAAATTGCCCTAGACACTAAAGATAATCACAAGGCCTTCTTTAGTTATGTCAAAAACATGGGCGGAAACTCCCTGATATGCTCTGAATTGTTGCATAATGGTACAAAATATACTGAACCTACAGACATAGCCAACATCCTGGCAGACAGATTCAGCACAAACTTCTCCCCCCACAAAGGAGCAAACGCCTATCCCAACTGAATGTAACCTCCCTGACATCACAGATGCACAGGTGAAAGCTGCCCTCTCCAAAGCAAAAAACACAGCATCTATGGGACTGGACGGTGTCCCAGGCTGTGTCTTACATGAGCTCCAAGAAGAACTGAACCCTCACATTAAGTCACTGTTCAAACTTAGCCTTACTACAGGATATGTACCTAAAGAATGGCGTACAGCTACAGTGGACCCACTCCACAAAGGTGGTGCCACAACAGACCCTGGAAACTATCGCCCCGTAAGCCTGACTAGTCTGGCCTGTAAAGCTATGGAACGTATTATCATGGAACTCATAAACAAAGACATTGGGAGCCTCCAGACACTGGACCCTACCCAATTCGGCTTTGTTAAGGGCAGATCTTGCCTCTTAAACCTAGTTGATTTCTTTGAAACAGTTACCAAAGCCATAGATGAGGGCAAGGTAGTCCACACAGCCTACCTGGACCTCGCAAAAGCCTTCGACACAATACCCCACTTGGGCATCATAAATAAGCTTACCAGCTTAAATATCAACCTCTATATCACAAGATGGGTTGCAAAGTGGCTCAGAGATAGAACCCACATGGTCAGAATCGCAGGTGCTATGTCTGAATCCAAACCAGTTACAAGTGGCATCCCACAGGGCTCAGTTCTGGGACCTCTCTTGTTTGGTATATGCTTCTCTGAGGTTCAGGCTAACACGGGGGGATTATGGATGACAAAGTTCACAGATGACTGCAAACTGGGGGCCATAATCAAATCTCCAGCTGACACAAGCATCCTCCAAAAGGGTCTCACAGAGATGGATGCTTGGTGCCAGAGCCATGGCCTCAAGCTAAATGCTAAAAAGTGCATAGTCATCCCCTTTGGGAAAAACAAGGTGCACACAAATTACCACATTGGTGGTAATCCATTAAGTATGGAAGAAGTAATTAGAGATTTGGGGACCAACATAGATAGTGATCTCTCCTTTGATAATCATGTTGCCAAAGTGGTTAGAAAGACCTTCTATATAGCCCACCTTATCACGAAAGGGTTCGCATCTAGATCAAGAGAGGTCATTGTGCCCCTCTACTTGTCACTCATCAGGCCCATAATTGAATACAATGCCCCTTTTGGGATGTACCTTACCCGACACCTGCAACAACTGGAGAGACCCCAAAAGTTCCTCACCAAGAGGATCATGGGCTACAAACAGATGTCCTATGCAGCTCGACTAAAGAAATTCCAGCTCTACTCAGTTGCTTACCACCTACTCAGAGGCAATCTATGCCTGACGTACAAAGCCATGTCAAACCCAGAATTAATGGACATGCTCCACCTCAAAAAAGCCAAGTACCTTAGAGCTACACGCTCCAGGGACCTAAACCTGAGCACAAAAATAAATAGGACATGCTGGAGGGACAGATTCATTTCCCAAAGGCTCCCTTCACTCTCGAATAGAATCCCAATTCATGTTAGACATAGCCCCTCGCTGAACCTCTTCAAGCGAAATTTGGACACATGGATGGGAAATCGCAAATTCACCCCTGGGATCTCTCCTGTGTCCCTGCTAGACAGAGGCACAGTAAACTAATCTTAAAAGGGTACCTTCTGTGACCTACTTTACAGAGGCACAGTAGGCTAATCTAATAGGGAGGCGGAAGCCAAATACACTCTGGCTAGGCTTATAAATGCCCTAGGGCAGATAGCCTAGTATCTACCTATGAACCTATGAACCTATGCATCTTGTTATAGTAAAATCTCTATTCTTACATTGCTCAAATTTACCTGCTGATCTCCCATCTCAGAAGACATGCACTGCAGACTCTTTAACTAATTTACCTCCATTTGAAGCTATACTTGCTTTTAAATTATGAGCTACAAGATCCTGGTACCAGTGCAAACTACAAGTCAGACTTACCATTGAAAACACATATAAATAGTATATCTACTTATCCCCTGTTGCAGCAGCAAATGGCAGAGCTTTAACACTACATAGTCATCTTGTTGCATGGCTTAGCAGTGCCCATTATTTATAATATTTTGTATGAGAATGCATTTTGTTTTGCTGGAAATGTGAAATGCTTGTGAGTGGCTATATTATTTAACATTAAGAAAATTGTTAATTATTAGTATGTGGCAAAACCGGGTAGGGTATTAATATATGACATATTAAGATAAAGGGGAATGTATCATTTATGGTTGTAATACATGCAGCCACAAACTGGATTTTTTAAATTAATTTGTATGTTATACATAACTAATTCACTGAATAATTGAACATGGGGATTTATTGGGGACCTATGAATTGAAAAAAAAAATTGGAGCAGTAATGGGAATATCTACAGATTATAAAAGGTGTTAGGCTTTATAACAAAAATTATGAGGGAAATACATATCAGAGTTGAAATAAACATATGCAGATCATGTGCTGTATGTTAAACTGATGGTAATGTACACAACTGCACTTTGTTTTACACCACAAAAGAGTCTGTTACATTTTCATCCATGAACCCTAATAAAGCATATTATAAATCTGCTGAATGCTGTCCTTTGCAAAGTAAATTCACCGAGACATAAAATCACGTTGTGGCAATAAAATGTATTGTTCCAGAATAAAGTGACAGCAACTGAGATTATACAAAAAGTAAATCTAACATTGCAGGCTGCAAAAACTAACTTAAATACATGAAGTAAAATGTTTTCATCTTGGGTGGTACCTTCTGGCATATCCATTCCAATTACAAGTCATATTCTTAATCTGATAGCAACAGCATCCAGTTTTTATTAAGTAACAGCTCAGACTGTTACAATTAAACTGTTCTCACACTCTGAGCAAGTTTTTCATGACCTCACATGCAGTACGTTTCCCTTTACACATCACTTGTTATATTCAAGTTTATAAGTACAATTTCAGTCAGTCTGATTAAACTCTTGTGAAGTGTCTTTTGATTACACTACAACTTTTACTTACAAAGCTCAACTATTCTCTCATCACATTTATGAATTAAATACACATATTCCTTTCAACATAGGTTGCTTTCTTACAGAGCACAAATATATATTCTGGCCTAACTTGCTCAGAATCGAAGTGAAATATAATTTAAAATGTCCATTCTGACACTTATATTACGTGCGGTATTAGTTTGTCTACCTGCATGTCCGTGATGTAATAGCTGGGTGTTATATGTGTAAATGTCTGTGAAAATAGTTTATATGTTATCTGCACATTGAGTCTGGAGACAGACCCTGGGACTCAGTAAACGTCCATGCAGGAATAGCTTATTCCTGCACGGAAATGACTGTTTAAGAGCAGCATGACAGTGTGCCATGTATAGTTATGAAGGCGTGCTTCCTCTGCTCCTAAACGGACATGGAGCATGGACAAGTGCAGGGTGTGTGTCTGAGAGCAGAGCTCTCACAATATACATGTTCCTGCACTCAAGAATTGCCATTCAGCAATTACAATGAGCGAGAACACTCATATACATATAGGGGGTTGTCACCTTTTCAAATGTCTAAAGAGGCACTGTTAGTGTATAAATGTGACATGTTGCAGGACAAAACACACCCACAGCCATTACAAAGGTCAAAGCCCCACTTTACAGGAAACCCTATGCTCATAGCAACAGAAACATGCCAGGATTTCTGTCTAATGTGCAGATGCATGCAGAAATCCACAGCAATGAGTGAAACCTGTACCTTCTTTCAGAAAATAACACTTGAAAGTTTTTTTATATCAAACTGATTAAATTTAACCATAGCTGCACTGGTTTGCCCATTGCTTAGCTACGCATACTCTAGCATAAATGGCACAAGAAGGTAGATAGCAAGATACATTCAGTCAAAGTTGTACTGCAATAGTGTAATGGTTAGAGTGTTTGCTTTGCAAGCCACCATTCCTGGTTCAATCCTTACTGTAGTAAGTTCCATTTTCCATGTGAAAGCAATTCATGAACTTTTTTTTGCTGTATAACATACTAAATAACATATATTTGTGAACTGGAGTCCTGCATTAAGTGCAGATGTGAGGTGTAATTGTAATAATGTGGTAAATCCACAGAAAAACACAAGTGCCCCATACAGTATACATACGCATGAATCCGGGATACTAAACAAAGTTATAATATGTAATGAATGATAAATCAACACCATACAGCAAATAGTGTATAAAGTGTCCAAATCTACCCCTTTCCCATGACCCATGTTTCTTTACTTTCTAAATTGGTGCAGGGGTAAGCGGGAGTAAGCACTTTTAATGAGTAGTAAGCGTGTTTAATCCTGTTTGCGTGGGGTAATCAATTTCTACACAGGATAAGCAATTTAGAGGCTAACTGACTGTAAGAATATTTAACCAGAAGTTAGCATCACTTACCCTCGCCAAACCCGCTTACAACTGCTTAAAAGTGCCTTAATCACTCTGTATCCAACAGCACTTGTTCTGTCCAGCAACAAAATAATCATCCTTTGCAAGTCTCAAACCCAAGACCCTGCATAACATAGACACAATGATTTACCACTTCAGCATATCAACTGCACATAAAAATTGAGGTATACCCAAACAGATCCTCACTACAGCAAAATCACATTCTACATGTGAAAGGAATTTATAAGCAATTATTTTGTTGTATAACCTACTAAATAACATATATTTGTGAATTGGAGTACTGCATTAAGTCCAGATGTGAGGTGTCATTGTAATAAAGTGGTGAAATCCCCCGATAAACACAAGTACCCCATACGGTGTACCTACACATGAATCACGGATACTAAACCAATTTATAATATGTAATGAATGATAAATTAATGCCAAACAGTAAATAGTGCTCAAATATAAAAATAAGCAACACTAAGCTTTGCACACCTCTGCTTACCAGATGTAAGCAATGAGAAGCCCACCTAAATAGATTTGCCCATTGGTATGCCACTTTAAGCAATGCCGACCTTAGGTAAGCAGGTTTGCCCATAGGTTAGCATTTTCAAAACAGTTCAATAAAGGCAAAGTGTGGGAAATCAGCCCTATTTAAACCACACAGGTGTGAATACATGTCATAACTGGTTGCAGCTTCCTCCTGTAGGCACAATGGTCAGTGTTGGGGAAGGATTGTGCTTCCGATTGCAGTACTGGGCATCCAGGATTTTAAGGTCATGGCAGGACTCCTGGTAAATGACCATGAAGAGAGACTGCTGCAGGCCCTGTACCAGGGTTCCCAATATAAAGCAGATGCCTGGGACCGTCTGGCCCTTGACCTCACCAGTGCCACTGGCATCCTTCGAACAGGTGAGCAGGTCAGGTATCACTATGCTGACCTGAAATGGCAGAAGAGGGAGCTCTTGGATCAGTGGATCCAAGAAGCTAGGCAGACTGATGTCCCAGCAGTGTTTAAGTACTCATTCTGCTAACTGTTTAATAATTGCCTAGCTCGTGTATATTATGGATAAGTATGGCTAAATATTTCTCTTATGTCTCTGACAGCTGCAGTGGAGTGGTGTGTGAATAAGGAAGCCCATGTGTGTAGGCTACAAAGGCTGCATTGCGAGGCAGGTTAGTAATAATCTTTCATGTACTGTCATAAAAAATAAATTTAAAAGAAGTAGAAAGTTAATTGCCAGTATAAAACCTGTATTGTGTATGGGATGTACTGAATAAACCAAACAATATGGCAGGAAGAGTCTCATATAGGTTGTATGTAAATAAAAGGGTAACAGCCTGGCAATAAAGGTCTAACTCCTGGACTGCTTGTGTTTAGTCTGGTATCATATGGTAATGTGTTGCATTCTCTTAATAGTACTGTTGTATTAAGCACAGTTATCCCCACTGTGCTACATAAATAAAATGTGTAGGAATGTCTGTATATGACTGTTATAATTAGAAGGTCATAATGTACAACTGATGGAGACTTAGACGGCAAACAGTGAGAGGATGCACAAAAATATCCAAATAGCACACATGACTGTGATATAAATTGTTGAGATTTTAGCACAGCCATGGTTCAAATCCTGGGAGTGTTTGTAATCTGTATGTATAATCATACCCCTCAACTGTACAGATTTTGTCAGAAAGTCCAGATAATTGGTTTAATTTTTCTGCCTGTTACCCTATCCCTCTGGCAAATCAGTGGGATTATTCCAGACGTTTAGGCAGCAAATAATGGCATACAACTGATTCTCAGAAATCATAACCATCAGAAATATATCTATAAGAACAAACCTGTCACTCTAACAACTCACCAAAATGTTATGAGAGTAATATGCAAATTATGCCCCATCTCTATTCCCATGTTGTGAAGCTATGACCAGAGTGTGTGCAGTAACAGAGTGAGACATATGTGCATAGTAATGTGGAATCTGGTAATATGTGTGGCAACATTCAGGTAGTGTTAACAAACATTCCCTCCACAGGTCTGTCAGATAAGAAAACTGTGCCTGGAAATAAAGACTGAAATCCTGGACTGGTACTGTTTAGTCTGGTATGGCATGACATTGTTAGTGTTGCAGTTTCTGTGAATAATAATGCATTACCCATCACTGTCACCCACACTGTGCTACATAATAAAAATGTCTAGGTATCATTGTATAAGACTGTTGTAATTGGAAGGTCAGATTGTAAAACCACGGGAGACTTATAGAAAGAAAACAGTGAAAAGAGGCACAGCAATATCTAAATCGCACACTCAACTGTGACATACACTGAATTATTTTCAGCAGAAACAGCCATGGTTCGAATCCTGGGAGTGGTAGTAAGCTGCGTGCATAATCATACTCCTCAACTGTACAGATTTGTTCAGAATGTCCAGATAATTGGCCTATATCTGTTGCCTGTTACCTTGTCCCCCTGGCAAACCAGTGTGATGATCTCTGAAATGTAGGCAGCTTTTAATGAGATATAACTGATTGTCAGACCTGTAAATATTCAGAAAATGAATATGAAAACAAACCTGTCATTGTAGCAACTCACCAAAAGTTTATGAGGACAATTGTCAAAATATGTCCCAGTTCTACCTCCATGTTGTCAAACCTTGGCCAGAGTGTGTGCATTAAGAGATTGAAAGGTATGTGCATAACATCAATATGCGTAGAAACAGTCAGGTAGTGTTAACAAATAATACCTCCACAGGTATACAAGGTAAGAGGTGTATACTGTAGGTAAGACACAGTTCAAGTATATACTTGTCTACAAACATACCACTGTCTAAACTAAGGCCATAGGGTAGTGTAATAATACCCGTAAGGAACATATTACAGCAGTGACTAAGAAAGTTGTGAGAACTACAGGGATATACAAGTTCTTAATTGACATCTTTCTCTCCCCCCACCATATCTGCAACAATAATCTAAATTCACAACCCAATGGGTATGTGTACAATTAAATCTACTGTTGGGACATATGTCCTATTGTTTGATAAATATTGAAATATGTTTCTATGCATGTGCCATGTTGAAATACTCACACATTGGTGGCATGCTGTTGTAATGGCCACTGTGGTTCCATATATGCATGTGTTCCGTTTGCAATGCAACTGTTTTATATCTGGTGTTTTGAGTTAATGGGAATATCTATGCATGATGTTATATCTAATCCTGGAATGTGTTGATTATTACTATCCCACATATGTTTTAAAATTGCAACACCATAGCACGTTTGGGAAGGTCAGTCCCAGCAGACCCATCTCTTCCCACCTCATCTGGCCATGGCTTCAGGCACCAGCACATCTGGGGCCCACCCTGGGACCTCCTCGTCTGCTGGTCCTGCACCACCTTCAGGTGGAACTGCCTCAGGGGATGGGGCTCACCCCCCGTGGGAGCAGACATGGACAGGAAACTGTCACCCATCATCAGGTCTGGGTTCTAGTGTGTAGCAAGCTCTGCAGGCAGTTGGGAGATCAGCTAGGCCAGCTTGAGGGACACATGGTCCATTTCAAGGGTCAGCCTGCCCCTCCTACCCAGCCCACAGCACAGCCACCTTTGGTGCTGTGAAGGTGCGGTGGTGACTGCCCATGGGTGGGGACCTCAGTCCCACTGTTTCCATTTAGGGGATCATGGGCTTCCAACTTCCAAACACCCCTCCCCATCCAAGGTGTTTACCCCCCACATGTGTCATATACCACCCCTGTATGCTATCTTGTCTGTCTTGTCTGTCATCCTACCCAAACTATCTCCACAAATATACCTACTATCCTTCTCCAACATCCCAATCTCACCTTAAAAGAAAGAAAAAAAGGGCAATCTGTTCCCCAAATAAATCTCACCCCATACATAGCTGTCCATTTTGCACACATCACATGTAATCTGACGTAACTGGCTTCACAACATATTATTGCTGTCCTCACCCCTCTCTCAGGGGTTTGAGTGTCCAAATCTACCTCCAAATTCAGTATATATGCACAACTGTTGCTGTAGAAGAAATGGGCAGCTATGGACCTTCCCTATACCCACCCTACACATCCCTAGCTATTTTCCTTATTGTCTTTCCCTCTTTGTGCCACTTTTTTACCACTTTCCTATCACCCCTTTTTCTTTTCTTTTCTTTTAAAGAAATTAATATGGGGGTAAGTGGGAGTAGGCACTTTTAAGCAGTAGTAAGCAGATTTAGCCTGTTTGAGTGGGGGTAAGTAATGCCTACACAAGATAAGCAATTTAGAGGGTAACTCACAGTAAGAATATTTAACCAGAAGCTAGCATTGCTTACTGTTGAGAAAACCCATGCAAACCCACTTACAACTGCTTAAAAGTGCCTTAATCTCTCTGTATCCAACAGCCTTTGTTCTGCCCAGCAATAAAATATTCAGCCTTTGCAAGTCTCAAACCCAGGATCCTGTACACCATAGCCAAAGTGATGTCCCACTAAGCCATATCTGATTCAAATAAACCTGAAGTTGTATCAAACATATCATCCAGCACAGTCATTCAACAGTAGAGGAAATGTATTTATATATGTAGATGTATATATATATATATATATATATATATATATATATATATATATATATATATATATATATATATATATATATATATATATATATATATATAAAAGAACACAACAAATACATATATGACCAAAGGCACCATTAACGGGGGTGAGGGGGCCCAATTTAAGTACCTCTTGTAATTATTGATATCATCCCCTCCTTCACAGCCAAACAGATATGCCTTGCAACACGATATCAACACTTGCAAGTCTCATACCCAGGACCCTACACAACATAGCCACAAGAAGTTAACAGTAATCCATCTCACCTGTACAATGTCAGAATGGCATCAATAAGATATTATGCAGAACAGTCTGTCTACCATAGGGAATGTCCAATGTGGAAGCAGAAAACATTCCAATGATACATAATACACACACACACACACACACACACACACACACACACACACACACACACACACACACACACACACACACACACACACACACACACACACACACACACACACACACACACACACACACACACACACACACACACACACACACACACACACAGATATATAACCAATGGCAACTGTTACATATCTACACAACAGCATATCACAGTACTGCATTCCACAACCCTTACAACCTGTAATGTGGTCCTAACATGAGCAATGAATGTGTAATATGGAATCCTATGTTAGGACAGCAAATATGGGGAATACATACCTTAAAAACACTGAAAGCATATGTGTGCATACACCCAAATAACATATTGTGGAAGCAGCTTTTGAGGTACTGACGACATGCACTATCCATGAGTATGGACCTTCCAGCAAGGTCCTCAGTGTCACACCAAGAAATGGTCTGCTTTCCAAGACGTTTGGCCATCAATGTGCCCACTTACCTGCAATAGAGGTAGCCATGGCTTGCACACATCTTACAAGCCATGGAATGGATCCCATACCCAACAGGTAGCACGCAGAAGTTGGATATGTAGCCTTACCTCACCATTGCATATACCATGGCAAACAGTGCAGACAGTCATGTATGTGGCGAGGATGTATGGAACAGGATTAATGTAGAAAATAAACAGATGGCCATCAAAGACAGATGATGACACATGTTGCAAACTGGTCATACAGGCTGACTAGTAACATGCCACAACACTGAGGGAGTTGCAGGAATGTCTAGCAAGTACTGGCTGTGCAGCACCTGTGTCAGCAATCACCTGGACTCAGTATAAGTATGGCCCATGGCTTAGGGTAATCAGATGGGACAGTTGTTTCACAGGAAACATCAGCCAGGGCTCTATACAGTTAGCGTATGCATAACATCAAAATGTCCCCCAAAGGCATGTGTTGCAATGTGTACTGGTGTACTAAGACCAAGTTGGAAAATTACATACAGTATCAATTAAGATACATGTGCCACACAACCAACACCTCACCCCACCTCAGCCCCACCATCCTCATTTGTACCTTGCTGGTGCCAGTGTGCACCTGTATATTTGCCATTCATTAGCAGGGTATAGGCCGGTATACATGGTGTTCAGAGTTTGGGACACTGCAAAATGACACACATGTGTAGGCCATAGTTGTCAAGCATCTGCAAAAAGGCTGAGGATGAAGAGGGGGTGTCATCCTCAAACACAACAGTGCACTGAAGCAGAGATCCAAAGCTTGCTAAGAATGGCTTTATCTGGACACAGCCAAGGTCATTAATTGTGGCAGACATAACCCTGACTCCACAGCAATGGTGACGGCACTGTGTGACATCCAAGGGCTGTGCACATGAGTTGACCTTGCAATCATGCAGAGTTGGAGGATATTTGTAGGGCAGAGTGACCAAATACTGGTAAATGCAGATGGCCCTTGCTAGTATACCCCTTCCATTAATTGTGACTTCTGTAGTACACTTAACAGTTAGTGCAAAAAAAAAACATGATAAGGGTGTGCAGACATATGCACCCACAAATTGTATGCATCTCAATCAAAATATGCACAACTAACACATTTGTTTGATACTGCATTTGATTCCACAGGTCATATATCACATATCAGGTTCATGTAATGTTAACATATGCAGTAATGTGGCCCCCATGGCATATCAGGGAAGACTGTGACATGTCAATAAAGGTGCGTGCACTCCCCATAGCCACAGTAAGGTTTGAAGGTTGTCAGTGTAATTTTATTTTATTGGCCATACATTCTCCGCTGATGATGAGATCTGTAAATCAGACATCCATTCACAAATGACATCTGTCCACAAATCATCCCAGGTATGTGTCAGAGAAACACATAGGGGCTGTGAGCAGCAGAGCAAGCATAACTGACACACATATGCACATTCTGCAATGGTGTGTACACCTGTGAGTTATGGTGCACAGCACATGCCAGGGTGCTGAACAGGTGCACAGCAATACTGCGTACATGGGTGCAGTGTGTTCCAGGGCAAGGGGCATCACCTACATAATCAACGCATGCATCACATAGATGTATAATGTTGATAACAGGGATTTGATATAGCTGCATTACATGCTGTTGATTGCCATATGTCATACATGTTGATAGATGGATAATGAGAGGTCTGTGTCTAATATCTTTGTGCAACCTCACTTGTAATTGTGTGTGTGTGTGTGTGTGTGTGTGTGTGTGTGTGTGTGTGTGTGTGTGTGTGTGTGTGTGTGTGTGTGTGTACACTGTTAACCAATGACTTACAGGTCTTAAAGTGCATTTCTTGTTTTCCCCTCACAGGTGGCGAGGTGGGTCAGGGTCCTTCCTGCAGGCAATCTGATGTTGGTTTCCATACAGACACCGATAATGATGATAGGTGTGTTAAGGCACAGGCGGGGTTGTCAGGGGCTGAAGCTGCACCATCATTTGACATCCCACTGTTATCCACCCCATCCCCACACACAGTCACATTGCCTATACATACCCCATCAGCAGTAGCCATAGCCGAAGGACATTTGGCAGTTGGTGGCATGGGATAGGACAGTGTGGTATCTATGGCACATGTGTCTGGACACAGCAGCCATAGCCGGATGTCCAGCGGGGTACCACATAGGCAGATGTACAGGGGTGCTCATAGGAGGGCTGCTGGTCATCATGCCCCTGGCAGAGGTGCCACATATGGTGCCATCAGATGCATGTTTCAGGCTGTCATGGAGACGCAGGCATGTATGCAATGGCATACCAGACAGGGTCTGATGTTGCAGAGGGCTACTCATTTTGCTGTTATTGACAACATCCGTGATCTTGCAGGTGTCCAGAAGTATTTTGCAGAGGTCATGGATAGATGGTTGGATGAGATGGTGGGAATCCTCAGCCATGGAATATCTGTGCTCAAGCATATGGTGGGAGTAGTGTGACAGCCACGTGGATGTAGGCCAACAACACCAACAGCTGGAGGTCAACGTGGGCATGCCAGAAGTCAGAGCTTCTCCCATAGTGGCAGTACCAGCCCAATCACTGCAGGGGGTTGCTGTCCACACCACAACACAGCAGGCCACATGCATGTGGCCCTGATTGTTCCCAAGAGGACCTGGATCCAGTGGACATATGTCATCAACATGGGAGAATACCATATTGTGGCTTGTACCTGGTGGTGCCCATGGAACCCCTGTCAGGCACAGTTCTCATGTCTGTAGCAGGAGACAGTGAACTGCACACCCTGCCAGGTATGGTCTGCAGCTGTACTACAAACCTCAATATAGGGCAACCACATGGCAGAACTGTGTGCATGCATACACATACATCACCAACACATCAAGGGCAACCCCATACCTACACACACCACATCACAACAGTCCGATTAATAATTAAACCCCCTCACACACACACAACATGATGTCAAACGTATGGCTCAGCCTAGGTCTCTGGCAAACCAACAACACGCCCCGTGCATATGATGATACCTGTGCCACATCCCTGTCATCCATAACCTTGATGCAGGGGCAGCCTAATATGGTTCTGGTGCATAGGGTTACTGTACTATGGTGTACTAACTTAATGCTGTGTAACATGTTGCCAGCAGTAAAGTTCAATGCTTACATGTCAGAATTGTAGCTGTCCAGCCATGATGAATTATAGCTGTTATTAACACTGAGTGATTGTAGTCTACATAATGTATTCTGTTTGTGTTGTAGTTGTCCATGTGTCAGCAGGATGTTGGTCTACTGTTGTTTCCTGAAAGGGGTATGGCACTGTGGTGACACCTTGGCTGTGCCATATCGTATAGGTGGACACATGTCGCAGGTCTGTATAGCAGTTACTGCATGTGTCGCATGGCTGATAGGTCTGGGGGTGTATACAGGTGAGTGCATGGTGGCAGATGTCAGTAGCCCTTCTACAGTGAACAAAGGTAAGTGTACTGGGTGGTACACACCACATGTTTCTGTATAACACACACGGAGCCTTTGGTGTTGGTGCAATGCACAGAGAATACTGTACACATGGATGTATGTTCTTGTGCAAGAAACCCATTTTAGCCCATGTAATTCCACCAAGACATTATAGGCACAACACCACATTGGGTAATAAGCAGTCTGCTAGTTTAATGTCATTAACAATGGTACTGGCAGGGTATATGTACCTTTCCCCAATGTAGTGCAATCCTCAACTCAGTAAACATAGGTGTGCTGGTGTGGGTGGCACAGCCCTACCATTTGGAGGGTGTGAGGTGCTGTACAACTGCAGATTGTGTGATTGACAACTACTTTACCTGTTAAAATGAACTGTACAGTATTACAGCCAGCTAAGCGAGGGATACACTCAAAAGTAACTGCAATGATGGTGGCTGTGTCCACAAGAGCCACACCCAGCAATATATACTAACCCCATTATCACTGTACACATCTACCACTAGTTGTGATGGAATGTATTTTCACAGGATGATACCTGTGAAATGTTAGCATTTGCCAGGCAGTTCTCGGACAGATGACCTCCTGGGACATTTATAGTCTGCAAACGGAAGAAGATTCCTTCACACACACACACACTCTTACTTGGCAACACTAGGACTAGAACCCCTACCTAAGTATGTAGTCCTACTGATGTGTGTGGCCTTAATTGCACACACCACACAGTATTTAGGATGAGGTGTGATCCAGGTTACATGTTATGTAAAGAACAACCCCAGGCCCTGTACAGTATGGTAATGGGGGATGTACCGGCTGTTTATGGACAATACATAGTGTGACATACTGTCATATACACATTGACAAATACATAACAGTCATACACACATCTGACAGACCTGGGCTTATCAGTGCTAACTATCTTGTCAGTGTGTCCATTCTGTTACAGATAAGTTGCACACAGCACATGCTTAACTGGGCTGGATAGTGTTATCAGTTACCTGTATGGTTGATGGTGATAGTGGTCCCCATACAGTGGAACATGGGATATGTACTGGGGGTACCATGGTGAAAAGACAGTATACCCAGCACCCAAACCTCACAGTGGATATTGCATGCACTGAAACCCATGATAATACTCTGACATACCCACCATCACACATTGACCAGGTCTGCAATGCAACCCCTTGTCTATCCCACGAGTGCTACTACAGGGATATGCATCTAATACACATGTGATATGGATAGTTGGATGATGCATTGTCATGGCTCTCCTATGGTCAGCAACATCACTATCTCTAATACTGTGTGGCAAGGCGTATTGTATTAGGTGAATGTGGCCTCAGAATGCTGTATCCTACAAATATGCACACTTGCACGCATACACACACTTGCTAAACTCAGAGAGTATCCCATGCCTATCAACCCATTTGTACAACAGTGTTGTGCTGGTATTGCAAGCCCCAGGAAGCCCATAGGGTGAAGAGTGTAACAAGGTACATGTAATGTCCAGTACAGCAGCAGCCACATCTGACTATGACAATGGGGGTGCGGTGAGTGTGAAGACCCTCAGGGTAATATCAACTGCAGGTCTACAAACACACAGAGACTGTTATTCTCAGTAATGCACACACACACATTTGTCAGTACTGGGGTCCATCAGTGCAGGTGCTCATAGGTGTGTAACAGGCTATTTTCCATGGAGAGATGGGAAGTGTAGGGCATGTGTATACAGTGGTATGTCACCTGCCATTTGCCAGCAGGCCATCTATCAACAGATACCACAGGGGTGATCCTCAGGGTGAGAGTTACATGCGACATCCAATCATCTGGTTACCTCTTGCAGAGGGCCAGTGAAGTGCTCCAGTTGACATATATGCAACATGTATTACATAACATAGTCAGTGTCTGTCTTGGAGACCTGTACCCAAGCATGTTCTGTTGACTGTGGTAGTGTAGTTGTGGTATCCCTGGCATGTGGTGCATACAGGATGTGGATTCTTAGCTGTAGCATTCATAACACAGCTGGGCAGACATGTCAGTTTCACTCAAGCATAGATTGCCTGTAAGCACCCAAGATGGACTCCCGACATCTATACATCTGTACAGAGGACAGACAGACATCAGCTAGCCAAATGGTTATGCAGTAGGATGACTGTGGTGACAGACAGACAACTGGCACTGATAGGTATACCCCTACTACATGACAGCAGCCAATGACATGTCCTATACACACAGCAGTCTACAGTTAATATCCACATTTCAGATCAATATCCAGTAGTAAATACTTAACAACACACAGCTCACACTCCAAGAACATGATAGTGAGGACTCAGATTCCATCTTTGCATGCAGGGGTGTTTGGCTCCAGTACTACAATCTGCAATCTACTTTTAGTTGGGAATGCACTGTCAACAGTAGTAACGTAATGATACACTACAGGCCAGGATGACTGCATATAACCTGGGATACTACCCATGTATGAAACACATTCAAATGGAAAAGAGTGTTGTACAAGCCATATATACTCAGGAGTCCCAGACAGTAGATTCACACCCCTTGCTACTGTAATTACAGCACATAGATGCATGTTATGTACATGGAATTAAATACACTTATTAAAGATATCATTACCCTGCTATTTTATCAGACTGGAATGTGATTACTGGTTACCAGGGCTGAGCCATGCTTAGCAGGTGTAAGCATTACTTAAATGTAACTGCTAAGCAGATTTGTGCACTGGTAAGCGAAGCCTACACCGTGTTAGTGCCTATACGTTTAATAGTACTTTAGCAGTACTTACCATCACACAAATCCACTTAAAACTGCTCAAAACTGCCTTAACCACTCTGTATCCAACAGCCCTTGTTTTGCCCAGCAAGAAGATCAAGTCGTTGCAGGTCTCAAACCCAGGCCCCTGTACACTAAAGTCACAGCACCTAACCACTAAGCCATCACACCTGTGAAGACAGCTGTTGTTTTTTCCAATATATCTGTCAGTACACATACTGAATAATATTGAAAAACTGCTATGACTTTTAAAAGTCTGTAGTGCTTGTTAGTGATATTAGTGTTGAATAACGTATAGTGTTACATCTAAACATATCAGCTAAATACGGTGTGATACATCTGGGAAGGTATATACAACAGTCATGTCTATACATAACAAGGATATGGGTCTATTTATATATATACACACACATATATATATATATTTATATATATATATATATATATATATATATATATATATATATATATATATATATATATATACACACACACACACACACACACACACACACACACACACACACACACACACACACACACACACACACACACACACACACATGTATTTATATAATCTGTATATTGCGTTTATATATATATATATATATATATATATATATATATATATATATATATATATATATCTCTCTCTATATATATATATATATATATATATATATATATATATATTTATATATATATATTTAATTCTGATGAAGTCAACTGTGTTTGATGAAAGTGCTTAACTGATTTTTATACAATAAAATGGACTGACTACCAGAATGCTTATTTTTTAGTTTATTACTATTGTGGGTAGCTAGAGCTGTGCAATGCTTGCCATGTATGTGTTCTATATTCCATAACATGGACGGTGTCTGGGTTGTGCACATGTCCCACATGCATATTCTGTGACATGTGAAAGTGTACCTGGGGTCTGGGGCATGTTGTGTGGACAGATTGTTATCATCTGATGTGATATTCCTGATCTCATGTGATGAGAACTGGCGATGGATCTGAGATTGAGCCTGAACCTACATTGACAGCATGATACAGGTATTCACTGGTATTATTGGCATCTATCCATACAGGGCATGTGTATAAGAAATGATATTTCCTTTGTTGGTTACATTTGCTGACTACAGATGTTGCAGGCGTCCAGTGGGGAACATAGCAAAGGACCACTTTAAGCAATTATTTGCCTAATGTAGGGATGAAACAGGGTGCCATGTCCTCTGTAGTCCACTGCGATGACACAGTGGTGACTATCTGTGGGCAATATGCAGGGAAATACCAATATAGTTGTTGTTGTCTATCCAAGTGTGTGTATGAGACATGGGTGAAGAGTGTTTTCTGGGTAATACAAGGGTTGCCTATATTGTCCACCAATCCATGTCACATTTAGGGGTATGGATTATCTACACCAGCCTCTCTGCTATTTGACATCTGTTGTCCTTGTAAGGTGGACATTGTGACATATAGTAGGTCCTCAATATAAAAAATTTGCAAAACCCACCCCACAACGAGTCCTGTTATTACACAAGCACAGCTACCTCCACACAGGATACTGATGACACACACTTGACAGTACTGAGATTCAACCCCCTACCTAGTTATGTATTGCTACTACAGTGTACCGCATTTATTGCATGTGCCATCAAGCTTAGAGGGTTAGCCTTTCTCCGAAGGTGTATTTCAAGGTGAATGACATCAGCAGGCTTGCCAAAGTAGGGCAATGGACAGTGTAGTGACTGTGACTGGCCTCAAAACCAGTGATCCCTACAAACACACACAGTCACCATGTCTGGGATTAGAACTCTTACCTAACTAGTGCATTACACTATAGTATTACACAGTTATAGCACACCATTCAGCTTATAGGTCTAGCCCTTCCCCAAAGGTGTATTTCAAGGTGAATGACATCAGCAAGCTTGCCAAAGTAGGGCAATGGAAAGTGTAGTGACGGTGACTGTCATCAAAAGCATTGATCCCTACACACACAAACACCCATTGAGTCTCACAGTTGCCATGTCTGTGATTAGAACTCCTACCTAACTAGTACATCATGCTACAGCATTATGCAGTTATAGCATATGCCATGCAGCATATAGGGTTAGCTCTTCTCCAAAGGTATATTTCAAGGTGAATGACAGCAGCAGGCTGGGTAAAGTAGTGCAATGGGGAATGCAGTGTGTGTGAATGGGCCATAAACCATTCATCTGGGAGCACACCCACAACACTCAGTCACACACAGGTTTACATTTGACAGGACTGTGTATACAACTGCTAGATGAATAATGACTTATACTGTCATGTTACACGGTTATCACAAGCACCACAGACACTATAGTTCTGAGGGCTACCAGAAGCAAATGTCTACAGTGATAGACATTTGCACATCAAGTGGTATTGGCCAATTGGATGTGTGCTGGGTGGGACAGGCCTCATGATGGGAAGCTCTTTGTCACTGTCTGTCACTCTCTTCCCCATATCTATGTATATGCATGTTTGGCCTATTATAGTGTGTTGTCCTTGGATATATGTGTGTATTCCTATCCAATGTGTGTGCAAAGCATGACTGGTGTGCATTGTGGAGTGAGTGCACAGACATCTGTGACTGACAGATATGTATAGTCCACTGTTGTTGCCAGACATGGGCTTCATTTCTATAAGTGTGGGAGCATGCCCAGTATGGCCTTCTGTATTGAATGTATGAATCCATTCCAGGTAGGTTATAGTCTAGTGCAGGCATTTGTGTTCTACACCTACAGCTAGCGACCTGTTTCTGCAGGATATCTGTAGATCGGTTGACAATATGGGGTCACAATGACCAAAGGATAGTGGGATACTGTAACTTATTGTTTCTGTGCTGCTTCTGCTACATGGTTTTGGTGTTAGCAGAGATATTCAGACATGTGCACTGTTTTACACTGTGATGTTTTATGTCATCAACTACTGACAGGTATACGTATTTGCTTGCAGTAATTTCCTAGGGAATACAAGAATGAAGCTATGTTCAATATTGTGGTCTGCAGCCAACATATTCTTGCACAATCATGTCATTCTGGAGGGGGAGCTGCAGAAACTTGGTGATGGGCCTGTGTAAATGGTTCATCACCTTGGTAACGGGTGGCTGAGTATCCCATGTTTGCACATGTATTGACGTGACAGAATGGCCATTTCCTTCTGTGACCATACCTCACAGCTGTACAGATTCACACAGGTTACCCAGAGGCAGGGCTCATATTTCTGGTCATTACTCCCACACATTGTGGTTTATGAGCAGGTTTGTAGCCACCCATTCCTGTGTTTGCAGGAAGGGATAGTATGTGCACACATCTGACTTTCAGACTTCACACACTCCATGGCATCCATGCTTCTACTCCCCCCCCCTCCCGTTATTCTATCCTCTTCCGAACATTATGCAAACAATATCTGATAAGTATCCCCATAGTTATCACTTCATCCTAGCAGTATTTAGGGGTTGATCCACAGTTCATTCAGTAAGACATGGTGGACATATTACTAGGATTAGTTGGCATGGCCTTGTATTTGTGTTCTGTGAACTGTGTTATGTCGTTATTCGGGAGTCCATGAGATAACATACATTGGCAGTACAGGTGAGACACAGGCCTTTGACAGAGGACTGTAGGGCATTTGTTAGTGATGCAGGCCATCTGTAGTAGGCCAGTGCATTGAGTCACTCCTACAGTCCCAGGCTGCAAGCCACAGTATTCCCCTGGGATGACAGGGTAGGTGTGCAAGTGCTAATGTCAATAGTTTCTGTCCTTATTGATCCATTGGTGTGGATGCTGGCAGGGTGCTCCTTACAGCTAGGGACACACCTGCATGGGACACTTCTTCAGCATGCTGCATTCTATGGCTATTCTCATACAGAGGTGGGGGTCATATTGTATTCATTTACAACAGCAGGGATATGACCTGTGAGGTACCTGTGGCTGATGGTGGGGTGAGCTAAGTGCATGTGTGTTATGGAAGCTACTTGCAGCTGACTCACAGATATACTTGGGGCATTCCACTTATGCTGGCTTGCACAGGGACATCAGTGGTTTCTCAGTACTTCATACCTGTGTCTTTTGTGGTCTGCCAGTGTTTGGCCAGAATATATCAGTATTCCACACTACACAGCCAACTAATGTGCTGCCAACCTATATGTACAACTCCAAAGGTGTGTCCATTTGACAGCAACATTTTATACACTTTCTGTCTATGGTACTTCCACCTGTGAACTGTTTGTAGGTCTGAGCCCACATTCATGACATGTCCATCTTTCAGATGATGACAGATATTACATCCAAACAACTAGTATGGATTACTGCTGGATTGTGTCTTGCTGGGATGCATTGTGTTGGCACTGCAGTTGTGAGAACTTGGCCCTGTCATCAATACTGACCATTGGCCACTGGGACACACCACACCATGCCTACATGGTGACCACTTTCACACGATATACAACACACAACATAACACACAGAGCCCTGCATTTTGTACATGTGCAACAATCTATCCTGCTACTTTGGCCAACTCTGGTAATCTGTATTCCACTGTTATTATACCCACACGTACATGTTACTAAATTTCTATATAGGATTGGGGGGCACACCTGACAACTGTAAATATTTGCTATGACTGTACTGGTATTTCAGGTTCTCTGTTGGCTTCCATTTCATTCTGTATTCTGACCTATCATGCAGACTAGAAGCATATCAGTGTAGTGCAGTTCTTAGGTTTTATTGACCTTCATTTCAGTTTCAGATTTCTTACCCTTCAGAACTAACATTCCACTGTGTAACCTGTTGTAGTCTGTCTTGGTAGGTCTGGAGGGGGGGTTGTTCTCCATAGCCATCAATCAGAGGCCTTAGCATAGCCTTTCTTTGTGTTTGTCTACACCTCTCCTGCTGGCTGAAACTGTTGTTGGATATGTGAGCCTCACTGACATGCATGTGGGTGTCCTATGGACACACATTTGGCCCACCCCATGTCCTGCAGTGAGTTTTATCACCTTGTCTAGTACTGCCTACTATGCTGACACCAGTATTTGTTATGGATTTCATGCTGCTGATATAGGTGTCTACTATCTGCTGCCATCCCATTCAGCTACCTGATTCCCTTACATGATCACATCTACACCATAGATACAGGTAGCAGAAAATACTACTACATTCAGAAATTGATAGTGACAGTGACTTACCTTGTGGCTGTGCCAGTACTGAGGATGGTGCTGGCAGGCTGACTATGTTGGATACACATCTTACACTCCCTATACATGGTTAAGCACAGGTAGTGTCATGTTTGGCATCTTTTTTACTGTATGTGTGTGTTAGAGACAGAGAGGTGTCATTTCCTGGGTTACTACCAAGTCAGTGTATGTGCTATGTGTTGCCTCTTTGCCAAGGCCTGGGCATACTGGGCATGCCTCCTTCTGCCTACAGGGGCAGGCTCAGGTTGTTCTTTCTCCAAGTCACTTTGTGCCTGTGCTGGCCTTGGCAATGGTGGAGGGCTGTGTTGCCTGCCCCATGCTGTTCCTGCTGCAGCTGTTTCCACAGGATCACATTGTGTTAGATGGCACATACAATGACAATTTGTGTACATGTAGCTGGTGAGTACTGCAAGGCTCCACCAGATATGTCCAGGCACTGGACCCATGACTTGAGCATCCCAAACACATGCTCTGTTATTATTCTGGTCTGTGTGTGTGCCTCATTATGGAGTTCTTGTTTGGGTGTGTGCGCATTTCTGATGGGTGTCATCAGCCATGGCTCCAGTGCATAACCAGCAACCCCCACTAGATGGCCATATAGGATGTCCCCATTGGCAAATCTCTGGTGTAGCTGCGTCATATGCTAGATGTGGGAGTCGTGATAGCTTTCAGGGCTGCCAGCACACACATTCATTATCATGCCCTGGGCATCGCACGTGACCTGGCAGTTGATGGAGGGGAAGCCCTTGCGGTTTATGTATACTCTACCCTGCTTGCCAGGTTGTGCTTTGATCTGTATGTGCATGCAGTCTATAGCACCCACTACCTCAGAGTATTCTGCTCTTTGGTGGAAGAGATGTGTATTGCTGGTCAATGCCTCATGGGTGTTGAGAAAATATATGTGCTCACCAGCATGTGCTGACATGGCATCCAGGAACTGGTGGAGTACCCTGGATGCTGATGCCTGTGAGATCCCCATGATATCCCCAGTTGGCCTTTGGAAGATACCTGTGGCTAGTATTCTTAAGCCTACACATACCTTGGTATCCACTGAGATGGGTTCCCCTATGTTGGTTCTGTGTGTGAGGCGTGGCCGGCACAGCTCAACAATTTGCTGTAGGAGATCCCTGTCCACTGTATAGTGCTCCACTATCTCCAGCTCATGTAGTCCCTGGTAGTTTACCCTGGATCTGTACACTCTTCTCCTTCTCCTCACTGTGGGTTGGTCATCAGCATTCTCATCCTCACCACCCTCAGCCTCTTCCACATGTTGATTTATGAGAGCAAAAGCAGCCCCTATCATTTTGTTGCTTTTGTTAGGTAAAATTTCCTATTTGTGTACACCGGTGGTTAGAGTTTGTGGGAAAAACCAGAAGAAAGGTATTTGCATAGTTTGTAGTAGTGTTCTGGTCTGGGCTGCTACCTCTGTAATTGGCTGATTCAGATACATTTCACCTGCCAGCTATGCTAGTTCTCCTTGATTACCTTCCTACGGCTGTTTTCCCTTCCCATTGCCTTCCTGTTTAAGCCACGAGGCGCACCACTCAAACACAGTGCTCAGATGTGAATGGAGGTGCTATTTCCTGGTTTAATTTTTTTTTTTTGTTTAAAACCTGATGCGTGGTGCACACACCCATTGAGGCAATGTAAATACTGCTAGGCAGTTTCAGACACACCCCTTTCCTTAGCTTTGCTAAGCTAAGGGCAAACCAAGCCACAGAGCTCCAATAAGCTTACAGTATGCCTGACACACCCCTCAATGATGTCAGCTAACTCTTAGGATTGCACCATGGTTTTCCTGCACCTACATGGTTGGGTGCTGACTAGCAATGAGAGAAAATCTGTGATTCAGTATCATTACCCTCATTTGCATAGAACTAACTGCTAATGCCTAGTTACAAGTCTAACACTGAGCCTTCCCCCCTTAGCAACCACTATTCAGTGGCCTTGTTGTCTTCTGCCTGCCATTGACTATAATGGCAAAATTGTGATTTTGCCTAAAAAGCTTTTTACAAGGTTTTATTTTTATTTTCCATCCGATCCTGTTTGCACACTGCTGCCCTACACTTAAACAGTGAAATTCAGCCAAAAAAAAAATAAAAGTTATTTTTTGTTATTTTGAAACTATTTTCCATGCCAATGGTCATATATTTGGCCATTGGCATGCCTTCCACATTATATACACCCTTTATTTGGAGCTGTCATGGCTCCGTTTTGTAGTTTGCAGAAATGTACTTGGTTACTAGCCAAATGCATTTCTGCAGGTTACACTAATCCTGCATGGATGGCTGCCACCTTCCTGGAATGCTAATTCCCCTCATTTGCATGGTTTTCATCTGCAAATGGGGTAATTAGCATACAGGATCTGTGTTTGTATAGGAATAGTGCAAGAATGCTCGTGCATGTCCCAGGAGCTTGTTTCTGGATCTTTCGGTGGTCATATTGCCTCCAGCAGCTCTTGCACTATTTTTGCACTCCATGCAGAGCTTGCTGAATCCCGGGGAGAGTTTTGTTCACTTTTTGCACTTGTGTGATTTCTGAATGACAATAAAGTTTACTTTGACTTTGACTTTTGACTTTGACTTTATATTTTAGTATTTTATCATGTTAACACATACGTAAAAATGAATAAGAATAAACTGAGAATTTTTTGTAAACAATTGTGTAATTTTCCAAAATATTATGTTACTGTCATTAAAATAAGAAATTTTCCTGTAAACTGTATTAAACATGATGACTGGCCTAAAGTAAGGACAGAATATGGTATTCAGAAAACAACAATTTAAATGTTATTCAGATATGTCACTCATGGAAATTCAAACATTTCATGAGATTTTTTTTCATAAAATAATTAGGAAAAAAACAGAAAAATTAGAAAAAAATGGAAAAATTAAGAAAAAGTTAAACTAAATGAAAAAGGAATGACAAAATAGTTAACAAAACAAATATTTTAGTTAAAGGAAGAATGGAAGAAACATCTCCATTATCAATAAATGAAACTACAAAAATGAAAGCATAAATGGAAATTATAAAAACCAGAAATAAAATTTTGACACCACAGAAGGAGTTAAAAGAAGTAGAAAGTTCTTATCTATAAATTAATATACTTATATCAAGTAATCTCCTTGAGAATTAAACAATTATCTGATGATGATGGTGATGCTAAAGAAGTTGCAAATGAAATGCCAGAGGAAGAAATAATACCACATTTAAAAGAAGTACAAGAGAGTTGCACACTATGAATAGATAAACTGACATTCACATTCACATTGTATATTATGTTCGATGAAAGTCAGAAATGATTGCAAATATTTTGTGAAAATAATATACTTTGGAAAATATGTAAAAATATATTTACACAGCTTCACAGCATTTACTGAAATAAAAATGAGAACAAAGATTATAGAAAACATTATCCAGGTATACTATGGAATACGGATGATCACATATGAACTAAATGAGAAGGTTTTGGAAAAAATAGCGGAAGTGGAAATGACAGAGCAATTACTTTAATAAATGCTGTTGTCATCTGTGAGAGGGCTTGATGTCAGCCAGGTGTGTGGGTTGTTATTAATTTCTACCTTGATGTGTTGTCACCTGTTTCACTAAGGTGATTGGCAGTACATCATTTTGATTACAAGTTTGGGTGTCATATTCATTTTGATTTTCTAGATCTTGGTCCTTGTCTGATGAAGATTGCATGGGTATAGGTGCCACTGTTTATTATACAAAAAAATGTAAAAGAGAGGAAACTGAACTGAATGTTTGAAACAATTTCTTGTTATAGTGCTGCCAATTCTATTGCACATTATGAGGCTTCATATATTCACTGTTTTATTTTCTTTCCTTTACCATTTACCATGCTTTCTGACATTGTAATATTTTGATGCAGGTATCATTGTATAGTTTCCTGTCCAGGCTTTTCATTTGTTGGAATGAATATCTTTGGAATAAATTTATATGTTGATAGAAAATAAAAACAAGAGAGGGGAAAACAAGGGTTTCTTGCTGTGTAAGCTAGAAAGGAAGGTTTTGGTTAGTATGTTTTGCTGCTGCTTGAGTACTTGGTTGCCTGTGGTGTTGCCATTCTTGGATTAGTTTGTTAGATCTCTCCTTTCCGTGGTCAGAGATTCAGAGTTTTATGGGGTGGGAGGTTGGCATAATGGTTAAGATATTTACCTTACAGACATAAGGTGCAGGGTTTGATTCTCACATGGGGTAACTGGCTAGGCTTAAAATGGCCCACAAGGGCAGTTAGCCTAGAATTAACCTATGAACCTATGAACCTATAATATGTGAACCCCCAATGGGGTGTGTTTGCTGGAATTTTTATATAAAATAATAGGAAAAAAGAGTAGAGAGTATTGGAAGTCTTTGCTGACATACAACCCTCTCTAAATTTCATGCACTTCTCTGTTATAAATGTATGGCTTTAGTAGGCTTGTGCATGCTGTTAACGATCTGTCATAAGGTAGTCAACAGTAGTGTAACCTGGCAGAATGGTTATGCTATTTACCTTACAAGCACTAGTTGGGTTTGATTCTCATCTAAGTCAGTCCCCTGGATTTACTAATCTTCCATGCAGGACTAGCTTAGTCCTGCATGTAAGCGACCGTTTAGGAGCAGGATGGCAGCGTGCCATGCATATTAATGATGCACGCTGCCCAAGCTCCTTGACTTACATGGAGCATGTAAGAGTGCAGGGAGGTGTGTCTGAGAGCAGAGCTCTCAGAATAAACATGCCCCCACAATGTAGAACAGCAGAAAGGGGAATGCAGTGAGCAACACCACTCACAGGTGACCGCATATTCCCACCAACAGTCCCCCTTGTGTATAACAGCAACAGAATATAGAAATAAAATGAAGAAACCTTTTTTTTAAAAAAACATTCAATTACAGCTAACCGTAGGTGCATGGGTGTGCCCATCGCTGAGCTATGGTTAAAGCAGCTTAAAAGGCTGAAGAAGATAACATGAAAGATATATGCAAATGAAGCAGCAGAGCAATAGTGTAGTGGACAGAGCATTCACCTTACGAGTAGGCATTCCCAGTTCGAGTCCCACTGCAACACATCCAATTTTACATGGTAATGCACGTTATGACCAATATTTTTGTTGCATAACCCACTAAATAACATATATTTATGAACTGTAGTACTGTTGTAAATGCACATGTGAGGTGTCAGTGTCATAATGAATAATGCACTAGTAAGCAGGTCTTAGCACCAATAAGCAGTAGTAAGCATATTTAAGCAGTGGTAAGCAAGTGTAAACCCATTTGCATGGTGGTAAGCAATGCCTACACTGGCTAAGCAATTCTCAAGCTAACTCTCTGTAAGCAGATGTAACAGCAGGTTAGCAGTGCTTACCATCATGGAAACCCACTTACAACTGCCCAAAAGTTCCTTAATCACTCTGTATCCAATGGCCCTTGTTCTGCCCATCAACAAAACAAACAGCCATGCAGGTCTTGAACCCAGGATCATATACACCATAGTCCCAGTAGTTATCCAACAAGCCATCACAGAAGTACAGATGAATGAGTCATCACCATAGTATAACCAAACTGAACCTGTGAAAGGCATCAGTATAGAGTCATTTGTGCCATAACCCACTACATAACATAAATATGTGAACTGGAGTACAGCAGTAAGCTCAGAAGTGAGGTGTAATTGTAATAGAGTGTTGAAGTCTCCAATAAAATGCAAGGAACCCACAGAGTGTACGTACAAATCAGTCAAGGATACCAGGCATACATATAAGGTGTAATGAATAATAACACAATGCCAGAAAGGCATTATAATGAAAGTCTAATGTAAGTAACGCTAATCTTTGCACAGGTCAGCTTAGGAGGTGTGAGCAATGTGAAGACCAGCTAACTCATTGTGCCCAGTGGTATACTCTTTAAACAATGCCAACCTTAGGTAAGCAGGTTAGCCCATAGCTTAGCCTTTTTAAAACCGGCCAATCAGGGAAAAGTGCAGGAATTCGGGCCAACTTAAACCCAAGAGGCGGAAATACATCTCATAACTGGTTGTAGCTTCCCCTTGCAGGCACTATGGCAGTAAGGAGAGAAAGAGTGCACTTCCAGGCATAGAGCTGGTGCATCCAGGAGTCCAAGATCATGGCAGGACTCCTAGTAAAAGACCATGCACAGTGACTGCTGCAGGGCCAGTACCAGGGCTCCCAATATAAGGCAGAGGCCTGGGACCATCTCAACCATGACCTCACCAGTGCCACTGGCATACCCTGAACTGGTGAGCAGGTCAGACACCACAATGCCAACCTGAAGCGGTGGAAGGGGGACCTCATGGAGGAGCAGCTCCAAGAGGCTAGAGCATCAGGGGATGGGCCAGATATGTGTAAGTATCACCCCATTATGTGTGTAATAATTGCCAGCTCAGGTATATCATGGATTGGTATAGCTAAATATTCCTCTTGTGTCCCCCACAGCTGCAACAGAGTGGGCCACAAACCAGTAGGCCCACATCAGCTGCCTGGTGAGGTTGTGACATGACACAGGTTAGTAATACTCATGCTTTTACTGTCATAGGAAATAAAAATAAAAGAAGTAGTAAATTAATTGCTAGTATAAAACCTGTATTGTTCAAGGCAAGTACTGCATACAGTAGAGAATATGGCAGGAAGAGTCTCATATTGTTTTTATATCATTACATATGTAATATCCTGACAAAACAAGTCTAACGGCTGGACTGCATGTGTATATTTTGGTATCATATGGTAATGTAGATTTGCAGTCATGTAATAGTAATGTTGTATTAAGCACTGTTACCCACATCCTGCACCATAAATTGAATGTGTAGGAATGCCTGTATGTGACAGGCGTAATCCCCAGAGGCCATTTAATACAACTGAGAGACACATAGACAGTAAACAGGGAAAATGCAGACAACAAAACCCGAATAGCACATGCAACTGAGATGTGAACTGTTGTATTTTTAGCACACACAGATACACACACACTGAGATGTACTTATTTCTAAAGATACAGAAAATAGTGAATATGTGTCTTAAATACACAGAAAAGAATATTTGTCAAATTCGTACCTACACTTCAAAAGTTACCACCCCCTCCCCAAAAAAAGAATATTGTGAAGGGTCAA
>NC_056736.1:39657904-39677621 GCF_019279795.1 Protopterus annectens | reverse complement strand
TATAAACAAAGTCCAAACCTTAAGCAAAACCCCACTCCAAACTAAATCATTTTAAAACAGCAGCAAAATAAATATTTTAGTTATCATCAGGATACTAATTCTTCAAGCAGTCTGGGCAAAAATGTTTACAGTAAGTTGTCTTTCTGGTGCTAGGATCTTTGGATATAATGAATGTAGTTAATCTTGACATGATCAGTTTGGCTTTATGAATGGTGAACCCCAATTCATTATACTTCCATGCAGGACTAGCTTAGTCCTGCACAAAGCCATTTAGGAGCAGGATGGCAGTGCACCAGGCATATTAATGAAGGCGCTGCCTGAGCTCCTAAATGGAAAAGGAATGTACAAGTGCAGGGCATGTCTGAGGGGATAGGTCTCAGAATATACACACCCTGCAAGCAAGAATAGGGGTTAGAATAAGAATGAGCAGACTGCTCATAGTGTCTGCATACCCCAACATCCCCCAAGTTTATAAGAGCAATAGTTAAACATAAAATATAAACAAGCTATTTTTATGAAACAGATAAAATTTAAACATAGGTGTGGGTTTGCCCATTTAGCTACATGTATTGCAGTTTAAAATGGCACAAGAGGATAAAAATCAAGATATATGCAAATGAAGCAGTACTGCAATAGTGTAGTGGGCAGAGCTTTTCCCTTATGAGCAGTCATTCTGTTCAAGTCTCACTTCAGTACATTCCATTTTCCATGTCAAATCACTTTATGAACAATATTTTTTTGTTGCATAACCTTCTAAATAACATATATTTGTGAACTGGAGTACTGCATTAAATGCAGATGTGAGGTGTCATTGTCATAATGTTGTAAAATCCAGAGATAATCACAAGTTCCCCATACAGTATATGTACACATGAATCAGGGATACAAATCAAAGGTACAATGTGTAATGAATGATAAATCCATAGAGTTTCCAAACCCACCACCTTCCCAAGAACCATTTTACATTATTGTCTAAATTATTGTGGGGGTAAGCGGGAGTAAGCACTATTAAGCAGGAGTAAGCATATTTAAGCAGTAGTAAGTGGGTTTAAGCCCATTTGTGCGGTGGTAAGCAATGCACATATAGGTTAAGCAATATTGAAGCTAACTCTCTGTAAGCATATTTAACCAGAGGTTTGCATTGCTTACCCTTACGCAAACCAGTGCAAACCCGCTTACAGTTGATTAAAAGTGCCTTAATCACTCTGTATGCAACAGCCGCTGTTCTGGCCAGAAACAAATTAAAAAGGCTTTACAGGTCTTGAACCTGGGATCCTGTACACTATAGTCACAGTAACCACTAAACCATCACAGCAATACATAAGACTGAGGTATCACCAAACAAATCCTCACTATAGGAAAATCAAACTGAACATGTGAAAGGAATTATTATGTTCTATAACCTACTACATATCATAACAATGTGAACTGGAGTACTGCATTAAGCCCTGATGTAACATGTTATTGTAATAATCTGTTGAAATCCCTAATAAACACAAGGACCCCATACAGTGTATGTACACATGAATCATGGATCCCAAAACACATATATAACATGAAATTTAAATAATAAATCAATGCCAAACAGCAAATAGTATGCAAATTAAAAATTAAGCAATGCTAAGCATTGCACAGCCCGCTTAGTAGGTGTAAGCAATGTGTAGCCAGCTAAATCAGTTTGCCCATTGGTATACCCCTTTAAGCAATCCCAAACCTTAGGTAAGCAGGTTTGCCCATAGCTTAGCATTTTAAAACCATCCAATCACAGCAAAGTGTGAAAACCCCTATTTAAACCCAACAGGCAGGAATACATCTCATAATTGGTTGCAGCTTCCTCCTGTAGGCACTATGACTGGTAGGGGGAGGGTGTGCACTTTGGTGCAGAGCTGGGGCATCCAGGATTGCAGAGTCATGGCAGGTCTCCTTGTGAAAGACCATGACCAGAGACTGCTGCAGGGGCAGTACCAGGGTTCCCAATACAAAGCGGAAGCCTGTGACCATCTCCCCCATGACCACACCAGTGCCACTGGCATACCCCGAACTGGTGAGCAGGTCAGGCATCACTATGCCAATCTGAAGCAGAGAAAGGGGGATCTCTTGGATCAGTGGATCCAAGAGGCAAGGAGGATGGTGGATGTTCCAGCCATGTGTAAGTATCAGTCCACTACCTGTTTAAAAATTGCCAGCTCATGTATATTATGGATAGGTATGGCTAAATATTCCTCTTATGTCTTTCACAGTGGCAGATGAGTGGCTGAAAACCCGGAAGCCCATGCCTGTTGATTGCAGTGGTTGTGATGTGAGGCAGGTTAGTAATTTTGATGTACTGTCATAGAAATAAATCTAAAATAGTAGTAAGTTAATCACATGTATAAAACCTGTATTGTTTAAGGCATGACTGCATACACCAGAGAATATGGCAGGAAGAGTCTCATATAGGTTGTATGTAAATAAAAGCATAATAGCCTGACAATAAAGGTCTAACTCTGGACTATGTTTTTACTTGGTATCATATGGTAATGTAGAGTTGCAATCTCTTAATAGTATGTTGTATTAAGCATTTACCCAACTGTGCTACATAAATAAAATTTTAGGAATGTCTGTATATGACTGTTGTAATCACAAGAGGTCATTGTAAACTGAGAAGACTTAGACAGAAAACAGTAAAAAAAGACAACATAATCCAAATAGCACACTCAACTAAATGAACTGTTGATTTTAACACAGCCATGGTTAATCCTGGGAGTGGTAGTAGGCTGTATGCAGAATCATCCCCCACAACTGTCCAGAATGTCCAGTTAATTGGCCCATATCCCTGCCTGTCACTGTCCCCTGGCAAATCAGTGGGATGACCCCAGTTTTAGGCAGAAAAAGAAATACAATGATTGTCAAACCTATAAAACAAACCTGTCACTCTAGCAACCCCCCAAAATTTATGAGAGTAAAAAGCCAAGTATGTCCCATCTCCACCCCCATGTTGTCAAGCTGTGACCAGAGTGTGTGCAGTAACAATGAAAATATGTGCATAATACTAATGTGGAATCTGGTAATATGTGTAAAAAGGTAGTGCTAACAAACATTGCCCCCACAGGTCTGTCAGATAAAAACTGTGCCTAAAATAAAAGATTGATATCCTGTACTGGTACTGTTTACTGGATTGTAGGGCATTGTTAGTGTTGCAGTTGCTCTGAATAAAAAGGGTATTACTCATCACTGTACCCACACTGTGCTACATAATAAAACTGTCTGGGAAATCCTGTATAAGATTTGTAATTACAAGGTCGTTTTAAAACCACAGGAGACTTATAGACAGAAATCAGAGAAAGTCCTCAATACCCTAAACTATCACATAACCTGACCTTGGTTAAAGCTATGGAAAGGATCATCATGGCCCCAAAATATTGGGCCACAGAAGGGTCCTACCATTCTTTGAAAAGGCAGATCCTGCCTGTTAAACCGGGTAGTTTCTTTAAACAGTCCCCAACCCATTGATGGGAAGGGGGTACATACCTGGACCTAAAAAGGAAATACCCCAGGGGCATTATAGATTCACCAGCAAATAAAAACCCCTATGTCACTAGATGGGTTGCAAACCCCAGGACAGAACCCACAGGGTTTAGAATTGGGGGCCCATGTAGACCCCAAACCTTTACAAGTGGCGCCCCACAAGGTATCCTACCTATTTGTCCCCCGGGGTGTTTGGAGATCTGCTGCACCAGCGGGGGCCACTTTCAGAACAGGGTCGGGGTCCTACTCAAAGAAAGCCACCTTCAAACTGTGAAGGTGCAGTGGTGACTGCCCATGGGGGGGGACCTCAGTCACTGTTCCCACTCCCAATCAAGGTGTTTACCCCACATGTGTCATATCTGCCCTGTATGCCCCTTGTCTGTCTTGTCTGTTATCCTAAATACCTAAATTAACCCCCCCAAACATCCCACTCTCACCTGAAAAAAAAAAGGGCAATCTGTTAAAAAAAAAATCTCCCCATACTGCTGATTTGAAATGTCCACTGGACACATGTAATCTGGTCAAATTTGGGTTTTTACAGCATTTTTTGTTGTCCTCAGCCCCTCTGGGGGTTTGAGTCACAAACTATTCCAAATTCAATGTATATGCACAGCTGTTGCAGTAGAAAAATGGGGAGCTATGGACCTTTCCCCCAAAACTTTTCCCCAGCTATTTTCCCCCTTTCTTTCCCTCTTTTTGCCCTTTTTCACCCTTTCTTAATTTTTTTTTTTTAAAGAAATTGTGTAAAGGGAAAATTTTGCACAAATGGGTTTTAAAAGTTTCAATGAAGCTAAAAGTTAAAAATTGGAAAAAATCGAAAATTTTTAAACCACATTAATTTCTTATCTCTGGCCAAAACCCTTCAACAAAAAAAAAAACCCATCCAAATTTTTAAAAACAAAAAAAAAAAAAAAAACGAAACCCCATATATATATATATAATATATATGTACATACATATTTTTTTTTTTGTATATGTGTATAGATATGAAGAAACAGCCAGATAGACCAACATTAAAAAAAATTTTTTGGTAAAAAAAGGCCTTTCACTGGTTTCCCAAGGTTTATAACTGCTCATTATTTTATTGCTTCTAAACCATCTTTAAATTTAAATTTAATTAACTTTAATTCAATAAACTAATAAAATCATATTTTCCCAAAAAATAAAGCAGTTCAAAAAACCCGGTAAAAATGTGCATTAAATCCAAAGCCCAAACAATTTATAAAATGCATTCATACTTCTATTTTCTTTTGATATCTTAAAAATCTATCACTTGTGAAACCACCAACCTGATTTACAAACATGCAAATGTTAATTTATGCCTAAAAAGTATCATGTATAACCTATATATGATTTTAAAATTTAAAATTAAAATGCCTAGAACTTTCTAACCCTAGTCATCTTTGGGTTCAGATTATACAGGTTGGTTCTAATAGAGAAAAAAACTATTTAAAAAGTTGATATAAAGATTGATGGCAATTAAAGGCGTCAATCATCATTAAACCTGTTAATTGCATTTTAAAAAATTCCAATTTTTTTGGGTTTTTAATGTTTTTTTAATTTTTTGCTTTTTATTTTTTATAATAATATATATATAATATAAAATGTATACCACAAAAATTTCATTTCTATATATACATGATACAATAGTTTATAATATTTTTTATTACCACTTTCATAATTGTATATAACAAATTTTATAAAAAAGATATATATTATAATTATAATATAATTAACAGGGATGGTTGAATGAATTTCACTTTTTTTGATAATTTTAACTTTTTGATATAATTTTTGATTTTTTTAAATTAAATTTAAATTTGGATGGTTTAGCATAAAATATCAAATTTAAAAAGGGAAAAAATCCTTGGGCAGTGTTATACAAAAAATTTATCCACATGGGTGGTCTCCATCTGGCTCCCATATATCGGTGAATAATTTTAACACCCAATATCATGTGTATAGATATAAAGAAAAAAACAAACATATAAAATAAGGGGTTAAAGAAAACGTTCTGAAGTATTGATATCCCCCCCCACAGCAAAACAGATCTGCCCTGTAATACAATACCAACTGTTGCAAGTCCCATACCCAGGACATGACAAAACATGGGAAAATTAAATTCCATCCCCCTTATGATGCTGGTTTTAACATATCAAAATACCTCTGGCTACCATGGGGAATGTACAATGGGAAAAACATCCAAAGATACATATACACACACATACATATATATGCAGATATATATATATATATATATATATATATATATATATATATATATATATATATATACATATATATATATATATATATATATATATATATATATATATATATATATATATATATATATATATATATAATAATATATATATATATATATATATATATATATATATTAAAAAATATAAAAGTGTGAACATAATTTTGAAAAACACCTTTAAACCAGTTTTCCTAAAGTTGCCACATTATCAAAGTAAAAAAGGAATTTTTGGCCAAAATTCCCCAACAAATCAAAGGAGGGAACCACACAGGTTTGAAAATAAAAGTTTAGTGCTATAAAGGTTGTATTGCCATGTCTTTGCTGTTTAACGTGCATACAAAAGGAAATGCAACTCTGGATCATTTAATACAGTAATCTGAAGCTTTTTGGTGTAAAATGGTAAAAAGAAAAACAAGGGGGACGGAAAATCTTTCCCGTAGTAATGGTGGTCCAGAATCTAACAACACTTCAAAATCCCTAAAAGTTTAAAATGGGATGTATTGCATAACTAAAAAAATCACAATCCACTGACAAACAAAGTCTGTATGGGGTAAACGGCCAATTTTTCCCAAAAATGTATTTTTGTACACCCAAAACCCAAGGCAGCTTACTACTGATATCCCTAAATGTTGTAACAGCCTGGGTTTTTTTGGGGGTTGTATTACAGGGGCATAAAACACTGCATACACTGATCTGACTCGGGCACACATGTTTGTAAAATGAATATTTTGGCCAAAATGTGGGGGAAAACAACACTGTAATTATGGCAAATGGATAAATTGGTAACCCCCTGCATGTCATATGGAAAATGATATGTGGTGGGAGGAAACACAGGCCCATATGTAAAATAGTGTTGTTACACTGCAAGTTGGTGTTACAGGATAGTCTGAAAATATTAGTAATTGAATCAAAACAAAAATGGATGTGGTGTCTGAAAAACCAAACACCCCTGCAGTGATATATCTGAGACAAAACCTGTGTGGTACAAAACATAAAAAACATACCTCGGGCCATCATGTGGATCCCACAGTTGAGAGCTATGCAGACAGACAACATTCCTGTTAAACTAGTTTTACACACCCCTGTAACACTGGTGCTATACAATGCAAAAACAACACTACTCACACTCAGTTGTTTTTGGGAAACCCTTTAAAAAATATGAAATGGCCTGATTCTAAGCCCTCTTGAAAGAGGCATTGCTGCCTGCTTCTGTAACACTGCTGCCCACACTGGAAGGATGACCACCATACAGGAAATGGGCCCCCAAAAATTTTTAAAAAAATTTTTTTTTTTTTTTTTATTTTTAAAAAAAAATTTTTTTTTTGGGTTTTTTTTTTTTTTTTTCCCCCAAAAAAATAATTTTTTTAAACCAAAAAAAAAAATTTATTTAAAATTCTTTTGGGGGAAAAAAAAATTTTTTCCCCCTTTTTTTTTTAAATTTTTTTTCCAGGGAAAAAATTTTTTTATTCCCTATTTTTTTTTAATTTTTTTTGGGGGCCCTTTTTTAAAAAATTTTGGGGAAAAAAAAAATTTTTTTTAAAAAAATTTTTTGGGGAAATTTTTTGTAAAAAAATTTTTTTTTTAAATTTTTAAAAACCCCCCGGGGGAATAAAACAAAATGGGGGTTTTTTTTTAAAATTTTTTAAAAATTTTTTAAAATTTTTTTGGGTTTTTGGGGGGGGGAAATTTTTTTTAAAAGTCCCCGGGGGGGGGGGGGGGGGTTTTTGGTTTTTTTGTGGGGGGGTGGGGGTTTTTTTTTTTTGGTTTTTTTTTGTGCCCCGGTTTTTTTTTTTGGGGGGGGGGGGGCCCAAAAATTTTGTTTTTTAAATTCCCAAAAAAAAGGGGGGGAAAAAAGGGGGGGGGGTTTTTTTGTTCCCCAAAAATTTCCTTTTTCCCCCTTTCCCCCCCAAAAAAAGCCCCAGGGGGGTTTTTTTTTTGGGGGGGGGGGGTTTTTTTCCCCCCCCTTTTTGGGGGGGGGGGGGGGTTTTGGGGCCCCCTTTTTTTGGGGGGAAAAATTTTCCCGGGGGGGGGGGGGGGGGGGTGTTTTGGGGGGTATTTTTTGGGGGAAAAAAAATTTAAATTTTTTTTTTTAAAAAAAATAATTTTGGGGGGAAAAAAAAAAAAATTTTTAAAAAATTTTTTTTTTAAAAAATTTTTGGAAAAAAAAAAAAAAAAAATTTTTTAAAAAAAAAATTTTTGGGGAAAAAAAAAATATTTTTTGGGGGGGGGGTTTTTCCCAAATTTTAAAAAAAAGGGAAAAGGGGGGTGCCCGGGGCCCCTTCCCGGGTTTTTTGGGGGGAAATTTAAAAAATTTTTTTTTTAAAAACATTTTTGGGGGGTTTTAAAACCTTTTTTTCCCCCCCAAAAAAAAAATTTTTTCCCAAACCCCCCCTTTTTTAAAAAAATTTCCCCCGGGGGGAAAAATTTCCCCGTTTTTAAAAAAACCCCCCCTTTTTAAAAAACCCCCCCCCAAAAAAAATTTTTCAGGGAAAAATTTTAAAAAAAAAAAGTTTAAATTACCCCCCCCAAAAATTTTTTTCAAAAAAATTCCCCCAAAATTTTTTTTTTTTAACAAAAATTTTTTTTTGGGGGGGGGTTTGGGGGGGGCTGGTGGGGGGAATTTAAAAATGGGTTTTTCCCCTTTAAACCCCCCCCAAAAAATTTTTTCCCCCATGGACCGGGAAAAGGGTTTTCCCCCCCCAAAAAACCCCCACCTTTAAAACCCCACCCAAACCCTTAAACCGCCCCCAAAAAAGGGTTTCCTTTATTTAAAAAAACCCTTAAAAACCCCCAAAAAAAAAAAAAGATTTTTTTTGTTGGTTTTTTTTTTTTTTAAAAATTTTTTTAATAAAAAATTAAAAATAAATGGGGTTTTAAATTTTTGGGGGTTTTTTTTCCCCCATTTAAAAAATTTTTTTTTAAAAAAACCCCAAAAAAAAAAAAAAATTTTTTTTTTTAAAAAAAAATTTTTTTTAAAAAAGTTAAATTTTATATTTTTTTTAAAAAAAAAAAAATTTTTAAAAAAAAATTTTAAAAAAATTTAAAAAAAAAATTTTTTTTTTTTTTTTGTGTTTTTTTTCGGGGGGGGTTTTTTTTTTTTATATTTTTTTAAAAAAAAAAAGTTTTTTATTTTTTTAAAAAAAATTTTTTTAAAATTTTTAAATTTTAAATTTTTTTAAAAAAATTTTTAAAAAAAATATTTTTTTTTTTAAAAACAACTTTTTAAAAATAAATTTTTAAAAATTTTTAAAATTAAAAAAAAAAAAATTTTTTTAAAAAAAAAACCCCCGGGGGTTTTTTTAAAAAAATTTTTTTTTTAAATTTTTTTTCAACCCCCTTTTTTTTTAAAAAATTTTTTTTTAAGGAATGAAAAACCCCAAAAATTTTTTTTGGGGGGTTTTTTTTTAAAAAGGGAATGAAAACCCCCCCCAAAAAAAAAGGGGGGGCCCCCCCCGGGGGGGTTTGGGGGAAAACAAAAAAACCCCGGGAAACGGTTTTTTTGGGGGGGGGGAAAAAAAAAAAGTGGGGGGGGGAAAAACCCAAAAATTTTTGGGTTTCCCCAAAATTTTAAAAACCCCCCTTTATTTTTTCCCTTTGGAAAAAATTTTTTGGGGGGTTCCAAAATTTTCCCTTGGGGTTTTTTTTAAAAAATTTTGTTAAAAAAACCCCCGGGGGGGGTAAAAGGGAAAATTTTTCCCCTTGAAACCCTGGGACTAGACCTGTACCTAGGTAAGTAGTGCCCATGTGGCTTTTCATTGCACACACCACACAACATTTAGGATGAGGTGTGTTCCCAGGTTATGTTACATGGAGAACATCCCCAGGCATGTACAGTATGGGAATGGGGGATGTAATGGTTCTATGTCCATATGTATATATATATATATATATATATATATATATATATATATATATATATATATATAGATGTGTGTGTGTGTGTGTGTGTGTGTGTGTGTTTGTGTGTGTGTGTGTATGTGCATCGTATATGTACAAATATAGGAGTGTTATTTTATATATATGTAGATATCTATAACTATATGTGCATATATATCTATGCAGATATATCTATTTATGTCGATACATATGTAGATACCTATTACTATATGTGCATATATATCTATATATATCTGTATATGTGTAGACGTATATATAGATGTGTATGTGTATATATATATATATATATATATATATATATATACATACATATATATATATATATGTGTGTGTGTGTGTGTGTGTGTGTGTGTGTGCGTGTGTGTGCGTCTGTGTGTGTGTTTGTACATATATATATATATATATATATATATATATATATATATAGATATATATATATATATATATATATATATATATATGTACATATATATATATATATATATATATATATATATATATATATATATATATATATATATATATATATCCATATATATATATATATATATATATATATATATATATATATATATATATATATATATATATATATATATATATATATATATATATATATATATATATATATATATATATATATATATATATATATATACGATAATGTGAATATGTATATGTCTATATATCTATATATACACATATATGTTTACCATATGTCCAGAACATGGAATGGAGTCCTACCTCAGCACCAAAAGTCTCAACCTCTTAGTGCAAGGGGATGTCATGTATGTATTGCAGGTATATATGTAGACTATTGCTACTGTAACAGGGGTTGTCTTAACTGACATGTTGTGTATGGGAGGTCGCATCTGCTATTGACAAGTACGCCATCGGTTACTGACAGACATCCTAAAGACATCATAGTACAGTACCACTGATAGCACAGTAATGATCCTGTGGACTACAACAGAGATATGACCAATATATGTGGACAGTCTGGCACTCTCTGTTCAGTCCAGAGGTATAGTCAGATTCCCTTCATGTGAGACATGTGGATCAAGCCTGACAATGTGGATGTTAACAGCCATGTACATGGGTATATCACGTAAATACTGGACTATATATGCCCACAAAGTTTATGCATTCACACACTCCTGTCTGTCCTGATACATAATAACTGGTGGTGCAAAGGTCACATAGCCACATACTACCCAGTAGTTTGTGACATACATCTGTACAGAATTCCACTTCTTTGTCAGAAATACACAACAGTTATGGTGGCCTAGCAGCAGTACATCTGGCAAATATCTGGCCATAACATTGCACTGGGTAATTACACTAAGCTGCTAGGTATGCTACAAAGCACTGTGCAAACTACAGGCAGACTGCCACAGCACTGGCCAATATTTCGTATGGGGGGAATACACATGTACCTGCAAATATAGCAGGCTCTGCAGGCATGTCACAGCACAGAGTAACAGCCACCTGTGTGAAAGTGCATACCCACAACCAATGTGAATACAGCCACAGCCACATATGGTACGCAAGCTTAATATCACACTATATGGACTGTCTGATCAACACCATCCTCATATGTGCCACTCACACACTAACCCTACATATACTGGGTCTCAACACAGTGTGGTCCAATGCCTGTCCGTGGTGTGGGATATGTGTGTATTTGGTGCTACAAACATGTGAGCCGATAGGGTATCATACACTGTTCCAGCATGTAACATCAGATAGAATGGGACCATGAACAATGGCATCTACCACAGTCTGTACACAGGCTAAGGTACGTATTCACAATACACATACTGATGACAATCACCATAAGTACATGGACCCCACTACTGTACATACAACCACAGAATGTCAGGTTATGTCCTCAGAAATAACCCTTACTATACATAACATGTCTAGCAGTCTGATATCTGACTGGCTTGTTATCAGGTATGAAGTCATTAAATAATGGTGTACAGAACATATGCACCTCTTACTGCATGAGATATGTACAAGGGTTGACAGACTTGTGGCTGGAGCCACAAACACTGGGCCAGTATTGGCATATTGCTGTGATACCCTCATACATTTACTGTTGCAACAGGGTTTGTTGTGACATATGTCCTATGAGGGGATATGAAGTCAGTAACTGTCATAGCTGTCACCATGTCACCATGTACTGACTGCAATCCTCAGACTATGCTTCTGCAGTTCTAAGATAGGTGATCTGTGAGTAACACAAGAAATATAAGACTCCAAACACTGCCAGTTTGCAGATAACCCTACAGGTGGGAGTTTCCACAAACACATAACACTGTCATGACAGGTATTAAATCATGTAGACCAGCCATATCCACACAAACACTGTTAAACCAACATTACTCCAAATGCAGAAGAGCAACACTTGCACATTCCAGTGTAGTCATGTCTGGAACATCCCCCTCCTGTTTGTTGGCCTATCTCCACAGTGTATGTTGTTAGAGGTATATCAGAATACCATCTGTGGTGCTGTTTGCCAAACACCGACATGCGGTCCTGCTCACATTGAATGAAAAGGCCTAACAACCACATGATGTTCCTTGGTATAGGAGTGTGTTTCCATGCAACTGGCTATGGGAATGTTACCACAGCTGTTCCACATGCAATCAGCTAGTGGGGGACTGCAATTCACGCAAAGGCCATCAGCTGATCATGAGCATCACTTACAAAACACAAGCTGCTGCCTAAGCAAAGCAGGTTTACTTTTCCACATCCACCAGAGAGGAAGTGAGAGAGACAGAAACATAGTAAGACAGGGAGGGGTGGGAGAGTAAAACCTAAATATGTTTGTGTCACACACTTACCAGTACGGGGTTTCAAACCTCTGCCTGACTATGTATTGTTATCACATGTCTATGCACTTATTGCATGCAACACAGAGCTTACATGTTGGGGAGCTGTCCAAAGGTATATCTGATGGTGAGTGACATCTGCAACAGTGATAATGGAGGTATAAGGTAGGTGTAGTACATGTGCCTGTCCACATGAACAGGTGTCAACGTCAACACAGCCACACTCTCTCAGGGACTCACACACATTATCACAGTTGGCAAGGTCAGGATTATACTTCCTAACTAGCTAGTTTGCCAAAATACAGTAATATGCAGGTATCACATGCACCATAGGGGTTATCAGGATGATATACGGGCAAAGGATATGGGAAGGTGTCTGACATCAGAAGACATGCGTCAGTAGGCCAATGGGAGGTGTAGTGAGTGTGAATGGTGTCAAAATCATTATACTACACACACATGCAGACACAGGTTGCCAGTACTGACATGCATGGGTGCATTGCTTCACAGGTGTGTAGCGGTTGACTGTGCCAGAAGGATGTACAAAGCTAGGTAAAGGGTATACCTTGGCATCAAGCCACATGAAAATGGTCTGCAGTGTGGCTCAGGGGTTTAGTGTCTGGATTGGCCCACACAGGTGGGTATTGTATTCACCATCCAGTCATCTGTGTTACTATTGTGAGTGGCCAGTGCTGTGCAATGCTTGCCATGTATGTGTTCTATAGTCCATGACATGAATGGTGTCAGGGATATGCACATGTCCCACATGCATGTTCTGTGACATGTGGATGTGTACCTGGCATGTCTGGTGCATGCTGTGTACACAGATTGTTATCATCAGATGTGCCATTCCTGCCCTCATGTGGTGGGAACTGCCAATGGACACCAGGTTGACCCTGCATGCCATGTCTGGAAATAGAACTCCTACCTAACTAGTTTATCACACTACATCATTATGCATTTATAGGATGCGCCACAGAGATTATTGGGCTACTCCTTCCCCAAAGATGTATTTCAAATTAAATGACATCAGCAGGCTTGCCAGAGAAGGGCAATGGAGGCTGTAGGGACTGTGAATGGCCTCCAAGTAACAAAAGCCCCCCACACACACACACACACACGCACACACACACACACACACACACACACACACACACACACACACACACACACAGTTGCCACATCCTGGATTAGAACTCCAACCTAACTAATACATCATACTACAGCATTACGCAGTTATAGGATATTTCTGTTTTACAATAAATATCTATTGAATGCATCTGGTTTGGTGCTGGCTTTGTGATTTCTGTATTTGTATGTGGCCGTTTGCACCTGCTGTACTTGCAAGCTGCCACTTAGTGGGACACTCAACAGTTATAGGATGCACCATGGAGATTACTGGGCTACTACTTCCCCAAGGGTGTATTTCAAGGTGAAGACATCAACAGGCTTGCCATAGTTGGACAATGGGGAGTGCAGTTTGTGTGCATAGGCCATATCCCATTCATCTAGAGGCAGACCCACAACACACAGACACACACAGGCTTATATTCCAGAGGTACATGTATACAACTGCTAGATGCCTTCTGACTTGTACAGTCATGTTACACAGTTAGCACAAGCACCACAGACACTATAGTGTGGAGGGATAACAGAGGCAAATATCTACAGTGATTGACATTTGCACATCATGTGGTTTTAGTCAATTGGATGTGTGCTGGGTGGGACAGGCCTCATAATGGGAGGCTCTTTGTCACTGTCACTCTCTTCCACACATCTATGTATGTGGAATTTTGGCCTATTATAGTGTGTTGTCCTTGGATATATGTGTGTATTCCCATCTAATGTGTATGCAAAGCATGACTGGTCTGTACTGAGGAGTGTATGCACTGACATCTGCGACTGTCAGATATGTATGGTCCACTGTTGTTGCCAGACATGGGCTTCATTTTAGGCTTCATTTAAGTGTGTGATCATGCCCAGTATGACCTTTCAGTATTTTGTTGTCTGACATGGCCTTCATTTCTAAGAGTGGGAGCATGCCCAGTATGAACTTCTGTATTGAATGTGAGAATCCATTTCAGGTAGATTGTACACCAGTGCAGGCTTTTGTGTTATATACATACAGCTAGCAAACTGTTTCTGCAGGATATCTGTAGATCAGTTGACAATATGGCGTCAAAATGGGCAAAGGATAGTGGGTTACTGTAGGTTATTGTTTCTGTTCTACTTCTGCTACATGGTCCTGGTATTAGTAGAGACATTCAGACATATGTACTGTTATACACTGAGATGTTTTTTGTCATCCAGTACTGTCAGGTATACATATTTGCTTGCAGTGATGTCCTGGGGAACACAGGGTGAATGCAGCTTTGTCCAGTATTGTGGTCAGCAGCCTACATATTCTTGCATAATCATGCCATTCTGGAGGGGAAGCTGCAGGCAGTTGCTGTTGGGTCTGTGTAAATGGTTCAGCACCTTGGTACATTGGTGGCAGAGGATCACATGCTTGTACATCCACTGATGTGACAGTATGGCCATATCCTGCTGTGGCCATACCTCACAGCTGTACAGATTCACACAGGTTACCCAGAGGCAGGGGTCTTACTTCTGGACATTACCCATTCTACTTGTGGTTTAAAAGCAGGTTTGTAGCCACCCATTACTGTGTTTGCAGCCAGGGATAGTATGTGCACATGGCTGAGTTTCAAACTTCACACACTCCATGCCGCCCATGCTCCCACACCCCCCCCTCTATTATTCTGTCTTCTTCCATACATTATGCAAACATTATCTGATATGTTCCCTATACTTATCACCTCATCCCAGCAGTAATTTAGTGTTGGTCCACAGTTCATGCTGTAGGACATGGTGGACATGTTACTTTGATTTGTCCACATGGCCTTGCATTTGGGTTCTCTGGGCTGTGTTATGTTGTTATTTGGGAGTCCATGACATAACATACATTGGCAGTATGGGTGAGACACACTCCTTTGGTAGAGGACTGTAGGTCATTTGTTAGTGATGCAGGCCAGCTGTAGCAGGCTGTTGAATTCTCTCACTCCTATAGTCCCAGACTGCAGTACACTATATTCCCCTTGGGTGACAGGGTAGGTGTGCAAGGTGTTCATGACAATATTTTATTTCAGTATTGATCCAGTTGTGTGGATGCTGGCAGGGTGCTGCTTACAGCTAGGGACACACCTGCATGGGACACCTGCTCTGCATGCTGCATTCTTTCACTATTGCCATACTCAGGTGGGGGTCATATTGTACTCATTCCCAACAGCAGGGATATGACTGGAGAGGTACCTGTGGGTGGTGGTCGGGTGAGCTGAGTGCATGTGTGCTCTGGACACTACTTGCATCTGACTCACAGATGTGCATGGGGCATTCCACCTATGCTGGCTTGTGCAGGGACATCAGCTGTTTCTCAGTACTTCATTCCTATGACCTTTGTGATCTGCCAGTGTCTGGCTAGATGACATCAGTATTACCTACTACAAGCCCAAATAATGTGCTGCAAACCTGTATGTACAATTCAAAGGGTGTGTCCATTTGACAATTACATATTATACACTGTCTGTCTGGGGTACTTCCCCCTGTGTAGTGCTTGTATATCTGGGCCGACATTCATGCCATGTCCATCTTTCAGATGGTGACTCATAAAACTTCCAAACATTTACTATGGCTTACTCCTGGAATGTGTTTTTCTGGGAAGCATTGTGTTTGGCACTGCAGTTGTGAGAACTTGGCCCTGTCATCGGCAGTACTGGGTAATGGCCACCAGGACAAACCTCACCATGCCTACATACTGACCACTCTCACACAATATACAACACACACCAACCTTAACACATTCTCAGACCTGCATATTGTACATACATTCTACAATATACTACTCACTGCATGGCTGGTCCTAAGGTGATCTGTGTGCTTCACTGATTATTATACCTAGACACTAAAACACTGCATACTTTTCACATTTCTACATAGGATTGGGGGGGTACAATCTTGACTGCTACTATGTTCACTAAGGATTGGGGGGAGGGCACACCTGATTGTTACTATATTTCTACATAGGATTGGGGGGGCACACATGACTGTTACAACATTTCTACATAGGATTGGGGGGGGGGGCACACCTGACTTACTAAATTTCAACATAGCATTGGGGGGCACACCTGACTGCTACTACATTCCTACATAGAATTCGGGGGGGGACACATGACTGTTACTACATTTCTACATAGGATTGGGGGCACACCTGACTCTTGTACACATTTGCTTTGACTGTACTGGTATTTCAGGTACTCCATTCCATTCTGTATTCTAACCTATCATGCTGACTAGAGGCATATCAGTCTACTACAAGTCTTAGGTTTGATTGACGTATATTTCAGTTTCTGGCTTCTTACCCTTCAGAACTAACACCCCACTGCCTGACCTGTTATAGTCTGTCAGTGTAGGTCTGGGGTGGGATGTTCCCCATAACCATCAATCAGAGGCCTTAGCACAGCCTTTATTTGTGTTTCTCTACACCTGTCCTGCTGGCTGAGACTGTTGTTGGTATGTGAGCCTCCCTGACTGGCATGTGTGTATCCTGCTGGACGAGATATACTTGACCCAGCACATTTCCTGCCAGTGAGTTTTACCACCTGTGAGTTCAATACTGCCACTGTGGTGACACCAGTATTTTTACAGATCTCATGCTGCCACTATAGGTGTCTATCATTTATCTGCTGGCATCACATTTAAACCACCTGATTCCCTTGGCATGCTCATATCCATGCCGTAGATACAAGTAACAACACATACTACTCCATTTGGAAATTGCAGGGAGAGTGACTTACTTTGTGGCTGTGCCAATCAGCCGAGAATGGTGCTGGAGGGCTGACTATATCGCCATGCTGATACATGCCCTATACATGGTTAAGCACAGGTGCAGTTTCATGTTGTCCTTTGCTGTAGCATGTGTCCGAGTCGAGGAGGCGTGTCATTCCCTGGGTCCCTACCGTGTCAGTTTATGTGCTGGCAAAGTTGCCTCTTTGCAAAGGCCTGGGTATATTGGGCATCTGCTCATACTGCCTACAGGGGAAGGCTCAGGTTGTTCTCCTCTGAGTCACTCTGTGCCTGTGCAGGCCTTGGCAATGGCAGGGGGCTGTGTGGCCCTGCCCATGCTGTTCACTGCTCTCCTGGCTGTTTCCACTTGGGATCATGGCCAATGTGTCATGGCACATGAGTGACAATTTAGGCACATGTGGCTGGTGAGTACTGCAAAGGCTCCCACGGATGTGTCCAGGCATAGACGCGGCTTGAGCATCCCAAACACGTGCTCTCTTATTATTCGGGTCTGTGCATGTACTCATTATGGAGTTCTTGCTCGAGTGTGTGTGCATTTTATGATGCGGTGTCATCAACCCACGGCTCAGTGTGTAGCCAGCATCTCCTGTTGATGTATTGATGTCCCCATTGGCAAATCTCTTAATTTTAGCTCATCAGTGCCAGATGTGGGGTGTGATAGCTCCAATATTTGATGTGCCCTGGAATCACACACAACCTGGCAGTTGATGGAGAAGCCGCCTGCGGTTGATACATAGATCTACCCTGCTCACCTGATGCTTTGATGCATATGTGTGTGCAGTCTGTAACACCACTACCTCAGGATATTCTGCTATTTGGTGAAAAGATGCATACTGCTGGCCAATGCCTCTTGGGGTTGAAATATATGTGCTCTCGGCATGTGATGACATGGCATCCAGGAACTAGTGGAGTACCCTGGATGCACGATGTACCGCCAGATGCTTGCAGTATCTCCAGTTGGCGCTGGAGGTACCTGTGGCTGTTCTTGGCCTCAGATACTTTGCCTCCACTGGAATGGGTTCCCCTCTGTTTAGTTCTTTGTGTGAGGTGTGGCCATGCAACTCAACAATTTGCTGTAGGAGGGTCCCTGTCTGCCCTGCAGAGTGCTCACATCTCCAGCTCATGCCAGCCCCTGGTGAGTTACTCTGGGACTGTAAACTTCTCCTTCTCTCCTCACACCATGGGTTGGTTGACAGCATTCTCATTGTCACCACCCTCAGCCTCTTCCACATATTGCTGAATGATAGCTGCTGCAGCTCCTATCATTTTAATGCTTTTGTTTGTTTTTATTTATGTACACTGGTGTAGAGTTTGTGGGAAAAAAAACAGAGGGAAAGGTGTTTGCATAGTTTATAGTGGTGTGCTGGGCTGTGCTAGGCTGCTGCCTGTGTAACTGGCTGATTCTGATACATTTCACCTGCCAGCTATGCTAGTTCTCTGAATTACCTTCCCTACTGCAGTTTTCACTTCCCATTGCCTTCCTGTTTCGCTCAAAATTTCGCCGCTTTCAAACCCAGTGCTCAGATGTGCGGGGCTCTATTTTAGTTTACTATTTTTTCTTTAAAGCACGGTCGCGTACACACCCGTTTAAGCAATGTAAAATTAACTGGAAGCAGTCACGGAACACACCTCCTTGCTTATGGCTCTGCCTAAGCTGGGGGCATGACCACGAAACCAGCCAAGCTTACAGCCACTGACACACTCCCCTATGATGTCCAGTAACTGTTAGCTTGCACCAAGCTGCACTTACACTGTTGGTGCTGGCTACCGTAATCTGGGATAAATTTGTTCCCTCTCATGTAATTACCTGCTAATGTAATTCCACTGAGCCTTCCCCTTAGCAACCACTATTCAGTTGATATGCTGTCTTCTGCCTGCCATTGAGTATAATGGCAAAGCCGTGATTTAGTTTAAAATACTTATTTCAGGGTTTTATTATTTTGGCCCGATCCCATTTGCCTGCCGCTGCCCTAACGCTAGCCCAAACAGCGAAATCAGCTAAAGAGATTATTTTTTTGCAGCTGCCTGCATGCCAATAGCCGCCTGTTTGGTCACTGGCCTTTACACCTGGCGTACACGCACTTTATTTGGAGCTGCCATGGCTCCATTTTGTAGTTTGTAGAAATGCACTCGGTTACTAACCGAGTACATTTCTGCACACTACACTAGTCCTGCACATCTGGTTGACAGCTTGCTGGATCGCAAATTCACCTCATTTGCATGATTTTCATCTGCAAATGGGGTAATTTGCATAGAGAAGCTGTGTCCATGCAGGAGACGGGTGCAGAGTGCTCATGCACATCCAGGAGCTTATTCCTGGATTGTATGTGCATCCCGGGCTATCTGA
>NC_056736.1:39595126-39657404 GCF_019279795.1 Protopterus annectens | reverse complement strand
CAAAACCAAATAAAAATAACAGAAAGGAAGAAACTCTGGAATCTGGAGAAAAACAGGATAAATAAAGTACTGCAACCAGGCAAAACTACTACCCCATCCCCAACAGTTACCAATAACAACCAACCATGTGACATAGCTGAAATATTTAATGCATACTTTACAGAAACCATACTAACCCTTGCCAACCAACTACCAAACCACACAGCCAACCTTCCCCCAATCTGAGCTATACCTGACCTCTCTTTTAACCTCCAACCAGTGCCAACCAATTATATCAGAAAACTACTGGCCAGACTAGAACCTACAACCCTAGCTGCTGATAAACTCCCAGCTGAATTCCTTCAAATTGCATCAGATGCCACAGCTGTGCCAGTTGCAATCCTTATTAATAGATGAATAACTGAATCAACTATTCTCTCTATTTGGAAAATTGCCCATGTAATCCCCCTGCACAAAGGTGGTAGTTCCACTGACATATCCAGTTATAGACCTATAGCAATACTCTCTCTCCTTTTCCCAAAATCTTGGAACGGTACATTCACAAGCAACTTATGCAATACCTCACTAACGATAGACTCCTATCCCTATCTCAGCACGGTTTCAGACCAGCCCATAGCACAACTACTGCATTACTAACATTTACAAATATCATCAATCTTCACAGAAATAATGGTAAATTATCATCGGCACTCTTCCTAGACCTGTCAAAGGTCTTTGACATGGTTAACCACTCAAAACTGTTACGCTCTCTACAAAACCTGGCCTTAGACAATCACTCTATTGCCTGGTTTCAAAACTACCTAGAGGGAAGACAACAAGCAGTTCAATGGCAGAAAAGCCTATCCTCTCTACTACCAGTATCCATAGGGGTCCCACAAGGTTCCATTCTGGGCCCCTTGCTATTCTCCATGTTCATCAATGACCTGAATACTGCCAGCCCTGACACCAACATCATCCAATAAGCAGATGAGTCTACTCTTATCTGCACTGCATCCTCAATGTCTGAACTGGAATAAATTACCCCGACCACTTTTACTTCAATTGAAAACTGGCTCCTTAACAACTGCCTAATATTAAATCCTAAAAGAAAACAAAGTTGTTACCGTTTACTCCTTCCCGTAACATCAAGCCACTTCCAAAATAATCTGGCCCACATGTAAATCAGATAATTAAAAATACACTTAAGAAACTGGGCTGCCTTTACAGGAATCAGTCCTTCCTATCTCATAATGCCAAAGCTACCACTGCTCACTCTCATCTCCTTTCAACTCTATTATATGTATCCCCCATCCTAACTGACCTATCCAAGTCTGACCTAAACAAACTTTCTGCATGCTATAATAAGATTGTGAGATTTGCCGTTGGATCAGCCAATCAAACCCATCACTGTCTTTCTCTCAAACAGCTCAACTGGCTGGAATTTCCCTACCTCCTCCGCTACAGCCAACTTGTATTTGCTCATAAAATACTAAATCAACGGAACAGGGTACCATCACTAAAAAAACATAATTATGCCTCAAACCACCTCAAGACCTCCCTGATCAAGTGACAAGTTCCTACTTAATGCCCCTAATGTAAATAACTCAGCTGGGGTTTCCTTATTTTATACATGTTGCTAAATCACGGAATTCTCTCCCATCAGCCTTAACTCTTGAATCCTCTCATACACTTTTCAAAAAAGCCATTAAATCACACTTAATGGATCACTGGACCTGCCTCTGCTCATCCCTTGGCTGATCATGCTTCCCCCTCACTTACCCTGCTAATAACATTGTTTACCTACCTTCAACTACCCTACTATTGATACTAAGCTTTACCATGTTAATTAGCTAGGAAATATACCGAAGACTCGTTATGTATCCTGATATATCCTAATATGGCTTATAATTTATAATAAACCTAAACTAACTTTTATTTCATGTAAAACTACATCTCAATATATGTTATTATTTCAATGTATGTAATTATTTCATGTATAACTACATCTCAATGTTTATTAAATGTATGTAATTATTTCATGTATAGCTGCATTTCAATGCATGTTTACCATGTTTTGATGTTGTTAGTGTGCCTTATCTTGTTGTATGTATGCCTAAGTTACTTGTTAACTGGAGCTTTTCTCTCTGGACCTCCCCTGTAAATGGACATGTAACCAATCGGACTTTCCCGGTTAACAAATGTAAAATAAATAAATTATGGTCAAAGAGAGGAATCTATCAACCCAAGTACCTGGGCCGATGACTACACTTTTATTTTGCAGTGGTATATTGCTTATACAGTGTGACAAGGAGATGGGCTGTCTACCAAAAGTGATGACACTATAATATTTAGCATTTAGTTTGAGCCCATCATTAGTGCAAGTAAAGTTTACTAGGGAAGGTTCATTCTGGAGAGTTTATGTGCCATGGAGAGACTTATTGATAACCCCCTGTTTAGTCATCTGTAAACCCTGCAAGCTAAAGGCCTTGGATCTCCACATGGAGATCTGAGAAAGGAGAGTTGTTAGCATGGAGCCCTGAGACACAGTGTTGGTCACTTTCACACTGATGAGACACCTGCAACTTGCACTATGCGAGTTCTGTCATTCAGCTAGTTTGCTATCCATCTTACTGCATGTGAGTCAGTTTTTAAGGTATTTATCTTTTAAATGATGCCAGCATGGTGAATGGCATAAAAGGCCTTGGCAAGGTCAAGATGTGCCACGTGTATTGAATGGACACTATCTACAGCTTTTGCAAACATTGCGAACAAGTTTATCAGATTAAATAGACATGCCCCCGGATGCAGCAAGCTCTGCACGGCATGCAGGAATAATTCAGGAGCTGCTGGATGCAATATGGCCACCATGCAATCAAGGAATAAGCTCCCGGGATGTGCACGAGCACTCCTGCACTATTCCTACATGGACACAGCTTCTCTATGCAAATTACCCCATTTGCAGATGAAAATCATGCAAATGAGGTGAATTTGCGATCCAGTAAGCTGTCAGCCGGATGAGCAGGACTAGTGTAGTGTGTAGAAATATACTCGGTTAGTAACCAAGTGCATTTCTATAAACTACAAAATGGAACCATGGCAGCTCCAAATAAAGTGTGTATATTATGTGTAAAGCATGCCAGTGACCAAATATATGGCCATTGGCATGGAAAACAGTTTGCAAAAAAAAAATAACTTTTTTTTTTTTTAGCTGATTTCGGCTGTTTAAGCATAGGGCAGCGGCAGGCAAATGGGATCGGGCCAAAAATAATAAAAAAAACCCCTGAAATAAGCATTGTAACCAAAATCACTATTTTGCCATTATACTCAATGGCAGGCAGAAGACAGCATATCAACTGAATAGTGGTTGCTAAGGGGGAAGGCTCAGTGTGGGACATGTAACTATGCATTAGCAGGTAATCATATGCAAATGAGGGGAATGGTACTGGATCCCAGATTTCCCCTCAATGGTAGCCAGCACCCAACAGTATAAGTGCAGAAATACCATGGTGAAAACCTAAGAGTTAGCTGACATCATAGGGGGGTGTGTCAGGCATACTGTAAGCTTATTGGAGCCCTGTGGCTTGGGTTTGCCCTTAGCTTAGCAGAGCTAAGCAAGGAGTTGTGTTTGAGACTGCCTAGCACTCTTTACATTGCCTAAATGGGTGTGCGTACCGTGCACTGTGCTTTAAAGAAAAAAAAAGTAAACCAGGAAATAGGAGCTCTGTGACCATCTGAGCACTGTGTTTGTGCGGCGAGCCCCTGAGCTTAAACAGGAAGGCAATGGGAAAGGAAAAACTGCAGTAGGAAGGTAATCTAGGAAAACTAGCATAGCTGACAGGTGAAATGTATCAGAATTAGCCAATTACACAGGCAGCAGCCAGCACAGATAAACCAAAAACGAACAAGCACAAAGGGAAAAAGTGCCTAAATGTTCTTTATTAGTGGCAAAATTCAATCCATATATTGCAAACCGGTTTCGTCAGTATTGTTAGCCTTCTTCAGTGCAAAAAGAGAAAATATAGTGTTAACAGCACATCCTGGTAATTGCTTTTATATCCCATCATTTAAAGGTGTATATACACCAAAAAAACCTCTATACACCTATTTGAAAATCCAATGATTAGACTATGAACTTGTCTTTATCTAAAAAGAATACAGTCAGTCTTAACAAATATACAAATGCACGAAATCATAAGCTGACAAAAACTATTTAATTTCATTTAAGCCAGGTTTGAATAGAGCTCCTAACCTGGTGATCCATGAGGATTCCATATTGTTTAATCTGTCATGCCAGCCTGCTTTAAGGTTTCTATGCATATCAATTTTATCAATAATAGTAAATTTAAATTGTGCAGTTTGGTGAGTCATGGTGTGTTTATATAAAGCATTAGAGATTTTATGATTTCTAATGGCACTGAGATGTTCACTTATCCTGTGTCTCAGTGGTCTGGATATTTGGCCTACATAAAAGGAGGAACATGTACAAGGGGCCAGATAAATCACCCAATCCGTGCTGCAGTTACCAAAAATTCTTATCTGGTACACCTTAGAGGTGTTGCCACTAGAAAATTCTTTGGTCTTGAAAATGTATCTGCAAGCGCTACAATGACCACATGGAAAACATCCTATCAAAGGATCACCAAATAGAGTTGTCTGAATAGATATAGGTAGCTTGTATCTTTTGTAATGTGTAAAGTGAGACTGAATGGTTCTACCTCTACGGTATGAAAAAGCACATATATCAGGTAATATCTCATTCAAATGTTCATGAGCCCTCAAAATATCCCAATGGTTATTGATAATGTCCCTGAACAAGGGTGTATTGCTACCAAATGTAGTGACAAACCTGATGGGCTGAGATGTTGTTACTTTATCTACATCTTGTGAATGTTTATATTGTAATAATGTAGATGGGGGCACATCTTTGATCTGATTAATAGTTTGGGTAATACGATGTTTCTGATACCCTCTGCTTATGAGCCTGTTAGACATGTCCTGTTCACATTCTAGATGTGATTCTTGAGACGAACATATACGTTTCATACGTAAGAATTGAGATTTAGGGATGTTGTTAATGATGTGGTGGGGATGATAACTGGATGCATGTAAAAGTGTGTTGTATTGTGGAAATTTCCTATGTACACGGGTCGCCAATGTGTGGTCAGCCTGTCGAGAGACTATCACATCCAAAAATACAATTTCTTGATATTGTATGTTTAAAGTAAACTGAATGTCCCATGGGTTGTTGTTCAAATATTTTACAAAATCATGTACTCGTATCCTGTCACCCCGCCACACCATCCAACAATCATCTAAGTATCTTCTCCAGATATCCAGATGTTCCATATAAGAATTTTTGTAAGAATCATGTATGAATTGTTGTTCAAAGAATCCCATAAACAAATCTGCATATATGGGAACAAAAGATGCTCCCATAGCAGTGCCTCTAAATTGCCAATATGCTTGTCCATCAAAGTAGAAGATGTTCTTAGTTAACACATATTGTGTCAATCTGATGAGAAAATTGTTAAATCCCGAGGTGTATAATTGTGGTCTATCTAACCAATATGTAATTGCTGATATCCCTGGATCATGTGGGATGCTAGTATAAAGGGAAGAGACATCCAATGTACATAGCCACCAATCTGATTTCAGTTGCGTGTCCTGAACTATGTTCAAAAATTCTGTAGTATCTTGTAACCTTGATCTCACCATAGGTAGTAATGGCTTAAGGTAATATGTAAGAAAAGCCGATAAAAGTTCTGTAAGAGAACTTCTGCCAGAAACAATTGGCCTACCGGGGGGGGGGGGTTTGTAGGATGTTTATGGATCTTAGAGAGCAAGTATAGATATTGAGCAATAGGTTCAGAGACTTTAAGTTGTTTACATGTCTGTTTATCAATAATCCCCTCCTGTGTGGCTAAATCCAAAAAAGAATCAATGTGTGTTTTGAAGTTAGGTGTTGGATCAAGGACCATCTTTATATAAAATCGGGCATCAGACAATTGTTTGTGGGCTTCCGCTTGGTACATGGACCAATCCATAATTACAATGGCTCCTCCCTTATCAGCTGGTGTGATCACTATGTCATGATTGGAACGAAGTTCCTGTAGCGCTTGTTGTTCCTCCAAGGTTAAATTGTGTCTGATAGGTTGATAACCTAAAGATAAATGTAGATCTTTGATGACACATTTCTTGAATATGGCTACATGCTTGTCCATTGGTGGTTGAAAATCAGATTTACCAACTTTGAACCCAGTGGATCTTTCAGAGCTGTCACAATCTGAAAATAATATTTTGAGGTTAATCAATCTACAAAAATCATTTATTTCATTGACCAATATGTGTTCAGGAACAAGTGGTCGGTACAAAATTTAGACCCTTATTCAGCAATTTATTATGGACGGATGACAATTCAAATGAAGATATATTGTGCACATTGTTTACTGACTCACAATTTTTTGTAATAACAGTTGTAGACTGTGTGTGCCTGTATATAAATTTCAGCGAGATATGGCTGATTACGAAAAGGGGAAACCATTTGTTACTCAGAAAAGTGTTAGATTTTTGATTCCAACAACAAAACTAGCAACAGGAGGAAAAGACCTAGGTCTATCTTAAGAAAAAATAATCAAACAACAAGTGACACTTCGGAAGATGACACATCTTCGGCCACAGAGTATGACTGCCCTTCCAACCAGGTGTCCCCAATGGGTAAAAGAAAACCATCAGACCCTTTAGACCTAGGACATGCAGAGGTGGTAAAAAACACAGAAACAGGTGCACACAGTCTACAACTGTTATTACAGAAAATTGTGGGTTCAAATTTGGTAAATCTGATTTTCAACCACCAATGGACAAGCATGTAGCCATATTCAAGGAATGTGTCATCAAAGATCTACATTTTTCTTTAGGTTATCAACCTATCAGACACAATTTAACCTTGGAGGAACAACAAGCGCTACAGGAACTTTGTTCCAATCGTGACATAGCGGTCACACCAGCTGATAAGGGAGGAGGCATTGTAATTATGGATTGGTCTATGTACCAAGCGAAAGCCCACAAACAATTGTCTGATGCCCGATTTTATATAAAGATGGTCCTTGATCCAACACTTAACTTCAAAACACACATTGATTCTTTTTGGATTTAGGCACACAGGAGGGGATTATTGATAAACAGACATGTAAACAGCTTAAAGTCTCTGAACCTATTGCTCAATATCTATACTTGCTCCCGAAGATCCATAAACATCCTACAAACCCCCCCACCCCGGTAGGCCGATTGTTTCTGGCAAAGGTTCTCTTACAGAACCTTCATCGGCTTTTCTTACATATTACCTTAAGCCATTACTACCTATGGTGAGATCAAGGTTACAAGATACTACAGAATTTTTGAACATAGTTCAGGACACACAACTGGAATCAGATTGGTGGCTATGTACATTGGATGTCTCTTCCCTTTATACTAGCATCCCACATGATGCAGGGATATCAGCAATTACATATTGGTTAGATAGATCACAATTATACACCACGGGATTTAACAATTTTCTCATCAGACTGATACAATATGTGTTAACTAAGAACATCTTCTACTTTGATAGACAAGCATATTGGCAAGTTAGAGGCACTGCTATGGGAGCATCCTTTGCTCCCATATATGCAGATTTGTTTATGGTATTCTTTGAACAACAATTCATATATGATTCTTACAACAATTCTTATATGGAACATCTGGATATCTGGAGAAGATACTTAGATGATTGTTGGATGGTGTGGCAGGGTGACAGAATACGAGTACATAATTTTGTAAAATATTTGAACAACCCATGGGACATTCAGTTTACTTTAAACATACAATATCAAGAAATTGTATTTTTGGATGTGATAGTCTCTCGACAGGCTGACCACACATTGGCGACCCATGTACATAGGAAATGTCCACAATACAACACACTTTTACATGCATCCAGTTATCATCCCCACCACATCATTAACAACATCCCTAAATCTCAATTCTTATGTATGAAATGTATATGTTCGTCTCAAGAATCCCATCTACAATGTGAACAGGACCTGTCTAACAGGCTCATAAGCAGAGGGTATCAGAAACATCGTATTACCCAAACTATTAATCAGATCAAAGATGTGCCCCAATCTACATTATTACAATACAAACATTCACAAGATGTAGATAAAGTAACAACATCTCAGCCCATCAGGTTTGTCACTACATTTGGTAGCAATACACCCTTGTTCAGGGACATTATCAATAACCATTGGGATATTTTGAGGGCTCATGAACATTTGAATGAGATATTACCTGATAGATATGCTTTTTCATACCGTAGAGGTAGAACCATTCAGTCTCACTTTACACATTACAAAAGATACAAGCCACGTATATCTATTCAGACAACTTTATTTGGTGATCCTTTGATAGGATGTTTTCCATGTGGTCACTGTAGCGCTTGCAGATACATTTTCAAGACCAAAGAATTTTCTAGTGGCAGCACCTCTAAGGTATACCAGATAAGAATTTTTGGTAACTGCAGCATGGATTGGGTGATTTATCTGGCCACTTGTACATGTTCCTCCTTTTATATAGGCCAAACGTCCAGACCACTGAGACACAGGATAAGTGAACATCTCAGCGCCATTAGAAATCATAAAATCTCTAATGCTTTATATAAATACACCATGACTCACCAAACTGCACAATTTAAATTTACTATAATTGATAAAATTGATATGCATAGAAACCTTAAAGCAAGCTGGCATGACAGATTAAACAATATGGAATCTTCATGGATCACCAAGTTAGGAGCTCTATTCAAACCTGGTTTAAATGAAATTGAATTGTTTTTTTCAGCTTATGATTTCATACATTTGTATATTTGTTAAGACTGACTGTATTCTTTTTAGATAAAGGCAAGTTCATGGTCTAATCGACACGTTCATAGTCTAATCACTGGATTTTAAAATACGTGTATAGATTTTTTTTGGTGTATATACACCTTTAAATGATGGGATATAAAAGCAATTACCAGGATGTGCTGTTAACACTATGTTTTCTCTTTTTGCACTGAAGAAGGCTAACAATACAGCCGAATCCGGTTTGCTATATATGGATTGAATTTTGCAACTAATAAAGAACATTTAGGCACTTTTCCCCTTTGTGCTGGTTCATTTAAGGTTTATTTGTGACTTTTGGTTTGAACCATGCACTAGGGCCACCTTGCGTGCAATTTGGTTTGAGCAGCCTAGCACAGCCCAGCACACCACTATAAACTATGCAAACATCTTTCCCTCTGTTTTTTTTTTCCCCACAAACTCTACACCGGTGTACAAAAACAAAAACAAACAAAAGCATTAAAATGATAGAAGCTGCAGCAGCTATCATAGGTTCATAGGTTCATACTAGGCTATCTGCCCAAGGGCATTTATAAGCCTAGCCCATAGTTATTTGGCTTTCGCCACCCCTTTAGTTTGAATAAAACTATGCCTATTATTTTGCTGTGCCTCTGTCAAGCAGTGACACTGAAGTAATCCCTGGGGTATATCTGCGATCCCCCATCCATTGGTCAAGATTCCTCTTGAACAAGGCCAGCGAGGTGCTCTGCCTCACATGTACCGGGATTTTGTTCCACAGCATTGGGAGTCTCTGGGTGATAAATCTGTCCCTCCAGCATGTTCTATTAATAACCGTGTCAAGGTTTAAGTCTCCCGCCCTTGTGGTTCTGAGGGATCTAGATTTTTTGAGGTGAAGCATATTCATCAAATCAGGGTTTGACATGGCCTTATATGTCAGGCACAGGTCACCTCTGAGCAAGCGGTATGAGACTGAATAGAGCTGGATTTCTTTCAGTCGGGCAGCATAAGACATATTTTTGAGACCCTTTATCCTTTTGGTGAGGAACTTTTGGGGCCTTTCCAGCTGCTGCAGGTGTCTGGTCAGATACATTCCGAATGGGGCATTGTACTCAATCATAGGTTTAATGAGTGATGAGTACAGGGGGGCGATGACCTCCCTTGATCTAGATGTGAATCCCTTCATGATCAGGTGGGCAATGTAGAAGGTTTTCCTAACTACTTTAGCAACATGAGTGTCAAGCGAAGGCTACTGTCAACCTGGGTCCCCAGATCCCTGATGACTTCTTCTGTGCTCAGTGGATTGCCACCTATATGGTAGCTAGGGGTAACCTTGTTTTTCCCGAAGGGTATGACTATGCATTTCTTGGCATTTAACTTTAGGCCATGGCTCTGGCACCAGTTATCCGTTTCTGTGAGGCCCTTCTGAAGGATATCTGTGTCAGATGTGTTTTCGACTATGGCCCAGTTTGCAGTCATCTGCAAACTTTGTCAGCCATAACCCTCCTGTGTTTGCTTGTACTTCAGAAAAGTAGATGCGAACAAGAGTGGACCCAGGACTGAGCCCTGTGGGACACCACTTGTGACAGGCTTTGAGTCTGACATGGCTCCAGCAACTCTGACCCTGTGGGTTCTGTCACTTAGCCAGTTTGCAACCCATCTTGTGATGTATGGGTTTACATTCAAGCTGATGCGTTTTTGATAATACCTGAGTGGGGTATTGTGTCAAGGCCTTTGCCAGGTCAAGGTAGGCTGTATGGACTGCCTTTCCCTCATCAATGGCCTTGGTGACTGTCTCGAAAAAGTCAACCAAGTTTAAAAGGCATGATCTGCCTTTGACAAAGCCAAACTGGGTTGGATCCAAAGTCTGCAAGTTCCCTATGTCTTTATTTATGAGTTCCATTATGATCCTCTCCATGGCTTTTCAGATAAGGCTTGTCAAGCTAATGGGATGGTAATTTCCAGGGTCGGTGGAGGCACCGCCCTTGTGAAGTGGGACCACAGTCGCCGTGCGCCACTCCTTGGGTACGTATCCTGAGGTGAGGCTAAGATTAAACAGCTGTCCTAACTGCGGGTTTAATTCCTCATTGAGTTCATGGAGCACACAGCCGGGGACACCATCCGCAACATGTGGTAGAGGCTGAGGGTGGTGATGATGAGAATGCTGTCAACCAACCCACAGTGAGGAGAAGGAGAAGAGTTTACAGTCCCAGGGTAACCTACCAGGGGCTATATGAGCTGGAGATAGTGGAGCACTATAGAGTAGACAGGGACCTCCTACAGCAAATTGTTGAGCTGTGCCGGCCACACCTCACACAAAGAACTAACAGAGGAGAACCCATTCCAGTGGATAGCAAGGTATGTGGAGGCTTAAGAATACTAGCCACAGGTACCTTCCAAAGGCCAGCTGGAGATATCATGGGCATCTCACAGGCATCAGCATCCAGGGTACTCCACTAGTTCCTGGATGCCATGTCATCTCATGCTGGTGAGCACGCATATTTCCCCAACTCCCGTGAGGCATTGACCAGCAATATGCATCTCTTTCACCAAATAGCAGTATATCCTGAGGTAGTGGGTGCTATAGACTGCATGCACATATGCATCAAAGCACCACCAGGTGAGCGGGATAGGATCTACATCAACCGCAAGGGCTTCCCCTCCATCAACTGCCAGATCGTGTGTGATTCCAAGGGCATTATAATGAATGTGTGTGCTGGCTGCCCTGGAAGCTATCACGACTCCCACATCTGGCATCTGAAGGAGCTGTACCAGGGATTTGCCAATGGGGACATCACTTATGGTCACTTAGTGGGAGATGTTGGTTACACACTGGAGCCGTGGTTGATGACACCCATCAGAAATGCACACACACTCGAACAAGAACTCCATAATGAGGCACACGCACAGACCAGAATAATAAGAGAGCATGTGTTTGGGATGCTCAAGTCATGGTTCCAGTGCCTGGACACATCCAGTGGAGCCTTGCAGTACTCACCAGCTACATGTACCCAAATTGTCATCATATGTGCCATGATACACAATATTATCCTGCGGAAACAGCTAGAGCAGGAACAGCATTGGGCAGGGCCACACAGCCCCCACTGTTGTCAAGGCCTGCACAGGCACAGAGTGACTCAGAGGAGGAACAACCTGAGCCTTCCCCTGTAGGCAGAAGGAGGCATGCCCAATATGCCCAGGCCTTGGCAAAGAGGCAATGCATAGCACATAAACTGACACAGAAGGGACCAAGGGAATGACACCTCTCCCTGACTCGCACACACAGTAAAAGGGATGCCAAACATGAAACTACCTGTGCTTAACCATCTATAGGGCATGTACTATGTGCATATGACATAGTCAGCCCTCCAGCACCATCCTCAATACTGGCACAGCCATAAAGTAAGTCACTCTCCCTACCAATTTACAAATGGAGTAGTAGTATGTGTTGTTACTTGTATATACAATATGGATATGAGCATGCAAGGGAATTGGGTGGTTGAATGTGATGCCAGCAGATAGTAGACACCTACAGTGGCAGCTTGAGATCTGTAAAAAATACTGGTGTCACCACAGTAGCCAGTACTAGACAAGGTGACAAAACTCACTGCAGGAAATATGCTGGGCCACATGTCTGTCCATAGGACACACACATGCCAGTCAGGGAGGCTCATATGCCAACAACAGTCTCAGCCAGCAGGACAGGTGTAGAGAAACACAAACAAAGTCTGTGCTAAGGCCTCTGAATGATGATTATGGGGAACATCCCACCCCAGACCTACACTGACAGACTACAACAGGTCAGGCAGTGGAGTGTTAGTTCTGAAGGGTAAGAAGTCAGAAGCTGAAATATAGATCAATCAAACCTAAGACTTGTAGTAGACTGTTATGCCTCTAGTCAGCATGATAGGTTAGAATACAGAATGAAATGGAGTACCTGAAATACCAGTGCAGTCATAGCAAATGTGTACAAGTGTCAGGTGTGCCCCCCAATCCTATGTAGAAATGTAGTAACAGTCATGTGCCCCCCCAATCCTTTGTAGAAATCTAGTAGCAGTCAGGTGTGCCCCCCAATGCTACGTAGAAATTTAGTAACAGTCAGGTGTGCCCCCCCAATCCTATGTAGAAATGTAGTAACAGTCAGGTGAGCCCCTCAATGCTATGTAGAAATGTAGCAAGAGTCAGGTGTGCCTCCCCCACAATCCTATGTAAAAATGTAACAGTCATGTATGCCCCCCCAATCCTATGTAGAAATATAGTAACAGTCAGGTATGCCCTCCCCCCAATCATTTGTAGACATGTAGTAACAATCAGGTGTGTGTCCCAATCCTATGTAGAGATGTAGTAACATGTATGTGTAGGTATAATAACAGTGAAGCACAGATCACACAGATCACATGATCCAGCCAAGGTTGCAAAATATATTGTAGCATGTGTACAATATGCAGGTCTGAGTGTGTTAGGTTGGTGTGCGTTGTATATTGTGTGAGAGTGGTCAGTATGTAGGCATGGTGAGGTTTGTCCTGGTGGCCATTGCCCAGTACTGCCGATGACAGGGCCATGTTCTCACAACTGCAGTGCCAAACACAATACTTCCAGAAAAACACATTCCAGCAGTAAGCCATAGTAAATGTTTGGAAGTATTATGAGTCACCATCTGAAAGATGGACATGGCATGAATGTCGGCCTAGATATACAAGCACAACACAGGGGGAAGTACCCCAGACAGATAGTGTATAATATGTAATTGTCAAATGGACACACACTTTGAATTGTACATACAGGTTTGCAGCACATTATTTGGGCTTGTAGTAGGGAATACCAATGTCATCTGGCCAGACACAGGCAGATCACAAAGGTCATAGGAATGAAGTACTGAGAAACAGCTGATGTCCATGCACAAGCCGGCATAGGTGGAATGCCCCATGCACATTTGTGAGTCAGATGCAAGTAGTGTCCATAGCACACATGCACTCAGCTCACCCCACCACCACCCACAGGTACCTCTCTAGTCATATCCCTGCTGTTGGGAATGAGTACAATATGACCCCCACCTGAGTATGGCAATAGTGAAAGAATGCAGCATGCAGAGCAGGTGTCTCATGCAGGTGTGTCCCTAGCTGTAAGCAGCACCCTGCCAGCATCCACACCACTGGATCAATACTGAAAGAAAACATTGTCATGAATACCTTGCACACCTACCCTGTCACCCCAGGGGAATATAGTGTATTGCAGTCTGGGACTATAGGAGTGACCAATTTCAACAGCCTACTACAGCTGGCCTACATCACTAACAAATTACCTACAGTCCTCTGCCAAAGGCATGTGTCTCACCCATACTGCCAATGTATGTTATGTCATGGACTCCCAAATAACAACATAACACAGCCCAGAGAACACAAATGCAAGGCCATGTGGACAAATCAAAGTAACATGTCCACCATGTCCTACTGCATGAACTGTGGACCAACACTAAATTACTGCTGGGATGAGGTGATAACTACAGGGAACATATCAGATAATGTTTGCATAATGTATGGAAGAGGACAGAATAATGGGGGGTGGGGGTTGGGAGCATAGGCGGCATGGAGTGTGTGAAGTTTGAAACTCAGCCATGTGCACATACTATCCCTGGCTGCAAACACAGGAATGGGTGGCTACAAACCTGCTTTTAAACCACAAGTAGAAGGGGTAATGCACAGAAGTATGACCCCTGCCTCTGGGTAACCTGTGTGAATCTGTACAGCTGTGAGGTATGGCCACAGCAGGATATGGCCATACTGTCATATCAGTGGATGTACAAGCATGTGATCCTCTGCCACCAGTGTACCAAGGTGCTGAACCATTTACACAGACCCAGCAGCAACTGTCTGCAGCTTCCCCTCTAGAATGGCATGATTATGCAAGAATATGTAGGCTGCTGACCACAATACTGGACAAAGATGCATTCACCCTGTGTTCCCCAGGACATCACTGCAAGCAAATATGTATACCTGACAGTACTGGATGACAAAAACATCTCAGTGTATAACAGTACATATGTCTGAATATCTCTACTAATACCAGGACCATGTATCAGAAGTAGAACAGAAACAATAACCTACAGTAACCCACTATGTTTGTAGCGCCAAATACACACATGTCCCACACCATGGACAGGCATTGGACCACACTGTGTTGAGACTCAGTATATGTAGGGTTAGTGTGTAAATGGCACATATGAGGATGGTGTTGATCAGACAGTCCATATAGTGTGATATTAAGCTTGCGTACCATATGTGGCTGTGGCTGTATTCACATTGGTTGTGGGTATGCACTTTCACACAGGTGTCTATTACTCTGTGCTGTGACATGCCTGCAGAGCCTGCTGTATTTGCAGGTACATGTATATTCCCCCATATGGAATATAGGCCAGTGCTGTGGCAGTCTGCCTGTAGTTTGCACAGTGCTTTGTAACATACCTAGCAGCTTAGTGTAATTACCCAGTGTGATGTTATGTCCAGATATTTGCTAGATGTACTGCTGCTGGGCCACCATAACTGTTGTGTATTTCTGACAAAGAAGTGGAATTCTGTACAGATGTATGTCACTAACTACTTGGTAGTATGTGGCTATGTGACCTTTGCACCACCAGTTATTATGTATCAGGACAGACAGGAGTGTGTGAATGCATAAACTTTGTGGGCATATGTACTCCAGTATTTACATGATATACCCATGTACATGGCTGATAACATCCACATTGTCAGACATAATCCACATGTCTCACATGAAGAGAAGCTGACTATACCTCTGGACTGAACAGAGAGTGCCAGACTGTCCACATATATTGGTCATATCTCTATTGTAGTCCACAGGATCATTACTGTGATGTCAGTGGTACTGTACTATGATGTCTTTAGGATGTCTGCCAGTAACCGATGGCGTACATGTCAATAGCAGATGTGACCTCCCATATACAACATGTCAGTTAAGACAACCCCTGTTACAGTAGCAATAGTCTACATATATACCTGCAATACATACATGACATCTCCTTGCACTAAGAGGTTGAGACATTTGGTACTGAGGTAGGACTCCATTCCATTTTCTGGACATATGGTAAACATATATGTATATACATATATTTATTTATATATATATATATATATATATATATATATATATATATATATATATATATATATATAGCTATATCTATATATATATATATCCATATATCTATATAGATATATAGACATATACATATCTACATACATATATATATACCTAGCCCACAATTGGGACATACTTAACTGTAACTCTGACCTCAAAAAAACTCTAGGAAAAGCCCCTCTGTTTACCTACAAAAAAGGACAGTCCCTGAAAACCCTCCTAGAGAACAAAGATAGACTCAACACGGACCCGAAAGAAAACACAGGTACCTACCCTTGTGGACAGTGCATTTGTTGCCAGTATATTAACTCTACAGTCAGCCCCACCATAGGCTCCTCAAGAAAACCCATCAAACTACAGGGCAACCACAACTGCAATTCCACTAATGTGGTATACCTAAGCCAATGTTCACATTGCAAAGGGTTCTATGTAGGCATGACTACCAGGAAACTCAGTGATAGGATTAAAGAACACTACCAGGCCATACGCAGATCAGATGGCACTAATGCTCTAGCTAAGCATGCAGACATATGCAAAAACCCTCCCAACTTCAGTTTCCTGGTACTTGAAAAAGTCTCCAGCTTCACAGAAGACTCCAGTACTCCCCTAGAGGTCAGAGAACTGAAGTGGCAAATAAAATTGGGGGCGGATAACTACCCTGGTCTAAATGGTAGCTTAAATATCAAGTGTATCCTTAAATGGATAAGGTAACCATACCCCCAGTTACCTCCCACTAGCTATGAGTCAGAAATGACATCACACTAAGTATAAATACTAATGTTGGAATGCACTTACTTTGATTCTGATGAAGTTCGATTGTTTGGAATAAAATAGCGAACGAAAGCGCTCAATCTTGAACTCTGGTGTCCGCGTGTTTGTTGTCCTTCTTACACACAGTGCCTTTTTAAAGGCTCTGTGCAACTTGGATTATTTTCTCTAAACTAGTTCAGTCGAACGCCACACTTTTGAATATATATATATCTATCTATATATATATATATATATATATAGGTTCATAGGTTCATAGGTTCATACTAGGCTATCTGCCCGAGGGCATTTACAAGCCTAGCCCATTGTTTTGTGGCTTACGCCACCCCTTTAGTATGGGGAACTATACCCATTATTTTGCTGTGCCTCTGTCGAGCAGTGACACTGAGGTAATCCCTGGGGTATATCTGTGATCTCCCATCCATTGGTCAAGATTTCTCTTGAACAAGGCCAGCGAGGTGCTCTGCCTCACATGTACCGGGATTTTGTTCCACAGCATAGGAGTCTTTGGGTGATGAATCTATCCCTCCAGCACGCCTATTAATAGCCGTGTCAAGGTTTAAGTCTCCCACCCTTGTGGCTCTGATGGATCTAGATTTTTGAGGTGAAGCATATTCATCAAATCTGGGTTTGACATGGCCTTGTATGTTAGGCAAAGGTCACCTCTGAGCAAATGTAAGCGACTGAATAGAGCTGGAGTTCTTTCAGTCGGGCAGCATAGGACAGATTTTGAGACCCTTTATCCTTTTGGTGAGGAACTTTGTGGCCTCTCCAGCTGCTGCAAGTGTCGGGTCAGATACATTCTGAATGGGGCATTGTACTCAATCATTGGTCTGATGAGTGATGAGTAAAGGAGACTATGACCTCCCTTGATCTAGATGAGAATCCCTTCATGATAAGGTGGGCAATGTAGAAGGTCTTCCTAACTACTTTAGCTACATGGGTGTCGAATGACAGACTACTATCAACCTGGGTCCCCAGGTCCCTGATAACTTCTTCTGTGCTCAGTGGATTGCCACCTATTTGGTAGCTAGGGGTAACCTTGTTTTTCCCAAAGGGTATGACTATGCATTTTTTGGCATTTAACTTTAGGCGTGGCTCTGGCACCAGTTATCCGTTTCTGTGAGACCCTTCTGAAGGATATCTGTATCAGATGTGTTTTCTACTATGGCCCAGTTTGCAGTCATCTGCAAACTTTGTCAGCCATAACCCTCCTGTGTTTGCTTGTACTTCGGAAAAGTAGATGCCAAACAAGAGTGGGCCCAGGACTGAGCCCTGTGGGACACCACTTGTGACAGGCTTTGAGTCTGACATGGCGCCAGCAACTCTGACCCTGTGGGTTCTGTCACTCAGCCAGTTTGCAACCCATCTTGTGATGTATGGGTTGACATTTAAGCTGATGTGTTTTTCAATGATACCAGTGGGTATTGTATCGAAGGCCTTAGCCAGATCGAGGTAGGCTGTATGGACTGCCTTTCCCTCATCAATGGCTTTGGTGACTGTTTCAAAAAGTCAACCAAGTTTAAAAGGCATGATCTGCCTTTGACAAAGCCAAACTGGGTTGGATCCAAAGTCTGCAAATTCCTATGTCTTTATTTATGAGGTCCATTATGATCCTCTCCATGGCTTTGCAGATAAGGCTTGTCAAGCTAATGGGCGGTAATTTCCAGGGTCGGTGGAGGCACCGCCTTTGTGAAGTGGTACCACAGTTGCAGTCGCCACTCCCTGGAGTGCGTATCCAGAGGTAAGACTTTGATTAAACAGCTGTCCTAGCTGTGGGTTTAATTCCTCATTGAGTTCATGGAGCACACAGCCGGGGACACCATCAGGTCCCATGGATGCTGTGTTTTTGCTTTGGAGAGAGCAGTTCTCACTTGGGCTGGAGATGTTTGGGGGCTGCAATCGTTTGGTATAGATATCTCTCCTTTGGGGAGGGGGGAGAAGTTTGCACTGAACCTGTCAGCCAGTATGTTGGCAATGTCTGTAGGATCAGTAATCTTCACATCATTTTGAACAAGCTCTGAGCATATCTGGGAGTTTCCTCCCAGGTTTCTAACATAGCTAAAGAAGGCCTTATGATTGTCTTTTGAGTCTTTAGCTATTTTTCTCTCGAAATTTGCTTTGGATGATTTTATGAGAGCTCTTAGTTTTTACTTATAGTGATCAAGGGTGTCTTACCTTTTAAGGATTTTGCTCTATCTTGTAGTAGCTTCCTCCTTTTGTTGTAGAGTTTGTTTATGGCTGGGGTCCACCAGACTGGACGCTTGCCTATGGTACAAAGAGTCTTTGTTTTGCTTGGGATTGCCTTATCCATGCAGTCCTGCAGGTGCTGGTAGAAGGCATTTGTAAGTGATTCAGCGGCTTGAGTACTGTTTTCCGGCGGCTCGGGGGCCTTAAAGGAGACCACACTAGTGTTTAGAAGTGTGAGGTCGGCGTTTGAGAAGTTCTCTACTGTGGTCTTTTTATTTCAGGTGGGGTGGGATGAGGACCTCCAGCGAGATTAGTTTGTGGTCTGATCTCACCAGTGAGGGGTACACCTCCGGTGTTGAACATTGTGCTCCCATGTTCGTGATGATGAGATCAAGTATGTTATCTCCTCTTGTGGGGATGGTGACTAGTTGTTCCATGGCATTTGAGTTTATGAATTCCAGGAACTTTTGGGCTAGGGTGTTTGGGCTTGAGTAGTGTTCCCAGTCTATATTAGGGTAATTGAAGTCACCTAGTATGATGGTGTTTGGTGATACATTTATCCCTCTAGTGTTTTCAGGAAGGCCATGTGAGGTTCCTGAGTTTGTGAGGGTGGCCTGTAACATGCTACAATTTGCAGAGCAGTCTTGCCTATGGTTAATTGCACCTGGATGGTCTCCGATGCATCGTGCGTTGCCACCAGTCTTGAGGTGTGGGTGTCCTTGATGAATATGGATACCCCTCCTTTCTTGGTATTGTCCGGATTTTGGGGCGGAACGCATGATATGAGGTAAAACCTGATAGCTGGGGTGCTCTCAGGAGCCTTGAACCAGGTTTCTGTCACAGCACAGACATCGATGTTCTCCATACTGAGGAGGGCCTCGAGTGCGTGCATTTTGAGATTTAGACTTCTGGCATTGAGCAGCATTACCCTTAGTTTTTCCTTTTTGTGTTCTAGGGTGGTAGGTTTAGAATTTGAGCCTTGCCTAAAAAACGCACTATGGGGGTGGCAAGAGCCTTTGCCAATATCCGGAATCCCAGGGGTGACAGGTGCAAGCCGTCCCTTGCGAAGCAGCGTGGCTTGTCCAGCATGTCATCCCAGGCAGACAGACACTGGATCCCCTTTGAATGACACCAGTGTTTAAGCCAGTTATATATATATATACACACATACATACACACACACAACACACACACAGATACACACACACACACATATGTAGGTTCATAGGTTCATAGGTTCATACTAGGCTATCTGCCCTAGGGCATTTATAAGTCTAGCCCAAAGTTTTGTGGCTTTCACCACCCCTTAAGTTTGAAAGGTACTGTGCCCGTTAGTTTACCGTGCCTCTGTCCAGCAGTGACACTGAGGTGATTCCCGGGGTAAACCTGATCTCCCATCCATTGGTCAAGATTTCTCTTGAACAGGGCCAGCGAGGTGCTCTGCCTCACATGTACCGGGATTTTGTTCCACAGCATAGGGAGTCTCTGGGTGATGAATCTGTCCCTCCAGCACATCCTATTTATAACTGTTTTAAGGTTTGAGTCTCTTCCTCTTGTATTTCTTGTGGATTTAGATTTTTTGAGGTGGAGCATGTCCATCTGTTCCGGGTTTGACATGGCCTTGTATGTTAGGCACAGGTCACCTCTGATCAGACGGTATGCGACTGAATAGAGCTGGAGTTCCTTCAGTCGGGCAGCATAAGACATATTTTTGAGACCCTTTATCCTTTTGGTGAGGAACTTTTGGGGCCTTTCCAATTGCTGCAGGTGTCGGGTAAGATACATTCCGAATGGGGCATTGTACTCAATCATTGATCTGATGAGTGATTAGTACAGGGTAACAATGACCTCCCTTCATGATCAGGTGGGCAATGTAGAAGGTTTTCCTAACTACCTTGGCAACGTGGGTGTCAAATGAAAGGTTACTGTCAACCTGGGTCCCCAGATCCCTGATAACCACTTCTGTGCTTAGTGGATTGCCACCTATATGGTAGCTAGGGGTAACCTTGTTTTTCCCGAAGGGTATGACTATGCATTTTTTGGCGTTTAACTTTAGGCCATGGCTCTGGCACCAGTTATCCATTTCTATGAGACCCTTTTGGAGGATATCTGTGTCTGATGTGTTTTCAACTATGGCAAACTTAGTCAGCCACAATCCTCCTGTGTCTCCCTGAACCTCTGAAAAGTAGATGCCGAACAAAAGGGGGCCCAGGACTGAGCCCTGTGGGACACCACTTGTGACCGGCTTGGAGTCTGATATGGCGCCAGCCACTCTGACCCTGTGGGTTCTGTCACTTAGCCAGTTTGCAACCCATCTTGTGATGTATGGGTTAACATTTAAGTTGGTGAGTTTTTCTATGATACCCGAGTGGGGTATTGTGTCAAAAGCTTTTGCAAGGTCAAGGTAGGCTGTGTGGACTGCCTTGCCCTCATCAATGTCCTTGGTGACTGTTTCAAAAAAATCAACCAAGTTTCAAAGGCATGATCTGCCCTTGACAAAGCCAAACTGGGTTGGATCCAATGTCTGTAAGTCCCCTATGTCTCTATTTATGAGTTCCATTATGATCCTCTCCATAGCTTTGCAGACTAGGCATGTCAAGCTGATGGGGCGGTAATTACCAGGGTCAGTGGAGGCACCGCCTTTGTGAAGTGGGACCACAGTTGCCATACGCCACTTCTTGGGTATGTATCCTGAGGTGAGGCTAACATTAAACAGCTGCCCTAACAGCGGGTTTAATTCCTCATTGAGTTCGTGGAGCACACAACCGGGGACACCATCTGGCCCCATAGATGCTGTGTTTTTTGCCTTGGAGAGAGCAGTTTTCACCTGAGCATTTGAGATGTGTGAGAGGCTACAATCTGCTGGGAAAGATATCTCTCCTTTTGGGGGGGGGGGGGGGGAATTTGCACTGAACCTGCCAGCCAGTATGTTGGCAATGTCTGTTGGTTCAGTGATTTTTACATAATTTTGAACTAATTCTGAGCATATCTGGGAGTTTTCTCCCAGGTTTCTAACATAGCTAAAAAAGGCCTTATGATTGTCTTTTGAGTCCTTAGCGACTTTTCTTTCAAAATTTGCCTTGGATGATTTTATGAGCGATCGTAGTTTTTTACTTATAGTGATCAAGGGTGTCTTCCCTTTTAAGGATTTTGCTCTATCTTGTAGTAGCTTTCTCCTTTTATTGTAGAGCTTGTTTATGGCTGTGGTCCACCAGACTGGGCGCTTGCCTTTGGTGCAAAGAGTCTTTGTTTTGTTTGGGATTGCCTGATCCATGCAGTCCTGGAGGTGCTGATAGAAGGCATTTGTAAGTGATTCAGCTGTTTGGGTAATGGTGTCCGCTGGCTCGGGGGCCTTGAAGGAAACCACACCAGTCTTAAGAAGTGTGAAGTTTGCTTTTGAGAAGTTCTTCACTGTGGTCTTTTTTATCTGGGGTGGGGGCGGGATGTGGACTTCCAGTGAGATTAGTTTATGATCTGATCTCACCAATGAGGGGTACACCTCTGGTGCTGAACATTTTGTCCCCATGTTCGTGATGATGAGATCTAGTATGTTTTCTCCTCTTGTGGGGATGGTGACTAGTTGTTCCATGGCATTTGAGTTAATGAACTCTAGGAACCTTTGGGCTAGAGTGTTGGGGCTTGAGTACTGATCCCAGTCTATATTCGGGTAGTTGAAATCACCTAATATGATGGTGTTTGGAGATACATTTATCCCCTCGAGTGTTTTCAGGAAGGCTGTGTGATGTTCCTGAGTTTGAGAGGGTGACCTGTAACATGCTACGAATTGCAGAGCAGTCTTACCTATGGTTACTTGCACCTTGATGGTCTCCGATGCTTCGTACGTTGCCACCAACCTGGAGGTGTGGATATCTTTGATGAATATGGATACCCCCCTCCTTTCTTGGTGTGGTCTGGATTTTGGGGCCGGAACGCATGATATGAGGTAAAACCTGATAGTGTCGGGGTGCTCTCAGGAGCCTTGAACCAGGTTTCAGTCACAGCACAGACATCGATGTTCTCCATACTGAGAAGGGCTTTCAGTGCGTGCATCTTGAGGTTTAGACTTCTGGCATTGAGCAGCATTACCCTTAGTTTATTTTCTTTTTTGTGTTCTAGGGTGGTAGGTTTAGAATTTGAGCCTTGCCTAAAAAAGGCACTATGGGGGTGGCAAGAGCCTTTGCCAATATCCGCAAGCCCTCTCTTGACAGGTGCAAGCCGTCCCTTGCGAAGCAGCGTGGCTTGTCCAGCATTTCATCCCAGGCAGACAGACATTGGATCCCCTTTGAATGACACCAGAGATTAAGCCAATTATTAAAGCTGATCATCTTGTCTCTGTATTGTGGCATTATTCTTGGTGAAGGTAGGATACTGCTCAGGGTCAGGGTCATACCTGCCTGGGCTACATAATCAGAGAGATCCTCTATGTCTCTTTTCATGTAGTCCAGGAGTGCGCTCAGGTCATTCACACCAGCATGGACAATGACTGAGTCATACTTGTACTTGCTGTTGAGTGACCTGAGTGCTTGCGTTATGTGGCGGATTCTAGCGCCCGACAGGCAGCTTACTGTGACCTTCTCCTTACTCAATCTGGTGAGTTGGATGTCAGTGTGTCTGACTATGGAGTCACCTATGACAAGTGTGTCTGGCATTGTGTTTGGCCTTAAGGGCTGTGACTGTTTGGCACACTGACTTTGTGGTCTATGTGTTGCATGTGTTGTGTCATGAGATGGCAGTTGTTTGGGTGTCTGCTTTGGTGGCCTCTGCTGTTTTGGTAGATTTTTGATCAGAGCCTCCGTCTTTGTGTGTTTTTGTGTGTTTATGTGTATGATATGAAGTTGTGATAGTACTATGTGAGACTGGGTTTGTGGTGTGCGTGGTTTCCTTCTCCTCCTGTCTGGTCTTGCCAGTCTTATGTTGAGAGAGCTCGGCCTCCAGTTTGGCTAAATAGTTGCATCTCTCGCATGTATTTGTGTTTTGTGGGAGAAGGAGAGGGTTGTCTGTGTACATGAGGCAATCGTAACATTGCCTCAATATTCCCAGATTCACCAGTTGGGCAGGAGAGGATGCTAGCAACTGACCCCTCGACATGCTAGAAGGAGAGGACAAAGAACTTTCTGTTAATTGAGTTTGAAAAGACTTCGAGGGATGTGAATGATTGAAAGAGGGGTTTTTGGCTGGTGGGGTACTATGTATAATAAAAAGTGCTATATCAGAGTAGAAAGTACTTTCGGAGCAAGTGCAAGCTTCCCAGCTAGAGAATAGTCTCCTTAGGAATCAAGTAGAGCTGGATCTTTCAGATAGAGACTAGGCTGCTTTGGTTTAGAAGTAGAGAGCTGTACTAAGGGAAAAAATGAAGAGTTGACTTTAGGTAGCCTGAATAGTTTAACCCCAATTAACCACCGCTGCTCTCGTGTGCTCCTGTGGCAACTCCGTGCTAAAGCGCGCTTTAGCGTGCTTTATAGCAGGGGGTTGAAAAGAGCAGGGAATTGACCCAAAATGGCCAATGGACTACTAGTTTCTGGCTGCTACCACTCCAAATTGGACAAATAGGCTGCTCAGTTCTTCCCACTCCCACTGATAAACAAAGAAGCTTCCTTTTTTCCAAATAAGGATATGGAACAGTTACAGGAACCAAGACAAAGCCCAGAGATCAGCAAACTCTGATACTGGACATACATACACATCTATATATGTCTACACATATACAGATATATAGATATATATGCACATATAGTTATAGGTATTTACATATATATTGACATAATAGATATATCTGCATAGATATATATGCACATATAGTTATAGATATCTAAATATATATCGACATAAATAGCTATATTTGTACATATATGATGTACATACACACACACACACACACACACACACACACACACACACACATATATATATATATATATATATATATATATATATATATATATATATATATACAAAAATATACAACCATTACATCCCCCATTCCCATACTGTACATGCCTGGGGATGTTCTCCATGTAACATGTAACCTGGAACACACCTCATCCTAAATGTTGTGTGGTGTGTGCAATGAAAGCCACACACATGGGCACTACTTACCTAGGTACAGGTCTAGTCCCAGGGTTTCCAAGTAAGAGTGTGAGTGTATGTGGAGGGATCTACTTCAGGTTGCTGATTATAAATGTCCCAGGGGGTCACCTGTCCATGTGGCACATGCAGTAACCATTATAAAGACCTGTGATATGTGTTCAACTGTACCCAGGATATAGCACAGCCATGGTGTCACCACTGTGCCATATCCCTTGTGAAATTTGACAGCAGACCATCCTCCTGCTGAAACATGTACATCTACAACACAAATGGATAACATTATGGAGACCACAATCACTCAGTGTTACTAACAGCTATAGTGCATCATGGCTGGTCAGCTACACTACCTGACATGTAAGCATTAAACATTACTGCTGACAACATGTTTCACAGCAGTACATTGGCACACTGTAGTACAGTCACTGTGTGCATCAGAACCATATTAACCTGTCCGTACAGCGATGTTATGGATGACAGGTATGTGGCACAGGTATCATCATATGCACAGGGTGTAGTGTTGGCTTGCCAGATACCTAGGGTGGGCCATACATTTGACACCATGTGTGTGGGTGAGGGGTGTAATTTGCTGATATGGGCATGGTGATGTGGTGTGTGTAGGTATGGGGTTGCCCTAGGTGTGTTTGTATAGAGTGTGGGTATACATGCACACAGTTCTGCTATGTGGCTGCCCTATACAGGTGTTTCTTGGACAGCTGAAGACCATACATGGCAGGGTGTGCAGTTCACTGCCTCTGGCCACAGACACATGGACTGTGCCTGCCAAGGGTTCCATGGGCATGCCCAGGTACAGGTTTTGATGTGCTACACTCCCCTGATGATGACATATGTCTGCTGGAACCAAGTCCCTCCTGGGACTGGCCAGGGCCATGTGCATGTGGCCTGTTGTGGTGTGTTGTGAATAGCACCCCCTCCCTGCAGTACTGGGGCTGGTATTGCCATTACAGGAGCAGCTTGGTGTCCTTGCACGTCCATGTCGACCGCCAGATGTTGGTGTTGCTGACCTACGCCCAATGTGATTGTCACCCCACTCCCACCACATGTTCTAGCATGGACAATCCATGGTTGATGAGGCCCATCATCTCACCCAACCATCTATTCATGATCTCGGTATAATCACGTTGGGCATCTGCAATTTTATGGATGTTGTCACTTACAGATGAGAAAGCAGCCCTCTGTGCCTCAGACCCTGTCTGGTGTACAGTTCCATACGTGCCTGCACCCCCATGACAGTCTGAAACATGCATCTGGTGGTACCAGTTGTGGCACTTCTGCCAGGGGCATAATGACCAGTGGCCCTCCAATGAGCACCCCGTTACATCTGCCTATGTGGTGCCCTGCTGGATATCTGGCTATGCCTGCTATGTCCAGACACAGCAAGCATAGATACGACACTCTCCTGTGCACTGACACCAACCGCCAATTGTCCCTCTGCTATGGCCACTGGTGGTGGGGTATCTATAGGAACTGTTACTGTGTGTGGGGTTGGGGTGGATCACAGGGGGATGTCAAATGATGGAGCAGTTGCAGCCTCTGACAACCCCGCACGTGCCTCAATAGTCCTATCATCATTTTAGGTATCTGTATGGACACCAACATCAGATTGCATGCAAGAGGGACCCTGACTCACCTCGCCACCTGTGAGGGAAAACAAGAAATGCACTTTAAGACCTGGATGGCATTGCATAACAGTACACACATACACACACACACACTCGCCCTGAAATACCACCATGATACCTACCTGTCCCTGAGTTTACAGACAGTCTCAAGTTTATTCATGTAACTTGCGCATCCAGCATCACACTTAGTAACATACACTCATTAATACCACTCATTAATGTATCATTCTTCTGAATGCCTGGACAAGTGATCATAACACATGGCCTGTTACTCCTTTACCTCTTTGACTTGATTGGAGTAGGTTTTACAAGACCTCAATGCTGTCATCCAGTGTTCAGCCTGGGTATGTCCGGACATCGTGAGCATTGCCCCCATATGGTAGGGGCTACTATGTTCACTCAATAATGTCATGCCCTGGAGGGTCATACATAACTATTGCTCAGTAGATGCAAGATCTGCTGCTCAATCAACTTATTATGTGGACAGCAGTAATATATGGATATACTCCCTGGTGTTGTCTAGTAATTCCGTTATGCATCTGTAGAGCAGCATACGTGGGTAGTCATTCACTTTTCTGTTGATTGCAATTTTAACAGTATACCTGGTGTCTAGTTTCCTTCCTAATGCATGTTCCATGCTACAGACCTTATGATACTATTAGTTGTCCTGAGATTACATATCAAACAAGTAATCCTGGTGTCTCATGTGTCAGTCCATGTTCATGTACTGCATAATTCCAAAGGAAAGTACTGACATGTGAACAACCCCTCAATCACACATGTCCATAGATAGACACCCACACAAACACACACACACATGCACACACACATCCTACATGCACCAACCACAACTACTATAAATCCCTACATCATGTGGGTGTTGTCCCTTTAGTTTTCCTGTATGGTGGTCATCCTTCCAGAGTGCAGGCAGCAATGTTATAGACAGCAGGCAGCAATGCCTCTTACAAGAGGACTTGCAGAATCAGGCTAGCTACATATTTGTATAAGGTTTCAGAACTACAGACTGAGTGTGAGTAGTGTTGTTATATGCATTGTATAGCACCAGTGTTACAGGGTTTGTGTGTACATACTAGTTTAACATGGAATGCTGTCTGTCTGCATAGCTCTCAACTGTGGGCCTATCCACATGATGGCCAGAGGTGTGCTTGGTATGTTTTGTCTGTCCACCACACAGGTTTTGTCTCAGATATATCACTAGCAGTGTGTGTGTTGAGTGCTATCAGTACACGGCTACATCCATTTGTGTTTCTGACTTCATATTCCTGACTAAGGGTATGTTGCAGACTATCCTGTAACACCAGCTACTTGCTCAGTGTATGACAACACTATTTCACATATGGGCCTGTGTTCTGGCCTCTGTCCTCCACCTACATATCAGGCTTTGTCCATATGACATGCAGTAAGGTGTTGTCATGTAGTGGCCTGTGATTATGTCATGCTGCCATTCCTGCCATAATTCCAGTGCTGTTGTGGCCCTCACACATATTCTGGGGTTGGGTCCATATATATGTAGGCTTCATCTGCACAAAACATGTGTGCCCTTCAGTAGTCCAGAGGTGAGTGTATGTAACAGCGTTATATGCCCCTGTAAGTCAGTCTATGGGGTATGCACCATAAATAACCTAGGCTGTTACAACATGTGAGGGATATCAGTAGTAAGCTGCCTTAAGGTATATGGATGTACATTACCATACATTTCTCCTTGGGAAAATTGCTGGCCTACTGCTTACTGTCATACAGACTATTCTGTTTGTCAGTGTGATTGTGATGGTTTCAGTTATGCATTGTTATGCAACAGATACATCCCATTGTGTCAACTTAAGTCTTTTCCCCCTGGTGATTGTGTACAGAGTGTTGTTAGAGGCTGCTGGACTACCCATCTGCATTACTTACTGTTGAATGATTGTTATCCTGTGGCCCAGTCTGTTTTTACTGTTGTACTACTTGCAGGCCTTGGCCTGGGAAGCAACATATATTTTGCTTTCAGATTACTGTATTAAATGATTTGCTTGAGAGTTACATTAATCTGTTTGTATGCATTTCAAAGTCTAAACAGCTATATGACATGACATATACAACTGTGATAGTACACAAATAAAACTTTCCTATGTATGCAAACCTGTGTGTAGTGTCATATCCTTTGACTTCTCTGTGGGTATATGTTTTCAGGGAACAATTGCCTTTTGTATGGGTGACTCATACACTGTTAATTTGATAATGTTGCAACTGTAGGAATACTGGCTGTTCATTATGGTGTGTACCCTCTAAATATGTAACTTCCTATACATATCTCTGTTTGTTTATGTGTAGTTACATATCTATCTCTCTCTATGTATATATATATATATATATATATATATATATATATATATATATATATATATATATATATATATATATATATATATATATATATATAAAACAAAAAACAACCCAAATCTGATATATATGCAGCACTTCAAAGACAACTCAAATGAGCACCAGCCTGTGCATAGGAATTTCACCACGACACCAAAATATGGATAAAAACTTCTTTAAAAAGTTTCTTTAATGAAGACAAACAGTAGAACGAATTAAGCGCTTTCACGGGTAAAATCCCACTTCCTCAGACACAAAATCAAACTGCAAAATGTAGCTATTTAAACAGAATGCCTGTTTAAACTAATTAGGCACACCCACTTGAATTAAAGGTACAGCACTATGTTGTCTGCATATAACGCATAGAGTAACCAAAGTAGTATAAAAAACATACTCTATGGTAATCTGTAAAACATAGTTATAAAATGCATAAAACCTAATATAAAAAAACATCATTCTACCCTATTTACATATCGCATTCTAAGATAACAACTTCATCACAAGTTCCGTTGAAACATAATATTATCAATAGTTATCCTATGCTTAATATCTAATGCTACGATTTCTTAAAATAGGTTTCAAGGGGATGTTTTCATTCAGTCCTTTTCCCCTATGAGAACCGAGTCTCAAAATCCATTGTGTTTCTAAGGTTTCAGTTTTATTTACAATATTTCCTCCTCTTATGTTATTCTCAACTATTTGAAGTATCTGAAAAACAAATACATGATTTAATCCATTATGTATAGTGTGTTTCGCTAAAGCACTAAAGGTTTCACCCCTCTTATAACAATAATCATGATCCCTAATTCTTTCTCGAAGTGATCTATTGGTTTTGCCAACGTAAAATGCGAAACATCTAATGCAGTGCGCCACATATACTAAATGTTTGGTAGTACAGGTTCCATTCAGCCTCAGTTCCCATAGGCGGCCTGTATCGGGATGTTTAAAATATCTTGATTCATCCACTGAGGCGCATTGTGGACAACCGCCACATTTCCTTGTGCCCAAATACATATATGGTGTGTCAATTCGAATATTATTCCTATAACATAACATGCGTTTAAGGTTAAGTTGATTACTATATGTTATCCTAGGAGAATCACCTAATATGCCCCTAGTGGACGCATCTACTGTCAAGATATGCCAGTTCTTACTAATAATATTTTTAATGGCTGTGTAATTTGCATTGAAAGGCAACACTATAGATGGTTGTCTACTTACTATGGTGTTAGAATTAGAAGCTTTGTTTGATCTCTTTGAAAAGTATGATTTTGCTGAGCCATCTCTATTTTTTCTTACTCCATGGCATATCATATCTAACTCTTGTTCAGAATATCCTCTAACCAGAAAATTCTTTCTCAGAGTTAGGAGCTCATTTTCCATGACATTTTCACTACAAACTCGGCTCACTCGAAGTGCTTGTCCTTTGACTATATTCCGAAAAACTATTGGATTATGTGAACTATCTCTATGTAAATATGATGGACAGAAACATGGTTTCCTATACAATTTGGTCTTACATGCATCGTCCTCAATGTAGATAGTTACATCTAAGAAATTAATGGATGTCTTAGAATATTCTATTGTAAATTTCAAGAAAGGACATGTATTGTTAAGCTGGGCATAAAAAGATAAAAGGCTGTCTACATTGCCTCTCCATGCTATAAACAGGTCGTCCACGAAACGCCTGTAAAAAATGATGTCTGGATGTTCTAACAAAAAGGACTGCTCCCAAGACAACATTACCAAATTTGCATATGCATTGGCGCAACTAGTCCCCATAGCTACGCCATGCAATTGCTTGTAACATTGTTCACCAAATAAAAAAATATTGTTCTCCAGCACAAGTTCTAAAAGTAGACATAAAAAATCTACCTGCTTCAATTCCATGCACTGTTTAGAAATAACTAGATCTCTAAGCATCTGTATACCTATTTGATTCGGGATGCTAGTGAATAATGATACCACATCCATAGTGCATAGAATAATATCATCGAAGCTAGTTTGAGGCCCAAGGGCTACATAGAGATCGCGTAAAAAATGTTCTGTATCTCTAAGAATGTGTGTGTACTCAAATAATATTTGTTTAAGGTGAGCATCCAAAAATATAGAAAGGGGCTCGGTGAGCCAACCTTCACTTGCTACAATAGGTCTAAATTTAGGTAATACGGGGTCCTTATGAATTTTTGGCAACCCTTGAATGCAAGGAATGACTGGATGTTGTACAAAAAAATAGTTAAAATGTTCTTGACTAATTAAATATATTGAAAATCAGTTAAAGTATTGTAGATAGTCTGCTGTATTTCATCAACAATATCAAGACTAACTATAGCATATGCATCATCATTCAACAAGTTCAACATACCATTAACATAGTACTCTGAGTCCATAAGAACAATCAGTCCTCCCTTGTCAGCAGGCTTAATGACTATTTTGTCATTTCCCCTCAACCTATTCAAAGCATCTCTCTCACTTTTACTTAAATTATTATTGGGTATAGAATTGAGATACAAAACATTATTATAGGTTCATAGATTAGTACTAAGCTAACTGCCCTTGCGAGACAATTTAAGCCTAGCCAAGTATCCCTTGTGAGACTCAAACCCTGCACCTTTTGTTTGTAAGGCAAACACCTTAACCATTCGGCCACTTATATGTATCATTTTCAACAATCTTAACGAATGTTTCCACATTATATGGCATTTGAGGTGTAAAAAGACTTTTGTTCTTAAACGAATCAATAGTTTGCAAGTCATTATTTAGATGTAATAAGTTTAGGGCCAAATTTCGTGCAAACAGACGTATTGCCAATAAGACTTGTGAAATATCAACATGTCCATTTGGTATAAAGCTAAGTCCACAATTCAATACAGATATCTCATCATGGCATAATGTATAAGATGATATATTCCATATCAAGTTACCTGCTTCCAAGTCCATTTGACATTGTGCATGTTCATTTGTTGTCCTTCTTTGCGTTTCAGACCTTGTTGTGGTCCTCGATCTATAGAGCCCCTCCTTTCTGTTCGGATGGGAAAAGGGACGGCAGGAAAAACATTGTCATTAGATTTATCCAGCTGTATTTTTCTGCGTACGTCACCTGTACGTGTCACCTTGGATGTATCCACAGTTGTTGTAGAATTGTGCTCTATGGGTGTTGAATAAACTGAAGTGGTCGGCTCAGGTGAAGTAATCACATGAGATGACTTGTTTACTTCATTTGTGTCCCTAGTAGCTTCCACGACGTGCATCTCTTCAGACCTCACTCGTGCTGTATTATTGGATGGTATATTCAACGCATCAGGTGTGTGATCAGACCGATGCTGAATAACCTGTTTCGTCCCAGTAACCACTCCTCCTCCATTATATCTGGATTGTTGCTCATTGGTCTGAGTGGCATTAAATCTAGGCCAAACAAAAACTTGTTGCTGCTTGAAATCATTTATATCACGTACCAATTTTCTTTTTTTATATTCAAGTAATTTATCACCATATCGTGCAATTCTATCTGTCAGTTCATGTAGATAGATCTCCGTTGCTTCGCCCTCCTGCAACATATATAATTCATTTTGTTGCTCTATTATTTTGCTCCTTAGATTAATCTCTATGGGATATATTTTTTTTTATATTAGGTTTTATGTATCTTATAACTATGTTTTACAGATTACCATAGAGTATGTTTTTTATACTACTTTGGTTACTCCATGCGTTATATGCAGACAACATAGTGCTGTACCTTTAATTCAAGTGGGTGTGCCTAATTAGTTTAAACAGGCATTCTGTTTAAATAGCTACATTTTGCAGTTTGATTTTGTGTCTGAGGAAGCGGAATTTTACCCGTGAAAGCGCTTACTTCGTTCTACTGTTTGTCTTCATTAAAGAAACTTTTTAAAGAAGTTTTTAACTATATTTTGGTGTTGTGGTGAAATTCCTATGCACAGGCTGGTGCTCATTTGAGTTGTCTTTGAAGTGCTGCATATATATCAGATTTGGGCTGTTTTTTGTTATATTTTGTGTGGGACTCTACCTTTCTACATATATATATATATATATATATATATATATATATATATATATATGTGTGTGTGTGTGTGTGTGTGTGTGTGTGTATCTGCATATATATGTGTGTGTGTGTGTGTGTGTGTGTGTGTGTGTGTGTGTGTGTGTGTGTGTGTGTGTGTGTGTGTGCGTGTGTGTATGTGTGTGTGTGTGTATCTATCTTGGGAATGTTTATTGCTTCCACATTGTACATTCCCTATGGTAGCCAGAGTATACTGCATATGTTATTGATACCATCCTGACATCATACAGGTGGGATGGATTACTGTTAACGTCTTCTGCCCATGTTGTGTCATGTCCTGGGTATGGGACTTGCAGCAGTTGGTATTGTATTACAGGGCAGATCTGTTTTGCTGTGGGGGAGGGGGTGATATCAATACTTACAGAACGTATTTAGCTTGGGCCCCCACACCCCATTAACGGTGCCTTTGGTCATATATGTATTTGTTATGTTCTCTTTTATATCTATACACATATACAACATATATACATATATATATATATATATATATATATATATATATATATATATATATATATATATATATATATATATATATATATATATATATATATATATATATATATATATATATATATATATATATATATATATATATATATATATATGTAGACATCTATATCTATAGATGTCTGCATATGTATGTGTGTGTGTATATATATATATATATATATATATATATATATATATATATATATATATATATATATATATATATATATATATATATATATATATATATATATATATATATATATATATATATAGAGAGAGAGAGATATGAATATATATACATTCCCTGTACTGTTGAATGACTGTGCTGGATGATGTATTTGTGAAAACATCAGGGTTATGTATGTCTGATGTGGCTTAGTGGTAAATCACTTTGGCTATGGTGTGCAGGTTCCTGTGTTCAAGACTTGCAGGGGCTGTTTATTTTGTTATATAAAAACCGCAAAGTAAGTGTTAAAACACACCAGACTACAAAGCTAGCAAAAAGATGCTTCCAATCTTGTATTAAATAGTTTATTCACACTGAATAGCACTCTGGTGACTCGGCACAGGCAGGAAGGCTGTGTTGAGGTGCCAGAGTGTTATTCAGTGTGAATAAACTATTTAATACAAGATTGGTGGCATCTTTTTTGCTGGCTTTGTCAGTTGTTTTTTTTTTTGTTGTTGCTGGGCAGAACAAGGGCTGTTGGATACCGAGTGATGAAGGCACTTTTAAGCAGTTGTAGGCGGGTTTGTGCATGTTTGCGCAGAGATAATCAATGCTAATGTCCGGTTATAGTTTCTTATACTGATTTATCTTCTCAATTGCTTAACCCGTGTATGCATTGCTTACCCCTATGCAAACAAGTTTAAACCCACTTACTGCTGCTTAAAAGTGCTGACGCCTGCTTACCCCCATGCTAATTACTTTAAAAGTAATGAAAAAGGGTTGATAGGAAAGTGGTAAAAAAGGGACACAAAGAGGGAAAGACAGTAGGGAAAATAGCTAGGGATGTGCAAGACAGGTGCAGGGAAGGTCCATAGCTGCCCATTTCTTCTACAGCAACAGCTGTGCATATACACTGAACTTGGAGATAGATTTTTGCACTCAAACCCCTGAGAGAGGGCTGAGGACAAGAATGATATGCTGTAAAACCAATTAGACCAGATTACATTTGTCCAGTGGACATGTGCAAATGGGAAGCTATGTATGGGGCGAGATTTTTTTTTTTTTTTTGGGAACAGATTGCCGTTTTTGTTTTTTCAGATGAGACTGGGATGTTGGGGAGGGATAGTAGGTATATTTGGGGAGGTAGGTTGGGTAGAATAACAGACAAGACAGACAAAGCTCATACAGGGCAGCATATGACACATGTTGGGGTAAACACCTTGATTGGGAGGGGTGTTTGGATACAGTGGGACTGAGGACCCCACCCATGGGCAGTCACCACTGCACCTTCACAGCCTCGAAGGTGGCTGTGCTGGGGGCTGAGTAGGAGGGTCCGGCCGACCCTCTAGTTCTGACATGTGACCCTCAAGCTGGTGCAGCAGATCTCCAAACACCCTGGGGAGCTCGTTATGCACCACACCCCAGACCTGGCGATGGGTGACAGTGTCCTGTCCGCGCCCACTCCCAGGGGGTTGATCCTCATCCCTTGAGGCAGTTCCACCCAAAGGTGGTGCAGGACCAGCAAATGAGGATGTCCTGGGTTGGGCCCCAGACATGCTGGTGCCAGGTGCCAAGGCCAGATGAGGTGGGAAAGGTGGGTCTGCTAGGACCGGCCTTCCCAAATGTGCTATGGTGTTCAATTTTACAACATATGTGGGTTAGTAATAGTCAACACATTTCAGGATTAGGTATAACAGCATGCATAGATATTCCCATTAACCCGAAACACCAGATATGGAACAGTTGCATAGCAAACAGAACACATGCATATATGGAACCACAGTGGCTATTAAAACGGCATGCAGGTATATTGATGGCAGCATGCAACCAATGTGGGAGTATTTCAACATGTCACATACACATGAACAAATTTATGTATTTATCAAACAATAAGACATATGTCCCAACAATAGATTTAATGGAGCACATACCGATTGAGTTGTGTATTTAGTTTATTGTTGCAGATATGGTGGGGGGAGAGAAAGATATCAGTTAACAACTAGTATATTCCTATAGTTCTCATCACTTTCCTAGTCAGTGCTGTGATCTGTACCTTAAAGGTTTTAGTACACTGCCCTATGGCCTTACTTTGGACAGTGGTATGGATGTCGACAAATATATATGAATTGAGTTTTACCTGGAGTATACACCTCTTACCTGGTATACCTGTGGAGGTATTTTTTTAACACTACCTAACTGTTTCTACACATATTCCCAGATTCCAGGTTGATGTTATGCACATACCTGTCCATCTCTTATTGAACACACTCTGGGCATGTCTTGACCACATGCAGGTGAATCGGGACACATTTTGACTATTGCCCTTTTCAGCCTTTGGTGAGTTGTACAATGACAAGTTTGTTTTCATTGACATGTTCCAAATACGTACAGGCCTGACAGTCAGTTATATGACATGAAATGCTTCCTACATGTCAGAGATTAGCACACTGATATGCCAGGGGGACAGGGTAACAGCTGGCAGATATGGGCCAATTTACTGGACATTCTGGACATTTCTGTAGACACTTGTGGGGTATGATTCTGCATACAGCTTACTACCACTCTTAGGATTCGAACCATGGCTGTGTCTGCTAAAAATAAAACAGTGTCCATCACAGTAGAGTGTGCCGTATAGATATGGCTGTGTATCTCTTCTCTGATTTCTGTCTATAAGTCTCCTGTGGTTTTAGAATCAGACCTTGTAATTACTACACTCTTATACAGGATTCCCTAGACAGTTTTATTATGTAGCACAGTGTGGGCCACTGTGATGAGTAATATCTTATTATTCAGAGCAACTGCAACACTAACAATGACATACAATACCTGACTAAACAGTACCAGTGCAGGATATAAATCTTTTATTTATTGGCACAGTTTTCATATCTGACAGACCTGTGGGGGCAATGTTTGTTGGCACTACCTGAATGTTGCCATACATATTACCAGATTCCACATTAGTATTATGCACATATGTCTCATTGTGTTGCTGCACACACTCTGGTCACAGTTTCACAACATGGGGGTGGAGATGAGACATACTTGGATTATTACTCTCATAATATTTTGGGGAGTTGCTAGAGTGACAGGTTTGTTCTTATAGCTGTCTGACAATCAATTGTATTTCCTATTTGCTGCCTAAACATCTCAGATCAACCAACTGATTTGCCAGGGGGACACGGTGACAGGCAGTGGATATGGGCCAATTAACTGGACATTCTGGACAGTTGTGGGGTATGATTCTGCATACAGCCTACTACCACTCCCAGGATTCGAACCATAGCTGTGTGTGCAAAAAATTCAACAGTTCACGTCTCAGTTGAGTGTGCTATTTGGATTATGTTGTCTAGCTTTTTCACTGTTTTCTGTCTAAGTCTCTCTCAGTTGGACTATATGACCTCTTGTGATTACAAAAGTCATATACAGTCATTCCTACAGATTTTATTTATGTAGCACAGTGTGGGTAATACTGCTTAATACAACACTACTATTAAGAGATTGCAACTCTACATTACCATATGATACCATAGTAAACACATGCAGCCCAGTAGTTAGACCTTTATTGTCAGGCTATTATGCTTTTATTTACATACAACCTATATGAGACTCTTCCTGCCATATTCTCTGGTGTATGCAGTACATGCCTTAAACAATACAGGTTTTATACATGTGATTAACTTACTACTATGTTTGGATTTATTTCCTATGACAGTACATACAAACATATTACTAACCTGCCTTGCATCAGAACCTCTGCAATCAACAGGCATGAGCTTCCTGATTTGCAGCCCACTCATCTCCCACTGTGAAAGACATAAGAGGAATATTTAGCCATACCTATCCATAATATACAATGGCTATTATAAACAGGTAGTGGACTGATACTTATACATGGCTGGAACATCCACCATCCTCCTTGCCTCTTGGATCCACTGATGCAAGAGATGTCCCTTTCTCTGCTTCAGATTGGCATAGCGATGCCTGAATTGCTCACCAGTTCAGGGTATGCCAGTGGCACTGGTGTGGTCATGGGGGAGATGGTCACAGGCTTCCGCTTTGTATTGGGAACCCTGGTACTAGCACTGCAGCAGTCTCTAGTTATGGTCTTTCACAAGGAGTCCTGCCATGACTCTGGACTCTGGACTCCTGGATGCCCCAGTGCTGCGCTCGAAAGTGCACATCCACTTCCATACCAGTCATAGTGCCAACAGGAGCAAGCTGCAACCAGTTATGAGATGTATTCCTGCCTGTTGGGTTTAAATAGGGTTGATTTCTCACACTTTGCTGCAATTGGATGGTTTTGAAAATGCTAAGCTATGGGCAAGCCTGCGTGCCTAAGGTTGGCTTTGCTTAAAGGGGTATACCAATGGGCAAACTGATTTAGCTGGCATACACATTGCTTACACCTACTAAGTTGGGCTGTGCAATGCATAGCATTGCTTAATTTTTAATTTGCCTACTATTTGCTGTTTGGCATTGATTTATTTTTTATTACATGTTATATATGTACTTGATGTCCATGATTCATGTGTACATACACTGTATGGAGTCCTTGTAGTTATTAGGGGATTTCAACACTTTATTACAATGACACCTCACATATGGGCTTAATGCAGTACTCCAGTTTACATATTTATGTTATGTAGCAGGTTATACAACACAATACATTCCTTTCACATGTTCAGTTTGATTTTCCTATTGTGAGGATCTGTTTGGTGATACCTCAGTCTTATGTACTGCTGTGATGGCTTTGTGGCTGACTGTTGTGACTGTAGTGTATAGGGTCTATAGGCTGTCTATTTTGTTTCTGGCCAGAACAGCGGCTGTTGCATACAGAGTGATTAAGGTACTTTTAAGAAATTGTAAGCTGGTCTGCGTGGGTTTGTGTGATGGTAAGCAATGCTTACCTCTGGTTAAATATGCTTACAGAGAGTTAGCTTCAATATTGCTTAACCTGTGTGTGCATTGCTTAACCCTGTGCAAACGGGCTTAAACCTGCTTACTACTGTTTAAATATGCTTACTCTTGCTTAATAGCGCTTACTCCTGCTTACCCTCGCACTAATTTAGACAGTAATGTAAAATGGTTCTTGGGAAGGTGGTGGATTTGGAAACTCTATGGATTTATCATTCATTACACATTGTACCTTTGATTTGTATCCCTGATTCATGTGTACATATACTGTAAGGGGCACAAATGATTATCTGTGGATTTTACAACATTATAACAATGACGCCTTACATCTGCATGTAATGCAGTACTCCAGTTCACAAATATATGTTATTTAGTAGGTTATGCAACAAAAAATATTGTTCATAAAGTGCTTTGACATGGAAAATGGAATGTACTGGAGTGAGACTCAAACCGAGACTGACTGCTCGTAAGGCGAATGCTCTGCCCACTACACTATTGCAGTACTGCATCATTTGCATATATCTTGATTTTTATCCTCTTGTGCCATTTTAGCTGCAATACATGTAGCTAAGCAACGGGCAAACCCATGCACCTATATTTAAATTTTATCTATTTCATAAAAAAATAGCTTGTTTATATTTTATAGTTTAACTATTGCTCTTCTAAACTTGGGGAGATGTTGCTGGGTGTATGCAGACACCTATGAGCAGTCTTGCTCATTCTTATTGCTAACCTGATATTCTTGCTTGCAGGGGAGTGTATATTCTGAGATCTATGCTTGTCCATTTAGGAGCTTAAGCAGCGCACCTTCATTAATATGCCTGGTGCACTGCCATCCTGCTCCTAAATGGCTGCTTCCATGCAGGACTAAGCTAGTCCTGCATGGAAGTATAATGAATCCGGGGGACTATCTACCATTCATAAAGCCAAACTGATCATGTCAAGATTAACTACATTCATTATATCCAAAGATCTTGGCACCAGAAAGACAACTTACTGTAAACATCTTTATGCCCAGACATATGCCTGTAGAATTAGTATCCCTTATGCTAACTAAAATATTTATTTTGCTGCTGTGGTTCAAAATGATAGTTTTGGAGTGGTTTTGCTTAAGGTGACTTTGTGGGAGGTATACATGAATTGGACGAGTGCTATCATTTATGCTGTTATTTAATCTTATTTCTAGTAGGCTCTGATATTGTTTTGCAGTTCAGCATAAACATTTTGTTGTGCTTAGTAAGGGAGGTGGTGGCATATGAAGATCTCAAGGATAGTTTTAGATGAGTGACATAGAATATAATGAATATAAGCAGAACAAAGGTTTGTTTGTTTGTACTGAGCAGTCTGATAAGTACTTAGACAAGGATCTTGGTTATGGTGCATGACGCTTACAGGGTGTGGGTAATGGATGTAGAATATAACAAATATAACAACTGTAAAGATTTGTCTGTACTGAACAGTTTGCTTCTTACACTTCCTTTGTAGCAATTATGGTTCTAGACATATGAAAATTTGTTAGCACTGTAAGAATATATCATAGTTTGCACAGAAGCCTTAACATGCAACCACCAGAACTTACATTATAAAGTTTCAGATCTCTTTTAGAAAGAACTTGTTAGTGTTTAATATCAGGTACAGATGTGCAATGTTTCCAGGGTAAACTATTGTGCACAGCTCCCTACAAGGTTATACATGCTAGTAGGCATTCTGTTTTTCTACTAAGAAAAAGTCTATTAAATATGATTGATCATAGAAAGAATGTGTTAAATCCTTATGGTGTACTATTGATCTGCATAAAAAATTCATAATTAAACATGTTAAAATTCTACAGATTACATTTTCTGTCCACAAACTGGCTGAACTGAAAAAAGCTTTAAGAGAGAGATTTTCCCTGGGATTCATGGATGCTATAACTCCGTACAGGAACAGTGTAGCAGCTCCTGCATGGAGTCCGGCCACCGAGCGATTAAGCAAACAGCTGATCCAACATGCATGAGTCTGTCTACTCTCTTCCTGCATGGAAGACCATGTGGCATGTTAATCACCTCATTTGCTGGTGAAAACCATGCACATGAGATGAATTAGTGATTCAGGAAGCTGCCAGGTCTCCATGCAGGAACAGTGTCAGTGCAGAAATGTGTTCAGTTACTAATTGAACACATTTCTGCAAAAAAGAAAATGGAGGCATGACAGCAGAAACAAAGGCATGTATTCACATCTCTAGGCATGCCAATGGCCAAATATATGGTCATTGGCATGAATAAATGTTTACCTTTAATATAACATAACTTTTTTTTGTGGCCAAACTCGTCCGTCTAAGCTTAGCTTAGCAGCGTGCAAACAAGATAGTGCCAAACATAAAAAAAAAAATGTGAAAACCCAAGTTTAAAGAAAATCTGTATTTTGACATTATAGTCTACAGTATGCAGAATAAAAATAATACCAGAGGACAGTGGTTGTCAAGGGGAATGGCTCCGTGTCAGTGCAGTATCTATGGGCTAAAGCAGGGGGTATGCAAATGAGGGGAAGTTTATTGAATCACAAAATATTCTAAGTCCGAAACCTGCACCTAACTTTCTAGGTGCTAGAATGGGATTGTGTAGGCGGGAGGAGCAACTAATATGAAAAGGGGGTGTGTTATGCTTGCTGTAAGCAGATTGGAGCTCTGTTGGCTGAGTTTGTGGTTTGCTAAGCCCAGCTAAGCAAGGGGGTGTGTCTGAGGCTGTAATATCTTAGACCATGCAATGAAGAGTGTGTTCACGTCCAGGAAGAGATATTTCTGTTAAAATATGTTTAACTTAGCTTAACAGGTTTGCGCTGTGCACACTGGGACTTAAAACAAACAAACAAAAAAAAAAAAAAACACAGGAAATGGCAGCACTATGTATAAATAAGCAATGGGGTGTGTCCGAGGCTGTATAGCCTTGTTTACCTTGCCTAAATGGGTGTGTATGACGTGCACCGGGATTTAAAACCACAAAAATAAAATACAGGAAATGGCAAGTGGAACAAAAAAAAAAGGAAATAGCAGAATAGAGGCACTCAAATACAAGTAATAGAGCTGGCAGGTGGAATGTATCATACTCAGCCAATCACATAGGCAGCAACTGCAGAACACAACTATAAACTATGCAAACACCTTCCAGCCTGTTTTTTCCCATAAATTTTACACCACCGGTGTACACAGACAGGGACATTTTACCTGACAAAACTAACAAGATGTTAGGGGCTACTATCGGTCTCATACATCAGTATGTGATAGAGGTTGAGGGTGGTGAAGAGGACAATGCTGACAACCTCAACAGACTTATGAGGAGGACGAGGAGAAGAGTGTTAAGGCCCAGGTTAACCTACCAGGGGCTACATGATCTGTAGATAGCAGGGCGCTACAGGGTGGACAGGGACATACTGCAGCAAATTCTGGAGCTGTGCCGGTCTCACCTCACATCCAGAACAAACAGAGGAGAACCCATCCCAGTGGATAACAAGGTATGTGTAGCTCTAAGAATACTAGCTACAGGTACTTTCCAAAGACCAACTGGGGATATCATGGGGGTCTCACAGGCATCTGCTTCCAGGATACTCCACCAGTTCCTGGATCCCATGAGACCATATGCCGAGAAGCACATTAAATTCCCCACCACCCATGAGGAGAGGACCCATGATATGCATCTCTTCCACAGTGTAGCAGACTACCCAGAGGTACTGAGTGACATAGACTGCACACACATCCACATAAAAGCACCACCTGGTGACCGGGGTAGGGTCTACATAAACCACAAGGGGTTCCACTCCATCAATTGGCAGGTCATGTGCGATGCCCAGGGCATTATCATGAATGCGTATGCTGGCTGCCCTGGAAGCTATCACGACTCCCACATTTGGCATTCCTCACGGCTGTATCAGTGGTTTGCCAGCAGGGACATCCCATATGGCCATTTAGTGGGGGATGCTGGCTATGCACTGGAGCCATGGATGATGATACCCATCAGAAATGCGCACACACCCACACAAGAATGCCATAATAAGGCACACGCACAAATCCGGATCATTATAGAGCATGTGTTTGGGATGCTCAAGTCATGGTTCCACTGCCTTGACATATCTGGTGGAGCCTTGCAGTACTCTCCAGCCACATGTGCACACATGGTCATAGTATGTGCCATGGTACACAATATGATCCTGTGGAAACAGCAGCAGCAGGAAAAAAAAAATATTTTTTTATTTATTTATCATTTGTTGACCAGGAAAGGTTCCACAGAGCCTGTTTTCAGCGGAGACCCAGGGAGAAATGCTCCAGTTACATGTCTTTGGAATGTGGGAAGAAACTGGAGTACCCGGAGGAAACCCAAGCGAACACAGGGAGAACATGCAAACTCCACACAGAAGGCACCCCAGCCAAGAATCAAACCGGAGAACCTCTTGCTGTGAGGTGACAATGTTAACCACTGCACCACTGCTCCACCCATCCTGAGAAATGTGGAAGGGCCACATAGCCCCCCACCATTGCTAAGGCCTCCACAGGCACAGAGGGACTCTGTGGAGGAACATCCTATGCCTGCCTCTGAAGGCAGATTGAGGTGTGCCCAGTATGCCCAGGCCTTGGCAAAGAGGCGACACATAGCACATACACTGACACTGTAGGGCAACAGGGACTGATCTATCTCTGTCTGACTGCACACATAGTAAAATGGATGCCAAACATCACACCACCTATACCTGACCATGTATAAGTAGTGTATTGTGTGCATCCGACATAGTCAGCCCTCAAGCACCACCCCCACAACAGCTGCAAGCACAAGGTAAGCCAGTCTCTGTAACAAATTAAAATAATGGGTTGGAATATTTTGATAGCATATCTATGGTATTGATCAAGCATGTAAGGGAATGAGGTGGCTAACTGGTATAGTAGCAGACAACTGACAGCTCTGTGGGACAGCAGGATGTGTATCCCCAGTACTGCCCTACCCACACCATGCAGTACAAACCTAGTCAAAAACTACTACTGCAGTATATGTGGTGAGCCAAATAACTGGGGGGTCATAGGTCACCTGCATTAATGTTAAAGTGGGAGTCCCATACCCACCACCAACCCCACAAAGCAGATCATCTGCAGACAACCATACAGAAATGCCTGGCAATGGCCCCCACATGGCAACATCCATGAAATCCCCACCCACAGACTTTTGCACAGTGATATCACATCAGGTCTGGCAGTGGCAGTATCACATAGAAAGGTAAGAAGTCGGAAACTACAAATGTCTATGCCAGAACAATCTGACCTGTGATTGATACTGTTATGCATGTACTCTGAAAGATAGTGCACACCACTATGCTACATGGGGCCAAACTGTTAAGCAAATGTCAGCACAGTTTGTGCATATGTGCATCATGTACAGTTGTGTCACTGCCCCCCCCCCCATAGTCATATAGAAATGCAGTAACATGTTCCAATACTTAAGCAGCATCCAGCTGTCACCCAGACTGATGGCACAACAGTAACATAAAGCAATTGTCAATAACACCCACAGTCAACTTACTGGTGCCATCCCAAGTGTGTCTCCTGCCAGCAGCCTGGGAACGTATGATCATCAGAATGCACTGTCCTGCTACAGATGTCCTGCATCTGTTACACCTGGCCTACAGGCCTCTGGCAAATGCCTATGCCTCACCCACAGTGCCCTTTACGGAATATCATGGGGTCCATAACATAAACATAACGCAGTCCATAAAATGCAAAGAAAGGCCATGCCGACAACTGTTAGGAGCAAACCGGCCAGCCTCAGGGAGCCAGAAATCAGAACAAAGCCATGAATAATGTGGTGATGAAGGTCCAAAGAGAAGGACATCTGTGAAATACTGCTCTAATAATGTTATAAAGTTGATGGGATGATTTGTAGTAGCTTGGAATGTCTGATGGGTGCAAAGTATGAAACTGCAATGTCAACTGTCAGTAATATCGGAATTCAAGCCTGAGTGATTTGTAAAACACTTTTGCCAGAAAACCACACTTGTTTGGGTAACCAACAAGATATATGAGTCATGGATGTGGACATTCTGTGATACCCTGTACAGTTGATAGGCGGGGCTAGGAGTTTAAACATGGGAATGCACTCACTGCAGGCAGGACTAACCTTGGAATATGGTGACATGTCTGCATCCACAGAGCCCTGGGCCACAGCCATGGGGAGTAACACACCCTCCCTGATCACTCATCCTATGCAAAATCCTGACCCCAACATTTCGCCATCCAAACAAAATGTGGTGGGCCATACAAATATGTGTGACAAATACACACTGGTCAAACAGTCTGACGCACACAATACCCTCCAAGTGCAGTCAACCATTTAGCCGAGCCCAATGCAAAGTACTGGTAGCTATAGAGAAACATATCTGCCCAGGACACACACATCCCACATATTCTATCCCCTACAACTCTATCTGGAATCCACCCATCACCCTGATCCTATCTGACTTATAATACCCAACTGTGGACTGGAAATCAGACCAGGCCAGAACATAAATGCACAGAGATTCCACCATTGTAATATATCACCAATGTGCTGGACCATTTCCACAGCATCAGCAGTCAATTACTTGTAGGCACACCCCTCAACAGGCTGGATAATGCAAGAATGCACAGCATTTGGCCCATAAACCTCGTGTGTGCATCAGCCATCCTGTATTCCTCTGCTAAATCACTGTGATGATCTGAAGAGGTATATCACCAGGTACTGAAGAAGTACATGACAGTGTCAAATGGCATATGTGACAGATGTCTGCTAAAACTGCCTTGTAAACCTTGCAACCCATACATTACTGAGAGAAATTGTCAGAATCATTGTATGACCCATTGTCTCAACATTTTGATAGGCTATCTCCAGATATCCTGCACCATCAGGTTGAGAGGTATTGATGTATCACAAAGCAAACCAGACTGGAGTACATCAATCCCTGGAATGGAGTCCCACATGTACTATAGAAGGACACACTGGGCATGTTCATACACTTAGAGAAATGTCAGTAGGATATAGGAATGAACAGGCCTTTCCACCCAGTGCACTTTCATTGGCCCACCTCAGCAGTGCATATAAGTCACTTTTGGTAGGCCCAGCCCTATAAGCTCTGTGGCACATGCAATAACTGCATAATACTGTAGTACAATTAAATAGCTAGGTAGGAGTTCTAATCTCAGTCCTGACAAATGTAAAAGTGTGTGTGCTCACAACTAAAAGCTTTTGGGTCCATTCAAAGCCAGTATACCTCCCCTTTCCCTTTTTTAGGAGTCCTGCACATATCAGTCATCTTAGAAGTGCCTTCTGTCAGGATTTAGCCCTACAAGCACTGTGGTGCATGCAATAACTGCATCACATGATAGTAAAACTGCCTAGTTATGCAGGAGTTCTAATCTTAATCCTGGCAAATGTAAAAGTGTGTGCTCACAACTAAAATCTTTTGGGTCCATTCAAACCCAGTACACCTACCCTTTCCCTACTTTAGCAGTCCTGCAAATATCAGTCACCTTAGAAGTGCCTTCTGTCAGGCTTCAGCCTCATAAGCTCTGTGTTGCATGCAATAACTGCATAATGTGATAGTACAAAAATGCTAGATAGGAGTTCTAAGCTCAGTCCTGGAAAATGTAGAAGTATGTGTGTGACAGCTGTGTGTGCAAGACTGAGGGAGTTGTATGTTTGTTTATAGGTGAAACAGATTTATGCTATTCCCACCCATGACACTTCACAGTACCCCATCTTACTAGCCCAGATGGTGTCAGTCCCTTATACGAACCATGGCCAGCTAACAGCCCTGAAAGCACAGTAGTGCAAGTGATAAATGCTTAAGATTATAGTCCAAATGACTAGTTTGATAGGGGTTCTACTGTTGTATCTGGAAAATGTGTGTCTGGGTATGTATGTTTCCAAGTAGAAGTATTTTGAAATGTTTCCCACCCACTGTCCTTCTTTATCAGTCCTGCTGATGTCATTCCCCATATCAGTAACTTTGGCTAACTGTCAGCCCAGTAAGCTCTGTAGTCCATGCAGTAACTGTGTAACACTATAGTATAAATCACTAGTTAGGTAGGGGTTCTACTCTCACATCTGGAAGTGTATGTGTGCCTGTTTGCAGGACAAAGTATTATGATAGGTTAAACACACACTGTACTACTTTATCAGTCCTGCTGATGTCATTCCCTTTATAGGTTCACAAGTGTGTAGTAGGTAATGACCCAGAAGCCATAACAAGCCTAGCACATAGAAGGGCCCTGCCATTGTACCACCCGATGTTGTCTTAGTGCCTTTATCAAGTATAGCCATTGCAGTGATCCTTAGGTTGGACTGTCTATTACCTATCCACTCATCAAGATTTCTCTGGAACAGGGTGATCTAGTTGCTATGCATAACATGTATGGGAAGTGTATTCCAGGACATGTGCAGTCTCTTGGTGTGGGACCTGTTCTATCAGCATGTTGTGGTGATTGTGTTACTGAGGTAGAGGTCTCCATAGTGTGTGGTGTGGATGGATTTATATGTAGCATTTCTAGACCAGCTGGGTCAGACATGGCTTTGTAAGTCAAGTACAGATAACTGCTAATTGGTGATTATGACACAAGAGAATAGCTTGGGCCTGCTGAGTCTGTCTGTGTAGGATGTGTGTTTATTGCCTAGGAACCCCCTAGTGAGGTGTTTCTTTGGCTTCTCCAGCTGTAGCAGGTGCCGCGTGAGGTACATGGCAAATGGGCTGTAATACTTGGGGAGTAGTCTAATGGGGGAATAGTAGACAGAGATCATTACCTCTGTCTTCCTGGATGCAAAACCATTGGTAATGCAATGTGCCATATAGAAGGACTTCCTGACCACAGAGGCAATGTGGTGCATGAAGTTGTTGTCAACCTTTATCCCCAAATCACTTATAATGCCTACAGTGTTCATGGGCTCCCATTGATGTGGAATTTACTGGGAACTAAGTGTTTTACCAAAGGGGATGATGATGCATTATGTGGTGTTAAGCTTCTGGCCATGGTTTCCATACCACTCAATGGTTTCAGTGAGGCCTTTCTGTAGGATGTCTGCATCACTTGTGGAGTTCATGATAGTTCCCAGCTTGCAGTCCTCTGTGAACTTGGTCAGCCAGAGTTCCTCTGTGTTGAGTTGGACTCCTGAGGAATAGATGCTGGACAGGACACTATCCAATACTGATCCCTGTGGGACCCCACTTGTGACTGCTTGCCAGGCTGACTTGGAGTTTGCAACTGTCACACTGTGTATTTTGTGAACCAATTTGCAAACCACCCACTGATATAGGAGGGGCTGATGCCTAGTTTACTGAGATTACCAGTAATCCCTGACTGAGGAATGGTATCAGAAGCCTTGGCCAGATTGTGGTAGGCTGTATGCAATGCCTTACTGTCACACACAGCCCTGGTGACTCACTCAAAGATGTCAACCAGGTTGAGCAAGCATGATCTGCCATTCACAAAGCCAAACTGTGTGGGGTCCAGAGTTAGGAGATCAACAATATCTTGGTCAATCAGGCCTCTAATGATGCACCCATGTCCATACACAGTAGACTTGTCAGGCTAACAGCCCAATAATCCCTGGGATCTGTAGATGCTATCCCTTTATGGAGAGAGATGACTGTAGCAGTGTGCCATTTTGGAAGGACAAAGCCTGATGTGAGGCTGCGACTGACCAGGGCACACAGATGTGGTGCCATGTCTCTTTGTATGTCATGTAGAATACAGCCACGGATATATTGGGGTCCCATGGAAGCTGTATCCTTGCCCGTGGACAATGCAGGTCTAACCTGGCCTGCAGTAATGCTGGGCACCTGGCATTCATCTGCCATTGTGATTGTCCCCTTGGGGGGAGGGGAAAAGCTGGCATTGACTGTGTTGGCAAGACTGTAGCCAATATCTGTTGTATCAGGATAGGAATCACATTGTGCAGTAACTCACAGCTCTTGTAGTTATTGCTATGGAGGTTATTGATATAACTTTCAAAGGCTTTTGTGATTGTTGTCACTGTCTGCTGCAAATCTGCCTTCATAGCTGCCTGTAGGAGATTCCATGAGGGATCCCAAGTTGTGTTTGTGGCTAATAAGGAGGTTCACCAGTCTTGGACACCACCATTTTCTGCAGCAGTGTCCACCTTCTGTTGTACACTTTAGTAATTCCAGTGGACCATCACAACAGTTTCCAGTGTTTGGAGAACAGTGTCTGTGTTCTGTTGGCTATGGCTAGTACCATGCATCCATGTACATGTTTGTGCAGTGCATATGTGCATGATGAGACAGTCATGCAGCTATTTCCCATTGACATGGGTGCAGTGAAGTCATCCACCCCTGTTTTTATGACTGCAATGTCAGCATTGCAGAGGTTTTGCAAGGTGGTTACCTTTTGGGGGGGGGGGGGTGTGGGTGAGATGTTGAGCTCCATGTTGATTACATCATGTTTGGATCTGACCAGGTAGGGATTGACAACTGTGGTTGAGCAACAGTCCCATATATAAGTAATTAATACAGGTCAAGGTTGTTGCATCCTCTACTGGTGGGTCAGTATGAGCCAGTCCAGGCCATTGGAACTGATGAATGCTGTAAAGAGTCGAGCCAGTGTACTGGTGCTTGACTACTTTTCCCAGGTGATGGAGAGGGAGCTGAAGTCTCCTACTGTGTCAGTCTTGGGTTGGACCTTCATAGATTCCAGGGTGTTGAGGAATGTGCATTAGCAGTCTAGGTACATAGCTGGGGACCAATAGCAGGCTACTGTGTGGATTACACTATTCCCTAAAGTTAGTTTTACAGAAAGTACCTTTGATGTATTATGCTGGGATACTAGTCTGGAGCTGTGCATATCCATTATGGATATGAAGTAACACCACCTGAGAGGTGTGTTCCATGTTTTGGCCTTGAAAGCTGTGGAATGTGTCATAGCCTGTTAGTGCAGGGCTGCTGTCTGCAACTGTGAACCACCTCTCCATTACAGCACAACTGTCAGTGTCCTCCACTCTGAGGAGTGCTTTGAGTGACTGCATCTTGACAGTTAGATGTTGAGCACGATGACCTTCAGATTGCATACATGTCTAGCTGTTACGGTAGTAATTTGATTTGGAACGCTGCTTAATAAGGCACTACTAGGGGGTGGCAAGACACTTACCCTGTACCTGGAAACCCAGGGCTGACAGATTTTGGACATCTCTGGCAAGGCATTGAGGTCTGTCAACCATGTTATCCCAAGCAGAGAGATACTGGATCCCCTGAAAATGACACACAACACATAAGCCAATGTTGCAGTCAATTGTCTGTTGATAGTACTGCAGCATCATTTTGGGTGATGGGAGTATACTTCTCAGGGCTACTTTCACACCTACCTGGACAATATCATCTGAGTGTTCAACCATGTCTCTTGTCATGTAGCCCAGGGAGGTGGGTTTCATGTCATTCATACCCACATGGATGAAGATAGAGTGATAATTCTAGCTGTTGTGGGGTGGCCTGACTGGGTGTGTCATGTGTTGGATGCTGGCACGTGATAGACAGCTGGATGTTACCTCCTCCATAATCAACATAGTGAGTGCGACATCTGTGTGCTGCAGTACTGGGTGACTCAGTACTGCATCTGTGTGCTGCAGTACTGAGTCACCCATGATCACTGTATTGTGCAAGGTCCTCAGCCTTAGGAGCTTAGGTTTCATCAGCCTTAGGAGCTTAGGTTGAGGCACACTGTGTAGGCGACATATGTGTCCTTTGGCATGTGCTATGTCGTGGTGTCTGAATGGGTGTCTGTCTTGCTGGTCTGTGATATTTGTGTAAATGTCCATTGAGTGCCTCTGTGAATGTGGGTGTGTAGCTTTTCAGTGTATGTCAGGGCTGTCATAGTGGGTGTTGTGGTGAGCTATGTGGTCCACATGGTGTGGTGCAGGTGTTGATCTCATCCTCTTGACCAGCTAGTCCAGTCTTTACTGGTGAGTGCATATTTCCACATTTGATGATATAGGGGTAACTCTCACTGGTCTGAGTGTTTGGAGTTTAGATGAGAGGGTTGTCTGCGTACATGAGGCAATTGCAACAGTGCCTCAGAATGGACAAGTGCACCAGGTTTATGGGTGAAAGCACAGAAAACCACACTTCAATCATTCCAAGAGGGGTGGACATAAGTAATAAGTACCCGGGCTAATTCTGCGATGAATGAGTACTGCTGATGGCTCCCAGGTGTGATACACTTATTGATACAATAATCTGTTTAAGTGTAAAGCTATAATGCTATTTGAAGTGCAAGACAGAAAGAACTATCACGATGCACAGTAGGAACTGAAGGCAGACTTTCTGCCACCTGTAATACTTTACCTCAGCTGTGCAGTTATCAGCACCTTTGGCCAGTTGTAAGTCCAATAAGCTCTATAGAACATGCAGTTATTGCGTAACACTATAATAGACATAACTAGATAGGCAGGAGTTCTCATCCCAATACTGGCAACTGTGTGTGTGTGTGTGTGTGTGTGTGTGTGTGTGTGTGTGTGTGTGTGTGTGTGTGTAAGAATCATGCATGGGTTATACCATTTTTGACTTGTGTACCATCCTTTACACTTCCCCTCACTCCAATTTAGAAGTCCTGTTGATGTCATTCACCTTAGAAGTACCTTTGGACGAGGTGAAATTGTATAAGCTGTGTGGCGCGTCTGATAATTGCGTAATATCAAAATACAAATAACTAGATAGGAAGGAGTTCTAACCTCAATACTGACAACTGTATGTGTGTGTGTGTGTGTGTGTGTGTGTGTGTGTGTGTGTGTGTGTGTGTGTGTGTGTGTGTGTGCATTCATGTGGGAATCATGTATTCATGTGGGAATCATGTACTGTGAAGGTTATACTATTTTGAGTTGTGTAACACCATACTCATCCTAATTTAGTAGTCCTGTTGATGTCATTCACCTTACAAGTACCTTTGGATGAGGTAAAATTGTGTAAGCTCCGTGGCACGTCTGATAACTGTGTAACATTATAGTAGACATAAATAAATAGGTAGGACGTCTAATCTGAATACTATTTTGTGTGTGTGTGTGTGTGTGTGTGTGTGTGTGTGTGTGTGTGTGTGTGTGTGTGTGTGGATGTGTGTGTGTGACTCAGATGCTGTGTGTGTTATACCATTTTGATTTGTGTTCCACCCATTACACTTCCCCCACCCTACTTTACCACTGCTGTTGTCATTCACCTTAGAAGTACCTTTGGACAAGGTGAGATTGTGTAAGCTGTGTGGCACATCTGCTAATTGCGTAATATCAAAATACAAATAACTAGATAGGAAGGAGTTCTAACCTCAATACTGACAACTGTGTGTGTGTGTGTGTGTGTGTGTGTGTGTGTGTGTGTGTGTGTGTGTGTGTGTGTGTGTGTGTGTGTGTGTGTGTGTGTGTGTATTCATGTGGGAATCATGTATTCATGTGGGAATCATGTACTGTGAAGGTTATACTATTTTGAGTTGTGTAACACCATACTCATCCTAATTTAGTAGTCCTATTGATGTCATTCACCTTACAAGTACCTTTGGATGAGGTAAAATTGTGTAAGCTCCGTGGCACGTCTGATAACTGTGTAACATTATAGTAGACATAAATAAATAGGTATGACAACTAATCTGAATACTAGTGTGTGTGTGTGTGTGTGTGTGTGTGTGTGTGTGTGTGTGTGTGTGTGTGTGTGTGTGTGTGTGTGTGTGTGTCATATCTTGTGTGGCTGATACCATTTTGATGTGTGTACCATACATGTCAGGTGACCACCTCCTGATGCCATTACTTTATATAATGTGGTAATGGCATCTGCCTCACATGCAGCATGTAAAACCATTGTACAGGCCATTACAGTCCTCTGTACAGATGTGTCTGGAACATCCAGATGTTTGGAGCCTATTAGTGCTCTGTCTGGCTTAACAATTTCCATGTATGTGATATAGTTGTCAAGTAGGCCACAGTGAGTGTACTAACATATATGGCAGCATCAGGTATCATAGCTGACTGAAACAGCATACTGATACAATGTCTTCTACCATCACATTTGTCCAGGTTTGTTTGTGCAATACATGAGTCCAGATACTTGGTTTTACAAGTGAATTGTCCATGTCATGGTTCATAGGTTCATTCATAGGTTGGCACTTGGCTATCAGCCCTACGGCCTATACAAGCCTAGCCATAACAATTTCCTGGCTATTTCTTCCCACACTATTTACTTCCCTGGACCCCTGCTAGCAGGTAACTGACGTGATCCCCGGGGAGAATTTCCTTTCTCCCTTCCAATCGGCAAGGTTCCTTTTGAAGAGGGCCAAAGAGGCACTCTGCTTGACATGAATGGACAGTCTATTCCAGAATCTGGGGAGTCTCTGGGTCAGGAACCTATCCCTCTAGCATGTTTTGTTTATTGTGATGACAAGATTTGGATCCCTGGAGCGTGTGGCTCTGAGGGATTTGGATTTCTTTAAGTGTAGCATGTCCAACAGCTTTGGATTTGACATGGCCTTGTATGTTAAGCAGAGATCGCCTCTGAGTAGACGATATGTGACAGAGTATAGCTGGTGTTTTTTAAATTGGTCAGCGTAGGGCATCTGCTTTAGGCCTGTGATTCTTTTAGTGAGGTATTTTTGCGGCCTTTCCAGTTGTTGCAGATGTCTTGAGAGGTACATACCAAATGGGGCATTGTATTCTATAATGGGTCTAATGAGGGATGAGTACAATGGGACAATGGCCTCCTTTTTTCTGGATGAAAAACCCTTAGTGATGAGGTGTGCTGCATACAAGGATTTCCTGACTGTTGTGGTGATGTGGGTCACATTAAAGGTTGGGAAAGATGTGGACTCACATATTGTGGTCTCAACCAGTATATTTCAGAAACAAATGGCATATTAACAGGTGTGTGTATACATTTTATATCCACTGTATAGCAGTAATGTTTCACACATGTCCCTACCTTAGTCTGTTTGTTCAACACATTTTGCTGATATCTGCCAGATGTCTTGCACTGACAGGTTGTGAGGTATGCTACAGAAATGTTATATTCCATTCAGATAGGCCCCTGTGGTGACCACTGTGATGCAATACAACTAACCTCACCACAAGTGAACTTGCACATAAAGCAATATGGCTATTAGTCATAGTTGTTTGCATGGTAACTTGCATGCCCTCGACATGCCTGGGGTACTGCCAAAGCACAACTGAACAATTCTATTCCCACCAGCCTCAGGCTGCTGTCCCATATGCAGACCAGAGTGACATATGTATTTGTGGGAGAGAGGTATTGTCAGCAGCCTCACATCTGCCCTTGGAAAAGGATGGATGCAGCATTTCTGCACATTTACAGTACAACACCCAATAATATACAATTTGCTGTCCTTCACCATAGATTTGCACTTCTGTGCATTACAAATCCCCATCCACAACTGCAATCACACCTGGCACATGCATGTAGATACTGTACAGATGCAAGTATGTGTCATACAGTAGTCTACAAATCCCCACTGGGACCTTATCTGCATGCTCCTTGTCCATTGTGTGTGTGCCACCCACCTCCAGCAAGTGGGGCTTTGTGGTCTGGTGTTGTACTGTGATGGATGGCCCAAGCTTGGCAAGGAGTTCCTCATTTGTAGTAAATGAGGCCATATGGCTGGGCTTCCACCTGTGGTTGTGGGGTCCCTGGCCATGGCAGCAGTCCTTTGCCAGGCACGGCGTATGAGGTAGGTGGCATGATGCCGCACCTGCTCATATGTATGTGTGTGCAGGACCACCTAATTTACCCTGTGGACAGAGTCATTCCACTGGGTGGTCCTCTCCCACAGATGTTGCTGGCTTTGGCCCAAAATTACTGTGTGGTTCTGTATTATGGCTCCCATTATCAGGTTGCATTCTGCTGGTGAAAAGGTCTCCCACTGGTGATGTGACATTGCACCTGGGAGACACTAACAAGGAAACACGTCATGGGACCCCATACATTTGGCAACAGTATCTCCAGTATCTGCACATGTACCTTGAATACCAGTAGCCAACACACACAACCATACCAGTAGCCACCACTCACAACCACAGCATACCCTGGTAATCTATCAGCACAGTATCAGCTTGCCTTGCACTCCTGGTCCTGGTGAGTCATATTACCCACAGTGAGGGCAAGTTATTTGCATAATCCGTCATTCCTCATTCAGGTCTGGATAAATGGATGACATTAGCCATCTTTCATGCGGATGGTGTGTGGCTGGTGCTGTGGCGTTGTGGGACTACAGTGTGTAATGCAGCTGGGATCACATGCCTGAGTTCATGTAGGATGCAGACAGGGGTGATATGACATCCCATGAATACTTATGTTTGTTGCCTTTAAGTAGGCAATATGTACCTGTTCACTGGTGATGAGGGGAGGGGTGTCAGTGCATTACATATCCACCTATAGTGATGCTGAGCCAGGGGGAGATGTTTGCCCTAATTCTATCTGCATCAGGTTGCCTGTAGATATGTTATGTGTGGATGTGATCTGATTGGCCACCATTACAGGTTGGGTTGTTATGTTGCCTTCGAGATTGCAGACATATGGGAAGAAGGCCTTGTGATTGTCCCTGGTGGATGTCTCCAGTTTGTACTCATAGCTGCCCTTACAGTAATCCACCTGTGATCCTATATGCCTGTTCAGACAATAGCTGGCTTGAAGCCAGGTCAGTTCATGCCCCAACTTTGCCCTGTGTAGCCACTATAGGGACCAAGTATGTGGTTTGTGTAACGCTGTTGTCCAGCAAAGGGGATTACTCTACGTTGGTGGAGGCGAGTATGACAAGTAAGGTATTGCTGAGTCCATACAGCCATGTATGTACTCAATCAATTGTTTGTAATGGGCATGGCTACAAAGTCATAACACAGTTGGAAACCTCTCCAATTTAGTCATGATAATCATGCTTACTGTACTAACCATGCCTGTGTCAGGGCATCAGGGCAATGCAACAACCAGTAGCTATAGATATGTCACACTTCTGAATGCACAGTAAAAAGGATTACACATGTGTACAACATGTACAGTTGTTTTAACTGACATTTTGGATCTCCTGACTGTTTTCATGAGGTGGACACATGCACCTACTCATACTGACATGTGCATAGCCAATACCTCACATACATGTCTGTTATATGTCAGTATGGCACACTAAATTTGCCCTCTTGCTGCACAGTCATTCCTCTCAACCTGTAACAGCAGGACATTTGTAGGATGCCACGCATACATGGGTGCAATGGGACACAACCAGTGACAGTGTCTCAATATTGCTGTAACATACTTGAGTCATTCAATAGTACAGTAGCCTTTGCACTGACAGGCATCACCTGGAGGATGTCCAACAGTAATATGGCAGTAAGAGAGGGGAAAGGCTAGGAGGGTGGTACTGAGGGTAAGAATTGTTAATGTTGGCAGTATGAGTGGTATAGGGACCACGCTAACTGATATGATGGTTAGGGGATGGTTGATATATTGTGTGTGTGCAAGAGACCACATGGAAGGGGATCATGGCTGGGTGTATGGTAGGCAGGTCACAATTCTGCTATAAAGGTGTGGACTAAAGGTAGAAGGAGGTAGGGCTTCTGCTGAAGGAACATTATGCCAAGAGTGTTTTTAGAGGATGACATAAGTGTCTGATAAAGTGATGTTTCTGAAGCTGTAAGCTGATGGTGTATTGATTGTTGTTAGTGCATATGCTATGCAAGTTGGTTGTGCGATGGATGAGAAAGAGAAATGTGACGTCAGTTGGTTGATGTGGTGATGACTACCCAAGGGTGACAGACTGGTCATTGTAGCAGATATCAATGGGCATGTTGGTGAAGGGAACAGAAGGGATGGGGAATTGATGGGTATGTATGGTGTTAAAAGGAGTGGAGACGTGAGATGGTAGTGGATTTTGCAAAAAAAAATTGACATGACTGTGGTGAATATGCACTATAACATAAGGGAGGAGCATAGGGTGACATACAAGAGTGGAGTAAGATGCACACAGGTGGAATATATCCAATGTAGGAGGGCCAGTTTGATGGAGATTGGAGACTGTAAACTGGTGACAGGGGAAAGTGTATTTAGGCAGCAGAGAATGTTGGTATGTGAGATGATGTTGGTGATCAAGATGAGGAGTGTGGGGGCAGCGCCAAGGATGAAATTGTGTGAATTGGAAAAGTGTGCTTGTGAGGTGAAGTTCAGGGAAGAGTTGAGACAGGCACTGGGTGGCAGTGACAATCTAACAAATATCTGGTTAAGTATGGCAGAGCTGGTAAGGGAGACAGCTAGATGGGTGTTTGGGATGACATGTGGATGGAGGAAGCAGTACAAGGACACCTGTTGGTGGACTGAGGAAGTACTAGACAGTATACAGAGACAAAGGTTGGGGAAGAAGGAGTGGGCTTGTCAGAGAGATGAGGAAAGTAGACAGGAGTATGAGGAGATGATATGCATGGCAAAGAGAGAGGTGGCAAAGGCTGAGGATGGGCATATGAAGAGTTCTATGACAGGTTGAACTCTAAGGAGGGATGACAGGAATTGTATCAATTGGCTGGACAGATGCATTGAGCTAGGAAAGATGTGCAGCAGATACGGGTGATAAAGGATAATGAGGTATATGTACTCAAAAGCGAGGAGAGTGTGCTGAGGACATGGGCAGTGTACTTTTAGAGACTGATGAATGAAGAGAATGAGACAGAGAAGGTTGCATGATGTGGGTATCTTGAATCAGGAAGTGCAATGGCTTAACAAGGAGGATGTAAGAATAGCTATGGAGAGGATGAATACTGGCAAGCCTGTTAGTCCACATTACACACCTGTGGAAGCAGGGGGTTGTTTAGGGGAAATGGCAGTGGTATGTTAGCCAGACTGTTGACTGATATCTTGGATAGTATGAGTTTGCATGAGGAGTGGGGAGGAAGTGCTTTGGTACGGTGTTGAGAATGAGGTTTATGTGCTGAGCTGTGATAACTACAGAGGGATAACATTGACCAGTCACAGCATGAAGTTATAGGTAAGAGTAGTGGAAGCTAGGTTACACAGGGAGGTGAGGAGTACTGGTCACCAGTATGGTTTCATGCATGGAACGGGCACTACCTATGTGATGTTTGCTCTGAGACTTACTAGTGGAATAAAGGGAAGGTCAGGAGTTGCTCTGTGTTTCTCTGGACTTACAGAAAGCATGTGACAGGGTGCCTAGACAAGAGTTGTGGTATTGTATGTTGAAGTCATGAGTGGAAGAGATATATGTAAGAGTGGAAGAGGATATGCACAAGGGTGGTGTGACAGCACTGAGGTCTGCATTGCGATAGATGGATATGTTTAAGGTGGAGGTAGGATGACATCAGGGATCAACTATGAGCCCTTTCTGATCTGCAATGGTGATGGGCAGGTTGACAGACAAGATCATACAGGAGTCACCGTTGACTATGTTGTTTGCAGATGGCATTGTGATTTGTATTGAGAGTAGGGAACAGCATTTGGAGACCCTGGAGAGGTGGACATCTGCTCTAGAGAAGAGAGGAATAAAGGTCAGCAGCAGTAGGACAGAATATTTGTGTGTGACTGAGAGGGAGGATAGCTGAATATTGAGGATGCATGAGGTACAGTTGGCAAAGGTGGATGTGTTCAAATGTTTGAGATTAACATTTCAGTGTAATGAGGACTATGGAGGGCAGGTGAGGAACAGAGTAGAGGCAAGGTGGATAAGAGTGTCAGGAGTGATATGTGACAGACTAGTACCAGTAAACATGCTATATAAGGTCTACAAGAGGATAGTGAGACCATCTAGATTATATGGGTTGAAGAGAGTGGCATTAACAAAAGGCAGGAGTCAGAGCTGCACATGGCAGGGTTACAGATGTTTTGATTTGCACTGGGTGTGACATGAGTGCACAGATTTAGCAATGTTTATATGATGGGCTCAGGCCATGTTGGATGGATATGAGACAAAGTTGGAGAGGCAGTATTACATTAGTTTGGACATGTGCTGAGGAGGGATGTTGAGTATATTGGGAAAAAGATGGCAAGAGTGTAGCTGCTAGGTAAGAGGAAGAGAGGAAGGTCACAGATAAGGTTTCTGGATGTGGTGAGAGAGTACATCCAGGTGTTTAGTGTGATAGAGCACGATTCAGAGGACAGCCAGAAATGGCAACAGATGATCCACTGTGGCAATCCCAAACGGGAAAAGCCAGAGGAAAATGAAGGGAGATGTTGTAATGTCAGTCTTCACGGATTTGGGAAGGATTTGACAGACATACACATATGGTCAGTGTGCAGAACACTGGACAGTTCAATGGTATGAGTTCAGTATATAACATGCATTTCAACACACATCTGCAGCAGTACTTTACTCTGCACATGCTCTGTATAGTTGTCTTATATTTACAAGACAAAACGTGTATCAGTTATATGCACAGGTAACATATGGCTATATACAACATCCCAGTCACTGGCCTAGTCACTACAGACAGAGCCACATGCTCTGATCATCAGTGCTGGTCAGCAGTACATCAGTACAGCAAGTCTTCTTAAGACATATGCTTTCAAATCCCTATTTTACATTATTATAGACCACCTACTGCATTCACTTACATGCTTACTTGTTTCACAAGTCCACATGTCCACGCTACCTCAAAACAAAACACACACAACACATAACCCACAAAGTCAGTGTGCCAAGCAGTCACAGCCCTTAAGGCTGAATAACACACCTGATACTCTTGCTATAGGTGACTCTATTGTCAGACACACTGATGTCCCGCTCACCAGGCTGAATAAAGAAAAGGTCACAGTGAGCTGCCTGTTGGGTGCTAGGATCCGACACATAACGCAAGCACTCAGGTCACTCCAAAGCAAATACAAATATGACTCAGTCATTGTACATGCTGGGGTGAATGACCTGAGATGTACCTCCCTGGAATACATGAAAAGAGACATAGAGGAGCTCTCTGATCATGTAGCCCAGGCTGGTATGACCCTGACATTGAGCAGCATCTTACCCACACCTAGAATGATGCCACAGTACAAAGACAAAATGATCGATTTTAACAATTGGCTAACATTTTGGTGTCATTCAAAGGGGATCCAGTGTCTGTCAGCCTGGGATGACATTTCGACAAGCCACGTTGTTTGTTAGGGACGGCTTGCACCTGTCACCACTGGGCTGGATATTGGCAAAGGCTCTTGCCACCCCATAGTGCCTTTTTAGGCAAGGCTCAAAAGTCAAACCCACCCCCATAGACAGCACAAGGAACAAGAAACTAAGGGTAATGCTGCTAAACACCAGAAGTCTTAACCTCAAGATGCACGCACTCAAAGCTCTCCTCAGTATGGAGAACATCGATATCTGTGCAGTGACAGAAACCTGGTTCAAGGCTCCAGAGAGCACCCCAGCACTACCAGGCTATACCTCATATCATGCTTTTCGGCCCCAAAACCCGGACCGAACCACAAAAGGAGGGGGAGTTTACATATTTATCAAAGACATCCACACCTCCAGGTTAGTGGCATTGCACAAAGTATCGGAGACCATCCATGTGCAACTAACAGTGGGCAAGACTGCTTTTCAGTTTATACCATCCTACAGACAACTCTCAAAGTCAGGAACCTATTCGACTTTCCTGAAAACATTGGAGAACATGAAGATCTCTCCAAACACCATTATATTGGGCAACTTCAACTACCCAAACATTGACTGGAAGCACTACTCAAGCCCCAGCACCTTAGCCCAAAGATTCTGGAAATTATAAACTCAAATGCTATGGAACAACTAGTCACCACTCCCACAAGAGGGGACAACATACTAGACCTGATCATTACCAACATGGGGACTCTATGCTCCACACCAGAAGTATATCCCTCATTGGTAAGATCAGACCATAAATTAATTTCACTGGATGTCCACATCCCGACCACACCCCCAGCCCAGAAAACCACAGTGAAAAACTTCTCAAAAGTGAACTTCTCACTTCTCAAAACTGAAGTGGAATCCTTCAAGGCCCCAGGGCCAGTGGAAACTACAGCCCAAACTGCAGAATCCTATATAAATGCATTCTATGGACATCTCCAGGAATGCATGGATCATGCTATCCCAAACAAAACCAAGACCCAATCATCCAAAGACAGGCGTCCAGTCTGGTGGACCCCTGCCATAAATAAAGTGTACAACAGAAGGAGGAAGCTACTACATTATAGAGCAAAATCCATAATAGGGAAGGCATCTTTGATCAGTACTAGCAAAAAATTACGACCCCTCATAAAATCCTCCAAGGCCAGCTTCAAGAGAAAAATTGCACAGGACACCAAAGACAATCATAAGGCTTTTTTCAGTTATGTTAGAAACCTGGGATGCAACTCCCAGACTTGTTCTGAGTTGATTCTAAATGACAAAAAATACACTGAACCCACAGACATCGCCAATATCCTGGCAGACAGGTTCAGTGCAAACTTCTCCACCCCCTCCCCCCAAAAGAGCAAGTATCTACCCCGGCAGAGGGCTGCCTCCCAAACATCTCAGATGCTCAGGTGAAGGCTGCCCTCTCCAAAGCAAAAAACACTGCTTCCATGGGACCAGATGGCATCCCAGGTTGTCCTACATGAACTACAAGAGGAACTAATCCCTCAAATAAAACAGCTATACAATCTCAGCGTCACTACAGGACATGTGGCCACAGAATGGCGTACAGCAACAGTGGTCCCACTCCACAAAGGTGGAGCCTCTACAGACCCTGGAAACTATTGCCCCATAAGCCTGACTAGCTTAGTCTGCAAGGCTATGGAGAGGATCATCATGGAGCTCATAAACAAAGACATTGGGGACCTACAGACACTGGATCCTACCCAGTTCGGCTTTGTCAAGGGCAGATCCTGCCTTTTGAACCTGGTTGACTTCTTTGAAACAGTCACCAAAGCCATAGATGAAGGGAAGGTAGTCCACACAGCCTATCTGGACCTTGCAAAGGCATTTGACATAATACCCCACTTGGGCATCATAGATAAGCTATCCAGCTTAAAAATAAACCCCTATGTCACAAGACGGGTCGCAAACTGGCTCAAAGACAGAACCCACAGAGTGATAGTTGCTCCAGCCATGTCAGACTCGAAACCGGTCACAAGTGGTGTCCCATTCTGTCCTGGGACCACTCTTGTTCGGTCTATACTTTTCTGAGGTACAGGCAAACATGGGAGGACTATGGCTCACCAAGTTCGCAGATGACTGCAAACTGGGAGGCCATAATCAACTCTCCAGCTGACACAAACATCCTTCAAAAAGGTCTCACAGAGACAGATAACTGGTGCCAGCACCATAGTTTAAAGCTAAATGCCAAAAAATGTATAGTCATACCCTTTGGCAAAAACAATGTGCCCACAAATTACCAAACCCCTTTAGGGGGGAAAAAATTTTTAAAAAGAAGGGGGAAAGTTTTTAGGGGATGGGGGGAAAAAATTGAAAATTTTAGGAATTTGAAACCCCAAAAATTCCAAGTGGTTAAAAGATTACAAAAATTTCGGGGAAAAAGGGTTTCCCAAAACAAAAATTTAAAAGAAAAGG
>NC_056736.1:39549791-39594626 GCF_019279795.1 Protopterus annectens | reverse complement strand
TTGGAAAGGATCACAATCTCGCACAAGTTACTTACAGTGGGAAAACCTTCCTTGTTCCACTGCTTTGATGAAGTGTGATTTCAATAGTTTAAGTGGCAATGAACTGAGATTCAATAATGTGCGATTTCAGCAAAGTCAGGTAGACCCCAGAGTTGATATCCTGTTCAAACATGCATATATACATTTCTGAACAAGTCACTGTTTGCACAAAAATGCTGGCTAATGTGCTGTATCCTTTTTGAATACAGTCAAAAATGGCAGAGGCTCTATAAACGTCTATATATGCTGTCCCAGATAATAACAACATTTTAATAACTCTGGATCTATCTGAGATCTAGATGTATTAGAAAACACAAACATTTATTTTAATCTTATCATCAGTCAAATGTGTTTCTCACTTGTAATAAAAACATTTCCTTGCAAATATGAAATAAGAAGCAATTTTTAGGAAAAAAAGCAGATGAGAGAAGACAATAAAACCAAATTATTATGTGGTGGATTAATAACTCTTATACTAATGCAAACTATGCTATCATGTACAGAGCAAGTTTAAAGTAATTCACTAAACTGGAATAGGTAATATATATTATTAAGATTATTTTTGAGGGTTAGCCTCATGCTTAAAAAAAGACAAAAATGAAATAAATTATCCTGGGAATTTAATGCACTCTGCCTACATGGAGTTTATATGTTAGAGTGATTGGCAGTGGTGCTATCGCATATCGTGATGCACATTGCACTTACAGTGGATATAAAAAGTTTACACACCCCTGCTCAAAGGCCAGGTTTACGTGATATAAAAAATGAGACCACAATAAATAATTTCAAAACTTTTCCCACCTTTAATGTGACCTATAACCTATACAATTCAATTGAAAAACAAATCTGTTAGGGAAAAAAAATATATAAAAAATAAAAAACGTATAATAAGCTGGTTGCATAAGTGTGCGCACCCTTAAACTAATACTTTGTTGAAGTATCTTTAGATTTAATTACAACATTCAGTCTTCTTGGCTAGGAGTCTATCAACATGGCACATTTTGACTTGGCAATACTTGCCTACGCTTCCTTGCAAAAGCACTCCAATCTGTCAAATTGCGAGGATATCTCTTGTGCAAAGCCCTCTTCAGGTCACCCCACAGATGTTCTATTGGATTTAGGTATGGGATCTGGCTGGACCATTCCAAAACTTTAATTTTCTTCTGGTGAAGCCATTCTTTTGTTGATTTGGATGTATGCCTGGGGTCATTGTCATGTTGAAAGGTGACATTCCTCTTCATCTTCAGATTTCTAGCAGATGCCTGAAGGTTTTGAACTAAAAGTAACTGGTATTTGCAACTGTTCATAATTCCCTCCACCTTAACTAAAGCCCCAGTTCCAGCTGAAGAAAAGCAACCCCAAATCATGATACTGCCACCACCATGCTTCACCGTGGGGATGATGTTCTTCTGGTGATGGGAAGTGCTGTTTTTCAGCCAAATGTACCTTTTAGAATTGTGGTTGAGAAGTTCAGCCTTGGTCTCATCAGACCATAACACATTTTCCCACATGCTTTTGGGAGACTTGATGTATTGTTTTGCAAATTTTAGCCAGGCCAGGATGTTTTTCTGTGTAAAAAAAGGCTTCCGTCTTGCAACCCTACCCTATAGCCCAGAAATATGGAGAATAAGGGAGATTGTTGTCACATGTAGTACACAACCAGTACTTGCCAGAAATTCCTGCAGCTCCTTCAGTGTTACTGTAGGTCTCTTGGCAGCCTCCCTGATCAGTTTTCATCCTATCTTTTCATCAGTTTTGGAGTGACATCCATTTCTTTGCAGCGTCACTGTTGTCTCATATTTTCTCCACTTTTTGATGACTGTCTTCACTGTGTTCCATGGTATATCCAATGCTGTGGAAATTTTTTGTACCCTTCTCCTGACTGACACCTTTCAACAATGAGATCGTTTTGATGCTTTGTAAGCTCTCTGCAAACCATGGCTTTTGCTGTAGCAGGCAACTGAGTAAATGTCAAGAAATCATACTAGGACAGCTGAACTTTATTTGTGGTTGATCAGAGTCTCTTTAATTGATGGCAGGTGTGTACCCAAGAAGACTGAATGTTGTAATTAAATCAAAAGGTGCTTCAACAAAGTATTAGTTTAAGGGTGTGCACACTTATGCAACCAGCTTTTTGTAACTTTTTAATTTTTTTTCCCCTAACAGACTTGTTTGATTTTCAATTGAATTGTACAGGTTATAGCTTTTTGTAACTTTTTTATTTTTTATATTTTTTTTCCCCTAACAGACTTGTCTGATTTTCAATTGAATTGTACAGGTTATAGATCACATTAAAAGTGGGAAAAGTTTTGAAATGATTGATTGTAGTTTTATTGTTTCATATCACAAAAACCTGGCATTTTAACAGGGGTGTGTACACTTTTCATGTCTACTGTACGTGTATACAAGCATGGTTTCATGGCCAGCAACATTGCTGCCACTAGGAAACCATGCAGAGCAGCATGAGCATAGAAACAGGAAGTGTTTCAGTTTGTTTTTGAGCAAACCTGCTCAGTGAGATTGTGCAGACAGCCTCAGTGACTACCAGGGGTGAAAATACTGCAAGAACGACAGTATTAAAACATTAAAGAAAAGTGTACAGTGTGCATGCACACTACAACAAATATCTGCAAAATTAAATAATGTTGGGGGGAATGCCAAGAACAAGTACAATAAAACATACACTAGGCATGGAAAGTGTGCTGCTGAAAATGGGCATAGGCATGAATGATAGGAATAAAGAAAGAAGAAGAGGCCATGTCAAATCTGGTGATGTCCGCATGATAGGATATATCAATGTATGTACACTTCTAAGACACGTTGGTAGCATAACATTAAGCACATAAGCAGATAGCAGTGTACATACTGCAGTTTACACCTCCTGTGTGAGTATATTATGTCATCACACATGGTAGTATATATATATGATGGTCACACAAGGTTACATGTAAATGGAAATGAATGGATATGATATAAACATTACTGACATGCTCAATGGAGAGGACATTTAGCAAGGGCATATATACAACAGATGCTATCTGCATAGTATAAAGATCTGCAAAATGGATTGCTTGAATATGACTGACATGTCAACAGACCTCTCAACCAATCATGGACACATAGCAACAGAGTCATGGACAAATGTAGACAGAAACAGGCACAGTCATGGCCGCTTTTAAAATATTATGGCTATTAATCTGCACCACTGACAGAATATGTGATTCTAACTTATTATGCATGTTCTGCTGGAACAAATGTGTGCAACTGTAATGGTTGTCAGTATTTTATAAGGGGAATTCACCACCCCTTCCCCAAAAATGACAAGTTTTTGGAGGGGTTAAGAGGGAAAGTGTTGTACCTGGAGTTGAAATTTGAGAGATTTGCATGAGACTTAAGCCACAATCCACACCTGCAAGAATCAAATCAATGCCATCAGTATTGTCACTGACCTGTGAATTTACTGTGTGCAACACAGAAAGGTGTATTACACATGGATGTAGTAGAACACCTTGAAGGGAATGCTACACTGTCAAATTTTAATGGGTATGTATCCCAAAGAATAGTTCTGTATGGCTGACAAGATGTGTAGCAGCTCACTGTGACAAATGATGTGTAGGATAGAACAGACTGTGATAATACTAGCACAAGTACTAGGATCATGCTGCAGACGCCCCCCCCGCCAATGTATCTAGGCACCAAAACCATGGCATAAACAGTTCAAACACATGCTATATGATAGCTCTTGTTTGAGCGTGTGCCTAATTATAGCATTTTTCTGTGGATGTGTGTGCATTTCTGATTGGCATCAATGGCCATGTTTCAAGTGAATCCCCTGCATCCCCCAGTAAATGGCATTGTGGGATATCACCCCTGAAAAAAAACTCTAGTAGAGCTGTGAGGTGTGGAATATATGGAAGTCATGGTAACTGTTGGGGTTGCCAGCACATACATTCAGGATGACTCCCTTAGCATTACAAACAGCCTGGCAGTTAATGGAGTGGAACACCTTTCAGCTGAAGTACACCCTTTCCAACTCCCCAGGTGGTGATTTGATCTCAATGTGCATGCAGTCTATGGCACCCAAGACATCAAGAAAGTGTGCTATGATGTAGAACTCCTGCATAGTTCTAGCTCTGTCCTCAAGGGTAGGGGGAAATATATATAGTCACTGGCATTCTATAGCATAGCATTCAGGAACTGGTGTAGGATCCTGAATGCTGATACCTGTGACACTTCCTGCATGCCCCTGTGGGTCACTGAAAAGTTCTTGTAGCTAATATTCTAAGTTCTACACATACCTTTGGCTCTACAGGTATTGGTTCCCCTCGGTTTGCCCTTGCTCTCAGATGAGTATGATAGAGGTTGCAGAATTCCTGGAGTGTGTTTTTTCCTCCCTGTAACACTATTGACACCTCGTGCAGACCATGAAAAGTTAAATAGTGTCTAAATAGCCTTCTCCTCCTTGTCCAAGGCTATCAACAGCAGCTTCAGCAGCATAGACTTGAGCCTGTTGTACATACACATATAGAAGAGCAGCAGCAGCAGCCCCTAACATTTTTTCCCTCTAGTGTAGGTTCCATGACTGTATTCCAATAGCTTTTGGAACACAAGGCATAAGGCTACACTAAGTGTATACGGTTGCTTTGTAGCATGTTGAATAGCTCCACCATCTTGAATTTGTTGATTAGTATACAATTCAGCTGCTTATGCGGTAATTAGCATGCCATGATGTTTACCGTGTTTGTGCGGCTTTACACACTGTGTAGAACTGTTTACTGAATACAAATCCATGCGCTATCTTATGCACATTTCACAGCAATGCAAAAATGGTATTAGCAAGCAGAGTAGGGTCTATTGGAATTTGCTCTATGAATTACAGCCTCCTTATTTGCATTAGTGAAAGGAAAAATGAAGAAAGCAGATATGAATTACTGTTTCCTTATGTTTTAATGAATAGCATTCTGAAAAACAAATTTTTCAAAATATGCCATGGTATATTACTGCTTAACAAGTCACAACCCAAAAGTGTGTGTTTTGTGAGAATGAGAGAGGGTGTGTGTGTGTGTGTGTGTGTGTGTGTGTGTGTGTGTGTGTGTGTGTGTGTGTGTGTGTGTGTGTGTGTGTGTGTTACCGTCCATAAGGGCAACTGCCCATATGAGTAAAGATGTTTTTTATGACTGATTTAAAGAACAAACACTCAGACGTTTCATTTTTATTTGTATTTCAGCCTACTGGCTACTTTCAGTTTGAGAGCTCATTGCAATAGTTCTGGGTATTTATCATTACCCTGCTGTTGTGCAATCTCAGAGTTTATATAAGTATAAATCTATCTCAGCAAGCCAAGCCAAATAATTCCAGAAGACCGGATCCAACCACGTATCAAGCGTTTATTCAAACAGTAAAAATAATAAAAGTTTAGTGCTTTCATCAAAATTAAAATGACTTCATCAAAACATTGTATCTAAAAACATTTGCCCTTAAATAGTTTAAAAACCCGCCTTTTACAACAATTATTGAATTAAGTACAACCTTTTCTTAAACAGGTATACACTTCACATCCATCTATATTTACCCAATAAATGCAATACTAAAACAGAGTATATTCTTCCTCAAGTTTTGTGTTATACCATATATATAAATAATTTAATGTATTGTATATATATGTTTCCATTGCTATATCATGTTAGAATATTGATTTGTATATTACAGCCTTATAAGGGGTTTTGTAGGTATCACTTCATTAAGTCCTGGTGGTGTGGCTGCATTAAGCCGTATCTGCCATTTTACTTCTTTTTCTCCAACAACTGCCTTTATATTACCCCCCCTAGGGTTAGGTTTAACCACTTCCAAGATTGCAAATTTAAAACCTGTACATTGTGAGTTTTGTAACAGATGTCTTGATAGTGCATTATTGTTGTCACATTTTTTCATACAATACAGATGGTCATAGATTCTGTTTTTAAAACGACAATCTGTTTTTCCTACATAGTAGTTCATACAGGTATCACATAATGCTATGTAAATTAAATGTTGTGTTTCACAGTTGCCATGGCATAACCATACTTTGCTTTTGATTGTATTTTTTAAGATAATAAATTCTTTTTCAAGAATATATCTGCAATAATTGCAGTTTCCACACTTCTTAGTACCTTTTTTCCTATCCCTTTCCTTCCTTTGAATGTTATATTTAAACTCTATCATCCTTTTAAGGTTTGTACCAGTTTTGTATATAAACTGTGGTCTAATAGGTATCCTTTCTTGGATAGCATCATTACAAGTTAAAATATTCCAATTATTTATGATGGTATGTATGATGGTGTATGATAGAGAGATTCATTAATTTATTAAATCCTGTTATGTACCTATATATATATATATATATATATATATATATATATGTGTGTGTGTGTGTGTGTGTGTGTGTGTAGAGAGAGAGAGAGAGAGAGATGTATACATGTGTATATATATATATATATATATATATATATATATATATATATATATATATATACATACAATATACAATTGTACTCCAGGAAGGGCTGACACAGAAAAATAACTAGTGTCAGAGTAACTGACTAAAATCAGATGCCAAGAAATGGATCATAATATCCTTCAGGAAGTCATCCACCCCTGGAACCTATCAGATTGACAACACACCCCTTAATAGTTCACCTAGTAGTCAGGGCCTTGGGGTTACATATATACTGCAATCTAGCCTTTAACCATCACATGTCCACAGTAATAAGGAAACCATACTATGCCATGCAACTTTTAAACAATGGCATGGCATCTAGGTCCATGGAGGCCATTGTTCCACTGTATTTGGCATGCATCAGGCCTATTATTGAGTACAGTGTCCCTTTGGTATGTACCTAACCAAACTTATCCAACAATTAGAACATCCACAGAGGTTCCTCACTTAGAGAGTATAGGGAGTAAGTAACATGCCCAATGCAGACCACCTCAAGATCCTATCCCTGTATTATGTCTCCTACAGGGTGTTGAGTGGAGATCTACACCTGGCATACAAAGCATTGTCAAACCCCATTCTGATGGATGTGATGGACGTCTTGCATATCTGCAAAAGAAACAGCACCAGAATTACCCATTCTAAAGACTTAAACCTTCCCTGTGATATAAATAACGCCTTGTTGGAGAGACTGGAATGTACCCTAGAGACTACCCCTTCTTTGCAACAGGTTCCCTATCCATGTGAAGAAGAGTTCCTTCCTAACCCAATTCAAGTGTAACTTGGACAATTGAATGAGAGACAGGAAATTCATCCCTGGCTTGGCACCTGTATCTCTGATGGACACAGGCAGCCTGTATGTAAATGGTTCATATCCTAGGCCCCTGCTTACGCTTAACAAGGGCACCAGAACTTGTCAGAGATTTGAAATGCATAGCTAGGTCATTAGACTAGTACACACAAATGAACATATTAACCTATATCTATCTATATATATATATATATATATATATATATATATATATATATATATATATATATATATATATATATATATATATATATATATAGACAGAGAGAGAGAGAGAGAGATTTATATATGTCTGTCTCTATCTATGCAAACATTCATTTATTTGTTAAAATGGTAATTGAAGTCCTGTTATAACTTTGCCCAAAGGCATCATGAAAGAGGAAAATTAGATTTGCATGAGTCACTAAAGTATATAGAAAAAAACTTGGTTCATTTTAGGTATTAGCAGAATATGTAAATGTTTAGTTAATAAATATATAGTTAAAATGCATTTAATATGCTTAGGTAATAACCTCCTATGAGATAATGTACTACGATTGTAATATTCTAAATGGAAATCTCAGTTGTTGTCAGGATTTCCAAAAAGATCATCTAAATCATCACCTAAGAAAATGAAAATCACCTCAAATTACTTTAATTGGCATAATACCACAGTGTTCTATTAACAATAAGATCCTGAAGTACATAATAGCAAAGTAGTTATTTTGAATATTAGAAAAAGTTCTGCAGAAGCAATGAATACATTCTGCATGCAAGTTAGCAGACTACTGAATATAAAAAGTTGAGAGGAATCATAGTTGAAGTAAGACAGTGTTAAGATATTTGTCACTGGTACATACCTCTCATCTGTACAGATTTTCACAGAACGTCTAGATTTTTGCCTCAGATTTTTGGTTTGTTTTTCATAAAATTGTGGTTTTATGGCAAATCCGTGGCAAATTATTAAAGACTGAAGTTAGACAATAATGACAGACATTTGAGTTTCAGACTTCAAACCCTTCAGAAAATTCATGCTAATACAAAACCTGTTATTATATCAACTTTCTATGTTTGTAAGAGCAATATTTAAAAATTGTCCCTATTTTGGGCTTTTGTCCCACTTTTATTCGTGTCTTTGTCCAGATTTTGTGCTCTAAGAGGTTGAGAGTTATGTTGCTAAATAATGAGCGAGTGTGTAAAAAGACACTGAATTTGAAGAATGGAGGAATAAATGGGTCATGTATTAAACTAAGAAAGAAGGTAGTATTTTTATGGAAACACAACAGAGGTAGTAAAGCCAGGATTAGTGAATGCTAGCTCATCGCACTAAGAATGTGTGCATAAGAAGCAGGAGGTGTTGATGTGTGTGTGATTCAGAAAGCCCCATAACACAATGTAGCTTGTTTGAAAGCAAAGATAAGAGCAACTATTTGCTAATGAACATACAATGAGTCATACTGTATGCTAAAGAACCAAGAAAACTTGGTGAAACAATTCAGAAACATATAAAACAATCAAGCATGTCACATTTCTTTTAGGTTTTAATTCATCTATATGCTCACATTAAGCTGCCAGAACTCATGAAATATGTTAGGGTTTGCTGCATCTGTTTTAAACATATGTCTCCAGGAGGATCTGACAGAAGGTGCTGCTGCTGCTGATGATGTACCTGATGTTAACCCTGAAGCCATAACCTTTTTAAATCATGTTTAACCTACCCTGGTCTCCAAAAAATTGTAATAATGGACTGCTACTGGGTTGACAGGGACATTATTCAGCAAATAATGGGAATGTGCACCCTGTTTGCAACCCTGTGGGAAATATTGTGTACCCACCCTAGTGAATACAAAGGTATGTGCAGCATTGCATGTTTTAGCTACAAGGACCTTTTAGTAACCTACAAGGGATGCATTGGGGAAATTCCCAGGCTTCTGCCTCAAGAATAGCCCACCAGTTCCTCAAATCCATGCTGCAACATGTGGGGAGCATATCTTGTTCCCACATAGCCCAGAGGAAAGGGCTAGCACTATGCAAAATGTGTATGCCATAGCCCAATTCTCAGAGGTACCGGGGGTATCAATACCACCCATATTTAAATAAAGGCCCACCAGTTAAACTAAGAAGGTATGCAGACCACAAAGAGTATCACTTCATGAACTTGCAGGTGGTCTGTAATACGATATGGCACACCTGTGACTTCCACAAAAGGTTTGCAGAGGTTGACATTCGACAGGGGTATCTACTGGGAGATGTTGAATATGCCCTAGAAACTTAGATCATGATTCCTGTGAGAAATACACACAAACGCACCAAGCAACAACACTCATGTACAAAATAGAAACATTATAGAGCATGCATTTGTCCTTCTTAAGTCATGTTTCCACTTTCTGTATATACCTGTAGGAGCCCTGCAATATGACTGCTTTCTCTGCCAAAATACTGACTGCATGTGCTGTCTTACATAGTATTAGAATTAGAAAAAAAATACAGTAGAGTGAAGCAGAACAGAGACCACAGTTTCCAGCACCAAATGCAGTGGAAGCTAACACATATGAGGGTTCAGATGAAGAGCCAACAGTAGGTTACAACCATGTCAAAAAGATGTGGGCACAATAAGGCGGTTGTTATGACAGTAAAATTGCACATACTACTCACCACATAAATACCATAGGAGCTCAGTAGATACAAACAGTAGCACTGATGTGTACAAACATATCTTACTGTGCTTATCCAAGCACTAGCTGGCTGCTATAAGCATCTGACGTAGGCAGCATAAGGCTTGATCAGTCTAATCAGCATTACCAAAGATGCGTGATTAAGCTTTCCTGAAAAAATAACACAATACCGAAACAGAGTAAGCAGACAATAACAATGATGATACCTATACATGAATACCACTCCACATAAACTGATGTATTCAGCAAATACAGACAATAGCAATGATGCATTCAAACAAACTGACAGTTCTTAACTACGCATTCCGTGCTAACTCTGTGCATCAGACATAAGCAGCCCAGTTCATACACCATTCAAAGGGTAGGGTACTCTCAACCGCATTTGCATGGCAGGTGAGCAAGATATCCTACACAAGTACTCTGAAAGTACAAAACTTCAGCGAGTATACTAACAGCACAACACATAATTATCTATACACAAGAAAAACAGAATTTGCCTATCTATTCATTGACTGGCAGCCTAAGTCAGACACCCTTCTAGACAGCATGACACCACAGCGTCATTTGCACAAGTGGATGGTCAAGCTATTCCACAAATATGAGTACAGAATTCAGGCATACTTAAGACACACTAGAAATAATTAGCTATACACATTAAAAGCAAAATTTGCCTACCCATTTATTGGCTGGCCAATCTGTGCAAAAGACATAAGCAGTCCACATTTAGGCTCCCTTCCAGAGGGCAAGTGACTCTGCATCATCTGCACAGGTGGGTAGTCAAGGTATATTACACAACTGCTAAAAGTGAATGCAAGCAGACTTTAAAACACATTCAAAATTATTAGATCCACAAAGGAAAATCAGACTTTGCCTACCCAAGACTTGGTTGCCCACTATATGAATCAAGGCAACTGCAAGTCAGTGATTGTGCAAAGGACAGAGCACAGTCATCATCTTAACAGTGTGGGAGGTTACAGGAGAACATCTTTCAAAGGAGAAGTGTGTGAATGCACACTTAAAGCCATTATGTCCAGATAAGTGGTCTGTGTCCATTATCAGGAAGTCTGTGATGAAATGTGTGCATCATGGGCAGAGTGCGGTGTACTGTGTGTGTGTGTGTGTGTGTGTGTGTGTGTGTGTGTGTGTGTGTGTGTGCGTGTGTCTGTGTGTGTGTGTGTGTGTGTGTGTGTGTGTGTGTGTGTGTGTGTGTGTGTGTGTGTGTGTGTGGCTGCAGGGAAACAGTAACAGCAAGTATGTTGGTACTGTGCTCTGGCATAGTGCTGGCACTCATGCTGTCAGCACTGTGTTCTGGCATACTGGACAAGTCTGAGCTACGCATGGAAGATGATAAGGTTTGTTGTTGAATCCACTGACCATGAGAACTGCCTCTGCCAGGAGTTTCACTGCTTGTGCTATGACCCCAGCTGGAAGCCTGAGTGCTACCTGAATGGGACCTGTGACTGCTGGATGAGCTGCATTCATGTCCCCTTCCAGGGTTATGACTGCATGACTGGCCTTACCTTTGTATAGATACATCCACAACTGACAAAGCATTGGAAGTACTACCACTGTAGGAGAAACATCTGGTACATCCAGGGCCATGTTGTCCGACATCTGGCAATATACCAGCAGACTGGCCTAATTTTCATTCTCCCTACCCAACAGATGACCCAGAATAGGTATTGTATGGTTCAATGTGTCATTCATTCTTTCTCTCCAAGAAGTCACACACACACATACACACACACACACACACACACACACACACACACACACACACACACACACACACACAACTTGTAAAGTCCAATACATCAGATGCAGTAGTCCTACAATCTCACCTGAGGACCTGGTGAAACCATTCTATGTCTTCTTTATGGCCCAGGAAAAACACTGAGTGGCAGCTACTGACACACCAACCTCAGGGAAAGAGTGGTAAGTATACTTTCTCTGAGCACCTCTAGTAACACCACTTTGTAGTACTTCCTGTGGACAGTGGCTACCACACTACCTCACTCGACCATGTCCTGATCAACCTGTCCAACCTCAAATGGTTCATTGTCATAGGTATGTATGGACATACCAACTGTATCCATACTATGGGGAAAGGATAGTGGGGAAACTCATTGTGACTCACATACCACCTGAAGCCCCAGACTGTGCTTGTTCATCTTCACCATCATCATCAGAAAATAAGAATTATTTAATCATCAGACTTAGGTAGACCCAAAGTGATGATGTCAGACAAAGCTTAAACTGTGGATTCATCATAAAAGTAAAAATACCCATAATATTTATGCCAAAATACCTCTAGCACATATGCAGGTGCTATGATTTAGTAACTACTAAAGACAAATAATACATTTACCTGTGCCCATACTATGTACAGGTAGGCATTGCACCTCAGTGCTAGATGTATCTAGACACAATAGGTGAGTGAGGTAGTATAAGCACACATGTGACTAACACTTGCAAAGATGGGCATAAAAATATTTTAATGGTACACTTGTGGCATCACAGGTGGAAATCCTTTTGGGCAGCTGCATCTCTGCCCCAGCATTCAGTACTCCACTTTGAAACTCTGAAGAGCTGCCTGCATCCCTGCTGACGACTGGAACTCATATGTCTCTTTAGGTATTGGTTTGGTAGACAGCCCACCAGAAATAGCCCTCCATTCACATGCCACAGCCTCTGCTCTAAGCTTGGTCTTGTGAATCACATCACTGGCATTATGTCAGGTCACTAAGTATACATGGCCCTGGCTAGCCACCAACAGCATTGATATCATTGACTACTTGCTGCCAAACACAGTCAAAGAAGGGACTGTTGGAGGCATATCTACAAAAGGAGCTGAAAGCCAAGGATACAGGGGCCTATAGTATCACCTAATTCTCAGCCTCTTTAGAAATTAGGCATCTGTGAGGTTGTGCCCTTCCTACTTTATGGAGCCATATCCCTGTTGTGTTGTGATGGAATATAAAATGGAGATCACAACACAAGTTAACACGCAAGGTAATATATACACGTTACAGTTACAGAACACAATATATCAATTCAACAGGTAGTGGACAGAGCACAGTCATCATCATCTTCTCAGTGTGGAAGGTCACAGGAGAACATCTTTCAAAGGAGAAGTGTGTGAATGCACACTTAAAGCCATTATGTCTAGATAAGTGGTCTATGCCTATTATCAGGAAGTCTGCGATGAAATGTGTGTGTCATGGGCAGAGTGGGGTGTAGCGTGTGTGTGCGTGTGTGTGTGTGTGTGTGTGTGTGTGTGTGTGTGTGTGTGTGTGTGTGTGTGTGTGTGTGTGTGTGTGTGTGTGTGTGTGGCTGCCAGGAAACAGTGACAGCAAGTATGTTGGTACTGTACTCTGGCATAGTGCTGGCACTCATGCTGTCAGCACTATGTTCTGGCATACTGGACAAGTCTGAGCTATGCATGGAAGATGATAAGGTTTGTTGTTGAATCCCCTGACTATGAGAACTGCCTCTGCAAGGAGTTTCACTGCTTGTGCTATGACCCCAGCTGGAAGCCTGAGTGCTACCTGAATGGGACCTGTGACTGCTGGATGAGCTGCATTCATGTCCCCTTCCAGGGTTATGACTGCATGACTGGCCTTACCTGGGTATAGACACATCCACCACTAACAAAGCAGTGGAAGTACTACCACTGTAGGAGCAACATCTGGCACATTTTGGGCCATGTTGTCTGACATCTGGCAATGCACCAGCAGACTGGCCTAATGTTTATTGTCCCTACCCAACAGATGACCCAGAATAGGTGCTGTATGGTCCAATGTGTCATTCATTCTTCCTCTCCAAGAAGTCACACACACACACACACACACACACACACACACACACACACACACACACACACACACACACACACACACACACACACACACAGTTTGTGAAGTCCCATACATCAGAATGCACAACATGCAGTAGTTCTACAATCTTACCTGAGGGCCTGGTGAAACCATTCTATGCCTTCTTTATGGCCCAGGACAAACACTGAGTGGCAGCTACTGACACACCAACCTCAGGGAGAGAGTGGTAAGTATACTTTCTCTGAGCACCTCTAGTGACACCACTTTGGAGTACTTCCTGTGGACAGTGGCTACCACACTACCTTGCTCGACCATGTCCTGATCAACCTGTCCAACCTCAAATGGTTCATTGTCATAAGTATGTATGGACAAACCAACTGTATCCATACTGTGGGAAAAGGATAGTGGGAAATCTCCCTGTGTCTCACATACCACCTGAAGCCCCAGACTGTGCTTGTTCATCTTCACCATCATCATCAGAAAATAAGAATTCTTTAATCATCAGACTTAGGTAGACCCAAAGTGATGATGTCAGACAAAGCTTAACCTGTGGATTCATCATAAAGTAAAAATACCCATAATATTTATGCCAAAATACCTCTAGCACATATGCAGGTGCTATGATTTAGTAACTACTAAAGACAAATAATACATTTACCTATGCCCATACTATGTACAGGTAGGCATTGCACCTCAGTGCTAGATGTATCTAGACACAATAGGTGAGTGAGGTAGTATAAGCACACATGTGACTAACATTTGCAAAGATGGGCATAAAAATATTTTAATGGTACACTTGTGGCATCACAGGTAGAAATCCTTTTGGGCAGCTGCATCTGTGCCCCAGCATTCAGTACTCCACTTTGAAACTCTGAAGAGCTGCCTGCATCCCTACTGATGACTGGAACTCATCTGTCTCTTTAGGTATTGGTTTGGTAGACAGCCCACCAGAAATAGCCCTCCATTCACATGCCACAGCCTCTGCTGTAAGCTTGGTCTTGTGAATCACATCACTGGCATTATGTCAGGTCACTATGTATACATGGCCCTGGCTAGCCACCAACAACTTTGATATCCTTGACTACTTGCTGCTAAACACAGTCAAAGAAGGGTCTGTTGGAGGCATATCTATAAAAGGAGCTGAAAGCCAAGGATACAGGGGGCCTATAGTATCACCTCATTCTCAGCCTCTTTAGAAATTAGGCATGAGTGAGGTTGTGCCCTTCCTACTTTATGGAACCGTATCCCTGTTGTGTTGTGATGGAATATAAAATGGAGATCTCAACACAAGTTGACACGGAAGGTAATATATACAGGTTACAGTTACAGAACCAAAGATATCAATGTGGACAGCATAATCAATTGTAACAGAAGCATACATGGACCCATAAAAATATACAAACAACAGCCTAACCAGCAATGCAAGTTGTCTAGCATGACACTTAACAAAAGCTGTAAAGTTTAAAACAAAGAGACCACTGTAATGGCCTGATTCATTTCTGTCCCTCCACAACACAAGAAAAAACAGAAGACAAAAAGAAATGGCAGAATCAGGAATGTCATTCTAACAAGTAGGCAGCATCATTAGCATATAAAAACATGTTAGTGTGTAACAAAACATATAACCTGCAGTGACAGCAGTGTTACACAGTTCTTCCCTTTTTCACCATTACAGTGACATTGTCAGCAGGTGTAGCTGTCCAGGAAATAAATGTATCAAAGCCTGTTGCACAGCTACAAAATTCTGTACACATAAGCATGTGCTGCCCTTATCCCCTCAATTACATTTTACATTATTTGAACATATTATAGTGAAACAATGTAAGTAGCCAGTACAAAGAAATATTTGTCAGCAAGGAAAAAAATAAGCATTTGTACAGGAGACATTCCTTGCAATATTTTGCTACAGTGTATAAATCACAGCAATTGTTGTGAAACTAGAATCCTCCAGCTTTCTGATTTCCTGCTGCAAAGGGCAAATGCCCTATCTGCTAAGTTGTGTGCATCCATACCATTCAGCTTCATGCAATAAATCTGAACAAAGACTAAAATAATGAGGGGACAAAGGGGCAAAATAGGGTAAAACCCTTAAATACTGCTATCATAAATCCAGAAAGTTATTGCATAACAGGACCTGTGCTAGCAAGCACCTTCTGAAATATATGAAGTTGGAAACTGAAATGTCTGCTGCAATCCAATAACTCCACTCCTCGTTGATCTGCCAGAAAACCACAAACATTTGATGAAAGTACCAAAGATATGCAGCAACAATCTAGACATTCAGTGAAAATATGGATGGTTGAGTACTATGTTTGTATCTTGAACAAGGAACAAAATGCCACACTACCTTAATGTAAACCAAATAAACATGAAAATAGCTATCGATTCCAAACCAATGTTATTCACCCTCCACCAGTGAACCATGATTATGGTCTGCTAAAGCCTGCCAGCAATAGCATCAGCCTATGCGGTCACTGCCAGCTAGTGAGAAGTTATCATGTTACAACCCCAAAGAAAGCAAGCCATGATCAGGCCTGCAGGTCTTGATTGCTGTAATGCACCCACCAGTATGATCCCTCCATTTGCTAGGAGGAACATGGGCTCCCTTATACAACGTACTTCTTAGAAGTAGAAATTTCCTCATGGCACTTGAGGGACAAACATCTTCCTATGTTGCCTAACAACTGTAACCATCACACACCTTTACAGGCAACCCTGCCATCCTACCACAGCTGTGGGATTAGGTGCTGAGCTACCACAAGCCAGGTGCTGTACGCACTGAGCCACAGAAGACCCCAAATGCTATAACCTTTAATTTTAGAATGTTAAAGAAGAAGAAAACAGGTTATATGCAGAAAGCATGTCCAAACATAGCAATGTTTAAAAGGAAATCTCAGGAAGTGTATTTAATAAGAATGTAGTTCAATGCAAGGTTGCTGTTTGAATAAGTTCCTATTCTAGTAACTAAGAATGCTTTATAAACAACTAGGTTACTTTGCATAGGTATGGGCTGCAAATGAGCTATGTATAGTCAAGAATTCATAAACCGTCTCAGAAATACATTTCAAATTGCATTGGGCCACCCAACCCAAAAACAATTTTCAAATATAGCAATGTTGAAAATGAGGCCATGACCAAATCTCTACAGAGTACAGACTGAAGTTCTACCCATCATTTAAATGGCAAACCACTCAACCACAGGGCTGTCATGCTAACACTTCCAGGACATTTCAGGACCTTGTGTTATGGAACCAATATGCTGAAAAGCCCATACCAGCAATCATGTATAAATGAATAAATATATATATATATATATATATATATATATATATATATATATATATATATATATATTAAATAAAATAATCCACTATATCAAAAAAAATACTGAAATACTATAAAACACAAAACAAAACACAAACACACCAAAAAACAATAATACTACAAACGACCAACACACTAAACACCAATACACACACACTACACACATACACAAAACACACACATAACACAACATAACACAACAAAACTACACACATACAAGGCCTATATATCCCCTCCCCACACCCACCGCCCAAAACTATATACTAACTCGAGATCGCACACAAACAAAACAAAGTAACTCAACACAACACGCATATTCTCACCTCACACACACACATATCACACATCAGCACACACACACCACACCTACTCCCACCTCAAATCTGAAAGAAAACACTTACCTGACATAACACCTACACACACACACGGCACCGCACCATCAAACACAATCCCGACAGCATTAGCGTAAGGGTCAGCCGACGACATATATATATTCGTTCGCGACATGATGACCCTTCTATTTTTTTTTTTTATTATAGTCTCGGATACTGAAATAACATTTTCTTTCAGTAAGGTTATTATATTATTTTTTATATATATATATATATATATATATAGAGAGAGAGAGAGAGAGAGAGAGAGTATCCCTTACTACTATTTATTTAGTTAATTAGCACATACATATCCGTCTACTAGTCTTGGCATTTACTGACCTACCCTGTCATTAGACTTTTTGGCACTTACCCTTATGCTGGAAATCCAAGTACCCAAACAAACCCTTCTTCTGGTTGCTATGTACATTGACCATGGGTGCATTTTAAGCACTCAAAATCAGCGTAATAGAGTCCGATACTGAACTTATATATCTGCATCTCCTCCAACCCCCCAAAGCATACCTCATTTTTATATTCTATATATTTATATGATTTCTAAATGTTAATGTTGCTATGTTATGGTATGTTTGTTATATTGACGTGAGAGGTGAGTTATTCTGTCCCTGTGGCTTTTAGCTGATATTAGTGAGTAGAATGTTAATGCTGCTAGCTTATAGTATACTTGGTTATTAAAGTGAGTGGTCTCTAAGGCTGCCAGGACAATCTGTTTTTTGCAATGGAGGTTAGTGGTGTCTAATACTGCCAATTCAAGCTATTGTTTGTTGACTTCAAAGTGATAAAATATCAGATCCTCAATGACCACTTGAGCATTGCAAGACCTCAGCAGTAGGAAAACAGGCCCAAATATGGGATAGTGAACCACAGTTATACTTTATTGAAAATGTGTATCATCAAAAGGCTCAAAGCTTATTGTCATCCAGGTTTATTAAAAAAAAAAACAAAATAGATTGAGCACCTTTGGTCCCTAAATCATGAACTTCATCAGAATATTATAAGTTTTACCTCACTTCTTTAAATAGCTTTTGCTTAAAGGTACAACACCATAGAAATTATCTTTCCATACAGAAATACAAACATATGTATGATAGAATCAATAAATATGCTAAAAAGTAAACTAGGAACTTCAGCCTTAATTAATTTTAACTGCCCTAAAAACAACAAATAATAAATTTAATATTCATTCTAAAAAAGTCATGTTCATTTAAAAACATTGCGTAATTAATAAAACCCCAGCATGCCTAATCATACCTCTCAAGTGTACAAATTTTCGCAGAATGTCCAGATTTCTGCCTCATATTTTTGGTCTATTTTTCATAAAGTTATGGTTTTCCAGCAAATCATTGGCAAATCATTGAAGATTGAAGTAAAAAATAATGACAGACATTTCAGTTTCAGACTTCATACCCTTCAGAAAATTCATGCTAATGCAAAACCTGTTATTGTATCTACTTTCTAAGTTTGTAAGAGCAATATTTATAAATTGTGCCTATTTTGGTCCTTTGTCCCCTATTACTTATGGCTTTGTCCAGATTTCTTGCTCTAAGAGGTTGAGATGTATGGCTGTCTTCCAAATCATGATTGATAACATATAAAATACCATCTGTTATGAGATGGAAATGTTTAAAATGTCATTGGCTCTTCAGTAAAATCTGGTCTCAATGCTTATATTGTGTGTTATTTGTATATGTGCAGGAGTTCATGGACAAATGTAGTTTGCTGAGCAGACATTTGTCAATGAACTCATTTTTTGAATGTGGATGGGAATAGGATGTATATGCACAAGTGAGTTAGGTTAGGAATAGAGGGAGAATGGCAGTTCCAGCAGGTGCAGAATTGGGTAGTGAGGTCAGTGTTAGGAAGTAACTTAGACAGTAGGAAATGAGATGAAAATATACAAAGTCAGTATGAAGAGCTACCACTCTGTTTGGTACTGATCTGGGGTGTTTAAGCCACCCCACCACCCCTCTTATTCTGCTTGGTATTGGTTATGAGATTTACTTTAAGGTGGACTGGGCAGAGGATGGGACTTCCCTTTCTGTGGATGAGGGAAGACCTTCCTTTTCCCCTTCTTTCCTGATGTAATGTTGGGATTGAAAGGTGAGTTATGCTGCTACCAGTTGGTTTCTGGTTAGTATCAGTGAGTGGTATTTTAATGCTACAGTGTTATAGTATATTTGTTATACTGAGCCAAGCAGTCTTTAACGGTTCCAGTACAAACTATTATTTGTAAAGGAGGTGAGTGGTATCAAATGCTGCCAGTTCAATTTATTATTCGTTGACTTCAAAGTCATATATTTAGGATGCTGCTGACATTCTTAAATGTCAAGGGTGTTTAAAATGTCACTGGGCTTCTCAATTAAATCTGGTTGCAGTGACTATGTCGGTGTGGTTATTTATGTATAGGCAGAGGCCCATGGATATTTGTGCATTGCAAAAGTAGAATTACTTGAACTTATACTTGACCTTCTCCTGTTTAAATGTGCATGTGGTGAAATGTGTTCATAATGTTAATGTTCCATTTCAATGTAAGTGGTGCAGTGTTCAAATTCTGTGAAGGTGTGCTTTACTTCAAGTTGTGACAATGTGTATTTATTTTAATAGTGAAACCCCCCAATGAAAAGTCCCTACAATTTATGTTATCCATGCCATCTTCATACACTGCACAATGTCTGGCATTGTGCATCTGTGACAGACATCAGTCACCTTTAGGAAATTATAGTTCAAATCCTATGGCCAAAACTGAAAGAAAAAATAATTATGCATTGCAAAGACTTAGCTATTGCTTATGCAAACAAGAAAACCATTGGCCTATTACACTTAACATATTGGATATTACCGGTGACAGAAAAGTATTTTCCCTGTAATTGCCTTAACGGCTCAATGACTTATTGATGTCTGTACTCAGTTCAAGTATAGTGTAATCGGTGTAGTGTTTGAATCCACATAAGGGATACTATAGCTCTAATCTGTTTGATGGCATCATACATGCAACTTTTTTTTTTATTTGCACACCATAATGTACCCGACTGCTAAGCAAATGCCTTTCATTAAAAATTCTTCTGTGAATGTCTAACTGTATGTAATGTATGGTTATGTATCACATTACTGCAATATTACTTTGTACAGATGTTCTGTACCAGTCTTACTCAGCCATCCTAATATCAGTTCACATAACTGGTTCCAGAAAGCCATAATATAGATATATACATCTAAACAGCCTTCAGAACATGCAAATCACACTGTTTCAGTTCAACAGCAGACTGATTTTATGTGTAAAATACCTGGAATATGCTTGGGTTTCATCTATCATATGCAGTCTGTACGGCACTGCCCTCTATATTTGGCCTACCTTTAAAATAATAATGATGTCAGTTAAAACTCAATCTTGTTACACACATGCACAATGAGTCTTGAAAACAACTAGTGCCTTTTTGGTAACTCTTTTAGCATGTCAGCTGCCACAGAGCAGATTTTCTGGTCAGCAATGACTGTTGAGAAATGGCAGTTCCCATCTTATGGCAAAAGCTCAAAAAAAATTATTATGTATGCACTAATACTTTGCCATTAGGTTTGCACCTGAACTTGGCATCAGTGTATGTCAGTTAGCATTCAAGATCTAAACAGAATTAAGGACAGGAGACAGTATTCCACATAAAAATATTTCTGCCTCAAATTATTAATGCAATGATGGAACACAGTATAATGCAACAGTTACATGGCTGTAATACATTAAACACATCTTTATTTGAGTATTACCATGTCAGGTTGTAGATGTAATACATTAACAGAGAACAACATCGCAAACATGAGCAGATGATATATGAAGACATGATAAGCATGATAATGTATGCACATAATTTATAAGTACACCATATATGTCCCGATGCACCAACCATATGCAGCAACATGAGGGCTATGTTATGTAGATATATCCCCAGTTATGTACACACTTGTAGTCCTCACCTGACACAGTTTTAATGAAAATTTCTCTGTGGTAGCACACACAGTTCAGAAGTTCATGACTTATTTTGTCACAGGATTCCATTTTCTATAATGAATCAGTCACATAATATTCTTTATGCCACAGCAATGCATCCTGTAATATGGTTACAAAGTTTATGTAAGCTCAATGCAGAGGAACATTATTTGATTTCATATTTGCATGTAAGACTGTAAACATAACGAATGTAGCAATCCATGTCTGAGTATATGTCACCAGTTACCAGCATAAGCTGGAGTCACTGTGGGTCATATATAAACACATATGATCAAGTTACTGACATGTTTCTCACCTAAAATAGTTCATTAATAATGAGTACATTAATTACATGCCATTTGTGAGACATCTCTTGCACAAATGCAGTTGTCTGTGGTGGTCATCATTGCACAGAAGCTGTATCACACAATACCTAAATTAGGTGCCATTTCTTAGCCATTTTTCCTGAGATGATTGAAGGGAGGCCATGGCAGATGATGGTGAAGGTAATGCCTAATTTAGAGCACAGTGGTGATATGAGGAGGACTATAAGATATTTGCACACCTCCTCATAAGAAACTACAGCTGGAGGCTACTGTAGGTGAGGGGGACTACATCAGTCCTCAGTACAAGTCTGAGGCTTGGAATAATCTGGTCAAGGCCATCTCCCATGTTACTGGCATACCACAGATTGTGATTAATGTTGTCATTGTTACAGCGACATTAAAAGATTAAATAATAACACCCTTATCTAATGGAAAAAATATTATAGGACCCATGTATCACCTCAGTACTGCTAGTGTATCCTCTGTTATCATTTATTTATTTATTATTTATTTTACATTTGTTTACTGGGGAGGTCTGACTGGACAGAGCTATCCATTTTCAGCATAGGCCCAGTGAGAAAAGCTCCAGAACAATTGCTAATATACTGTACATAAGACATTTACATGAACATTGTGGTTTACACATTCACTTATAAAAATACAGCAGATAATAACATATGATTGCATAAGATATTTACATAAGCACAGAGAATTAGACATACAGTTAAAAGTATAATAGGTAGTAACATATGATGGTTGTTCATACAGTATGTTTAGTAGAGATAATCTTGAAGATCTGCTGAAGATAAGACAAGAAAGGAAAATTTAAAAAGGGAGAGAATATAGACAAGTTCAGATGAGGTGCATTGATATTTTAAGGGAAAGTTTTTCAATTTAGTCTATGGGCGAGTTAATGAGTATAGATGGGATATTGGGGAGTAGGCAGCAGTGAGTTGGTAAGTAATGTGTGATAATACATAGTGCATCTCTGGGAGTTTTAAAGAGGACATTGGATAGTGGATAGGTTAAAGGAGTTAGAATATGTCAGCCAGATGCTAGGCAGTTGCATGTCCAGGAGTTGTTTAGGTAGGAAATAAGCTGTTTTTTGAAGATGGTTTTGTTAGGTTGCAACCTGATTTGTAGTGGTAGGGTATTCCATGTCTTGGCAATGTTGCTAGAATACAGGGAGTCACCAGAGCTGTAATGGCTTTTGGAGATTGCAATTAGTGCCTTGTTAGTGGATCTAAGTTCACAGTTATTGGAGTAGAGGGTGATCAGGTTTTGTTAGGTTGGCACAGTATTTGATGAGCTAGAAGAAGTTGGTTTAGAGCTAAGGTGTTAAGGGGTTCCATCCAAGAAAGCTGTTTTAGGGCCTGACAGTGATGGGTGCGGTAGGAGGAGTTTGTGGCAAATTTTGCTATTTTGTTGTAGCATACTGATACCTTCTTTAAATCACTCTTGTTTAGATTAATTAGGACAGGAGAAGCATACAGTAGGGTAGAGAGAAGACGGGCATGACTTAGGGTAACTTTACTGTTGCTGGTTAGGAATTTTTTACATCTGTAAAGAGTACCTAGTTTTTTGTTGATTTTTGGTTATTGTATGAGCTATGTGTTTGTTAAATTTCATATTATTTTCAATAATGACCCCTAGTAATTTGCTTTGTGTAACAAGGAAGATAGAGGTATTATCTGATGCAGAAATAGAGAATGGGGGAGTAGGTACTGCTGCTTTGAAAGGATGAAAGAGCATAAGTTGGGTCTATTTAGGATTTAGTATTAGCTGGGAGTTTGTAAGCCAGGTTTTGATGGCTCTAAAGGCTTCTTGGGTCTTGATTTGAAGTTTTTGGAGGATGGGGGCAGAGCAGATTAAGGTGGAGTCATCAGCGTATTGAAGCAGGTTTGCTAGAGGGGTGGCTTTGTGAAGATTATTTGTAAATATAATGAAAAGTAGGGGTCCTAGGACTGATCCTTGGGGTACTCCTAGTTTTATAGGAAGTAGGGGGGGAGGGAGTTTTTCCACTGAACAGCTTATTAGCATTGGAGAGATAGTGCTGAAACCCTAATAGAGTGGGGGTAGTTAGTTTTAATTCTGAGAGTGATGTTATTAGTTTTGTATGGGAGACTGTATCAAACGCCTTTGATAAGTCAAGGAAAACTGCAGAAACTAGTAGGCCATTGTTGCACTGCATATTTTCTAAATTACTAAAATTGATGAGTGCAGTGTTAATGCTATGGTTGGGGTGGAATCCATGTTGAGTTTCTTCAAGAAGATTGTTGGAGAGGAGATGTGTTAGGACCTGGGTGTGGATACATTTTTCCAGTATTTTAGCCAGTGAGGAAAGTATAGCTATAGAGCAGTAGTTTTTTAGGTCAGTGGAGTTGCCCCCTTTGTGTAATGCTATAATGTAGGAGATTTTCCAGAGAAGTGGCACCTTTTGTTCTGAGATTGATCTGTTACTGATTATAGAGACTGGTAGGAAATAGCTTTGGCGGCTATTTGTAGGAATTTGGCAAGTAGTTTGTCTACTGCTAAAGTGGTGGGTTTAAGTTTAGTTAGGTGTCTATAGATGGTGTAAGTTGTTACAGGTTGAAGGTTGAAGGAGTCAGCGTTATTTGATGGGTTATATAGTATAGTGGGGGCTGAGGAGTGTGGATCTGTTGACAGCTTTAATATAGAATTGGTAAAGAACTCATTGAATTGGGTGGCTGTGTTTATAGAGGTGTTGTCTATGTTTGGATGAGGAGTTGGTGATTTACCTGTTTGGATAATACTGTTTATAGCGGCCCAGAACTTTTGTGGGTTGGTATTATACTTAGTTTGAATTTCACTATAGTATTTTTGTTTGTCTAGTCTGATATGTTTATTTACAGTGTTTCTCAGTTGTAAGAATGTTTACCTATTAGGAGTAGTTTTGTTTTTGTGCCAAGCGTCCCATGCTTTGTCCCTTTGTTTCATAAGTTGCCTAGTGCCCTTGGTAAGCTATGGGGCATAGATGGTTTTAGTGCAGATCTGTCTTGGTGGAAGTTGGTTGAGAAGGCCTAAGAAGATAGTGTTAAAATACTCAACTGCTTCATCTAAAGGAAGTGTTAAAAGAGGGGACCAGTTAGAGTGTTTAAGGGCTGTATTAAGGTCTTTAGCTCTGAAGTTTTTAGTGTATCTGATGTGTTTAAGAGAGCAAGTTCTAGTGAGTTTAGTTTGGTCTCTGATGAAGAAGGTTGGGAGTTGGTCGTTTAGAGTATCAGGCAGTGTACCAAAATTATGGGTGAAAGATGGGTGATTGGTGAGAATCCAGTCTAGTATTGATTCTTTTTTGATGTTTTGTCTACCCTAGTGGTGGTTTGTATAAGCTGTGAGAATCCATAAAGGTTAATATGATTTGAGGGTTGGGGTGATTTAAGTGAGGTCCAGTCAATATTAAAGTTACCTAGTATAATGGTTTCATGGGGGAGGGTCTCTGATGTCCATTGGAGAAGAGATTCTAGGGTTTTGATGTTATCTCTTGGAGAGATATATGATCCTATGATATTTAGCTGTTTTTGTGTATTTAGTCTTACCTTATCAAGTAGGATCTCTGCATTATTAAATGCAGGGATTTCTATGTTAAATGGTTCAACATTGATGTTGTTCTGATATAGGAGAGCGACTCTCCCTCCTCTTTTAGCTGTACGGTCTTTTCGTAGTATGCTATAAACATTGCATAATCATGCAGTACACTACTATGTCATGGCAGCACACACAAGTCTTCATATGTCTAATCAATTCAGAGACTGAAGGGAAATGAGATGCTTTGAACTAGTCTAATGATTGATGAATTAGGGTTTAATCCCAGACAACAAAAAATATGTGCAATACGCAGTTTACATTTCATTATCGACTACCTGTAATGATATCTTAGAAAAACATATGAAATCAAGGAAAATTCATAATTAATAAACTGTTATTCATAAATAACTTGTAAAGTGCTTACAGTTTCTGTAGAATGTTTTTAAATGTGAGAGCCAGGAATATCTAGCATTACTGCAACAGTAATTTATGGCCTCACACTTTTATATTTGAATGTAAATAATCTTAAAAATGTATGCAAAATGTTTAATGACTGACATTAACATTAAAAAAATATTTATGATTTTTTTCATTATTTCTGGCACCCCCACCCACTTTCTCACAATCATTTCTAATCTATTTTTTTATTTTTACCTTTCATTTCATTAGCAGCATTGATTACTGCTTCATCATGACCACCAGAACAGAGAGCTAAACCAGCCACAGTGTCTCAAACTCCCATCCTTCCACATGTGACTATGGAGAAGCCACCACTGGATGCAAAGGCACTCAGCAGTTTTGGGTTAGGACAATGCAGTGTTGACTCCACAGCACATGTACTACCTGTACCACCTGTATCAGTAAATGCTGCCCTAGTGGCTGGTGCAGTGGGTGCCTACTGAGAGTAGTACAAGTGGAGGTGGCAATTATTTTACCCTACAGGCACTGATAGGGCTCTTGGAGGATATTATGGAGATGGACTTTTGTGTCTGTATTGTTCATATGGAGACAATCCTGCAGTGGATTTCAAAAGCACTGCCCCATCTGGCACTGACCCAGATTTCTGCAACTAGAGACAATGGTGATGGTTCTGAAGCTGAAGACTAGATTTCAGCTTTGTTCATGCTGGATAGGGATGCACCTCCAAAATCCCATATCTTACCATAATCATGGTGTTCCCCTCCTTCTTGAGTCTATCACCATCACCTTCTGTCATGCATATTCTGTATTTCTGCACCTCCTGCCCTACTTACCTACCCTTTATTACTCCTAAATACCTTCCTGAATGTCCATCTCTCTTTTAAAAATTTGGCACCTGTCCCACAAAAAAAAAATGTTGTATCCTCATGTATATTTTTCCACGTTACACATGTGTGTGTGTGTGTGTGTGTGTGTGTGTGTGTGTGTGTGCGCGTGTGTGTGTGTGCGTATGTGTGTTGCCCATTTGATTTGATCAAATTGATCATAACACATTATTAAGTTGTTGTCCCACATCATTTATGATGTGAGTATCCAAATTTGCTAAATTCTTCCAACATGTACAATCTTATTTTATGAAGAAGTGAATATACATGGTCCTATCACATCACTATTCTTCTAATTCTTTCATTGTTATCCCCCCCTCCCCCCGTGTCCTAACCTTACACCTTTAATCTGGTCAAAATAGATTCTCATACAAGAAAAATGGTCATATATGTCTTACCAACAGAAATCTATATTTCTGCACTTAACATTTGTGTGGCACACAGCAATTAAGCAGCAGGGCCTACTGCTAGCTCTTGTCCTATGGCAAAATCTCAAAAATTAATTAAATTAATGCTCAAAACCCTCAAAAAAAATAAATCCGAGCGCCACGAATCCTTGAGACTTGAAACTCAGCACTGAAATAAATAGGACATGACAGGAGGACAGATTCATAGGCTCCCCTCCCTTCACTATGAAAAAAAAATCCCAGGTTAGGTTTGGCAGAGTCCTCATCTCTTCTCTTCAGAGTGGATGTGATGATGGGATGGGGGATCATAGGTACCCCGGTATCACTTCTGTGTCACTGTTAGACAGAGTATAGTAATACTTAACTCGAAAAAGGGCAGCAAAAATAAAATAAAAATGGTGGCGAAAAACTAAAACATACCTAGGGGGCTTATAAATGCCCTAGGGCAGATAGCCTAGTATGAACCTATGAACCTATGAACCTATGAACTGCACTAATACTTTGCCATTGGTCACAAAACAAAACTTGGCAGCACTGCACTTTGGTAAGTGATTCTGATAGACCGAACGTAATGTCAATGGCCTCTGTTAGTTGTATATGCTTTAATGGCTTATTGAATACATGATACAAGGAGTCTATTCCAATGCACTTGATGTAATAAGAAACTGAGGATTGCATTCTCTCACACTTTCCTTCAGAGAGTAACAGTGTGTTACATTAAACTTGTACAATTACAAACATGTTTGCAGACTGACATCAGTGAGTGCAATGATAATATCAGTTGCATGAATGCCTTGTTATTTTATCCTAAACATGTAGACAAGTAACAGTGAATTGCCACTAATACCCACATAAGCACAAGATTTAATGGTAATATTGTATAATAAAGTGATCTATATCATAACAAACACAAATGAATGGGTGGCAGTCCACTGTGAGTCAGTTGTCACTGTCAACCAATACCATTCTATTCAATACCTCTAACATCTCCTTTGCAATTTTCATTCTACACACTTCCTTCACCTGGTACTTGTCAGACACTTGACAGCTCCACTCCTTTTGTGATTTCATCTGTGACAGCATTGCTGTGGAACATATCAGTTAGTCTATAATGACTTCCTTTCCAGTAATGTAAACTTAAAGTCACTCTTACACAATGTGGCATCAGCAGCTAGTGCTTAGGTCTAGACAGAGTTAAGTTACATAGGCAGATGTTTGTGTCCAGTAGTATGTAACTAACATGAGTGTGCAAGAAAAAGAAAATCATAACAGGCAGGCAGGCTTGGCTTACTCAACAGATGTGAGGTGTAAAGTTCTACTCAATGGTAGCATTTACACTGGGGGGGGGGGGTTGATCTCCCCAAGTGTTGTACTCTTTTTTTAAAGGAGGCCATATGCATTCAAACACATTGCTGAATTCAACCCTTCAGCTATTTGGTTTGTGACAACTGTGATATGTTTTTTCTGTGGCATCAGTAGCTAATGTGCAGGTTTGAATCTGGCAATGCATACTTAGTATGAATGTGTAAGAATAAGAAAATGGTAACAGGTGAGACTGGCTTACTCAACAGATGTGAGGTGCACAACACTTCTACTCAGTAGTAGGATTTACACACTTGGAGGGCTTGCTCCAACAAGTATTGTACTCCATTTTAAGGGAGGCCAAATATATTCAAACGCAATGATCAAGATGACATTCCAATTGTGTTCATTCTAACAACTGTGTTATGACTAATTCTGTGATGTCAGCATCTAGAGCATAGACCTAAAGACTATTACCAAGTTAGATAGGCAGATGTGTACAAAAGCAACTGGTAACAGTCAAGAATGACTTACTCAAGGAATATGTACAAATCTAGTTAGTGGTAACACTTTCACAGGTGGAGGGTTTGATCCCTCAGGTGATACATCCTTTTGTAGGAGACATATGCATTCAAATGCACTGTTAACGTTATCCCATGAACTGTGTGCCTTCTATCAGCTGTATTATGAATTTGCTGTGGCATCAGCAACTTTTACACTGGTCTAGTCAGTGTGAGTAGATACAACAGTGTGCACCTTGTATGAGCGTATAAAAAAAACAAATAGGACATTGGTGACATGCTGGAATGGCTTATTCAACAGATACAATAAGATATTTTATTGTTTTTTTAATGGATGGGTGGTTTTGTTCATCTAATGCTGTACTCCCTTGTAAGCATGCCTAGTTTAACAAAGCACATCTTGTATCTTCTATTACATGACTGTTAGCACAAAGCAGTATTACTTTTCAAAGATGGAAATGTTTCTCATTTTTCATCCTCTGGCAAAAACTGCAAAGAGTTTCCCTTCAGCTGCATGGCTCTGATAACCATTATCAATGAAGGTTATATGTTTTGCATAGAAGATAACCATAGTGATATAGTCTTGGGCAGATATTTTTTATGTCAGCTATCACAACTTTTACATTTCACTCTAACCCTGATGTGATGTTTCAACCATCTGTAAGGTATGTTGAGTGTTAAGATCAATTACTTCTGTCTGTTGCACAATGCTATTTTCTCTTGTCAGTCTTCCAATATATTGTGAAACTCCCTGCAAATGTGGAGTTATTCACAATTAATGTACACATAGCTCTGTGACATCATTAGCTAATACAGATTTCATGTGACTGTGATGTAGGTATGCATGGTTTTGAAACACGTCTGGTATATTGTAGAAGGGTATAAAACTACTGGTGATAGACAATAAGGACTTACTGCACAAATATTCTGTGAGATATTCTAGTCTGAAATATCACTCTCCCAGAGGATGTTTGCTCCCCTATGTGTTACGCTCACTTTTAACAATGACCATATTCATTCACACACAAACTGAGGATTACCTTCCTCCATATCTTCGATTTCAGACATAAGATTTGTAACATGTTACATGATGTCATTATCTAGTGCATTTACCATGTTAGCATGAGTTAGGCAGGCAGCATACAAACCTGTGCTGATCTTACCTATAGAATAATGTGAAATATCACTACATGGTAATGATGCCATGTAAGCATAAAAGCGTGCTATATCCATCTAACAGTTTAGATATCATTCTGACATCATGCACTGGTTCATACACCAGTTGTTGGCTTTCATTCCTTTCCAGTCTTATAAATATTTTCCTTGTGCATTTTGCATTTCATGGCATTAATTCTAAATGTACACGTCTCTTGTGTGTTCATACCTCTTTTGAATACCTTCTGCTGTGGCATATTATACTCATGTGAATGGATTTCTATTATCTTTGAAAGGTAATGATTTTAAAAAACATTCTTTTTTTGCCTGATATCAGCTTATCTATTCCCCTGAAATGTATTTTAGCAGCCATTTTTCTTGTGACTATTCTGTTGGCATGCCTTGACAATATCCTGTCCCTAGCAATGTATTTTTGCAGAAAGTTATGAGTTCAAACACAGTAATTGCATTTTGTTATTCTGATATCAGGTTGTGCATTCCACAGAAATGTATTTTGCACACATCTCGTTTGTGAGTATTCTGCTAGCACACCTCACTAATATCCTATAGTGGGTAATATATAATTTAACAAAGTCATGAGTTCAAACACCATATGTATGCATGTTTTTGGCCTAATAGCAGCTGTTCCATAAACTAGCAAAGTATTATTAGACTCGCCACTGTTCCCCGTGCTTCTCTAGTATGCTCTGCTACTCCAGTGGTCTGAAAAGTGCCAGTGACATTGTCAGGAGTTAAATGCTATCCCTAATGTTGTTTCCTTTACTGGTGCCATGTGATACATTCCCCATAATGTTTGCTAACCTGTCCTGTCTCAACATAATTCATTTCTTGGGAGTCTTGTGTCACTGTTATGATGGCTATTTGGGGGAGATATGTAATTAATGGCTATACAAGTGATCCCCTATGTATACTGTGTTTTGAGGGAATTTGATCATGAATGCTTCCCTTGTCACCCTTGTTAAGATATACATATTATAAACCTGTCATATGATAGTCATGGGTTTGCTTTAAGGAAATCTAATATTTGTTCTTTTTTTTTTTTTAATCATCCTGTATATGTGAGAAATGTCACTGACTGTGCTCTTTTGACCCCTTGCACTTTGATGTGTGTAGTGTTTCACATTAACATTACAATACAGATTTACTGGCATCCTGCATATCTGCAAAACAAACACCACCCAAATTACCCATTCTAATGAATTAATCCTTCCCTGTGATATAAATAAGACCTGCTGGACGGACAAGTATGGATCCCAGAGACTACCCCTTCTGCAGAACAGGCTTACTGTCCATGTGAATCAGAGTTCTTCCTAAACCAATTCAAGTGTAACTTGGACAATTGGATGGGGAACTGGAAATTCATCCCTGGTTTGGCACCTGTGCCTTTAATGGACACATGTATCCTGTAAATGTTTCATATCCTGAGTCCCTGCTTTCACTTATCAAGGGTAGCAGCACTTTTCAGGGATATAGTATACATGACTAAGCTTAAAAGCCCTTAGTGGTCATTAGCCTAGTATATGCATACATGTATGAACCAATGTGGACTATAGTGCTATAGTGCTACACTGACCTACATTGAGATAATATTTATTCTATTTCTAAACCACCTTTATGGTATTTTATGGGTGCAGATCACACACACCCTTGTTTTTATGTGTGTAGGTTCGATTGCATCACACAGGTTTGTTGCATGTGCCACATCTTCGGTGTACATCATTCTCACCTGTTATGGTTTTCACAGCTTGTCCAATTTATGCATCCAAAAAAGTTATATGCTGTTTCTATGGACATTTGTGGTTGTCTAGCATATCCCTGAGGACAGCATCATTAATGACAGACATTATCTGTGTCTGACTTCGTACACTTCAGAACATGCATGATTCTGCCACAACTTCTATTCTATCCACTTTCACATTATATAGGACCATTACTTATGAGTTGCCCTTAAATGTGTGCTTTTGTAGCCATATTATTTGTGTGTTTTTCCATTATTCTTGCATTGGGAGTTTTGCTCATGTATAATTCAAAATGTCGTAAATGGTCCCATTGTCCTACACCAGTTTTTCATATTGAACATTTCATTAAGTGTTCAAGAGAATCACATTGGAACTAATTGTCAACATCTCTATGATTTCAGTCACTAAACTGAACACCATCATTTATTCTCTGTCACTGGGCTTTGCTTTGCTCATGTATTCTTGATTTAGTGATCTGAATGCTGCTGAGTGTGTATGCAATTCCTTCCAATTACATACTTTGTCATGCACACTTCTTTGTTTACATTATTTACATAGATATGTGGTGTAGTCACTTAACACGATGTGGCCATGAGCCTGTACTGTGGGCTTGAGTTGAGGCTGCTAGTTACACTGTGTCACTTGACTACATGCATATCTGATTAGCACTGCCACTTGTGTTAACACAATTAAGTTAACTTGGGTGCAAGAGGAAAACCATGCTAATGAACTCCAGGGTAGGGTATGCATCTGTTAAGACCTTCCCAATTCTTACCCATTCTTCTCATATTTTTCCTGGGTACAAGACACTCTGCTGTGACATATCTCCTACATGTATACAACTTTATGCAAAATGTGTTGTCTGTTATATTGTTTTGTTCAGATCAACATCTTGTTTTTATCACTGTATGACTTGTCTTATTATTGTTTTTCTTATATTTCTTTACATTTGGGTTATACACACAGTTAATAACTGAAGATGGGCCAAGCACTAGCCAATCCATTCAGTTAAAAATCCAAATAAAGACATAAATAAATAAGGTAAGAAGGACCCAAACTTAACAAATATGAATAAAAATTAAATGCAAAATGTATACTTTAAAGGCAGATTAGAGGACCTAAACTTTGAAACTTTGTGAACAGAACTAAAGAGATGAACAGAATAAGTCCAGGGAAGTGAAAAAGAAGGGATATAATTTAATGGAATTAGGTAAACAGAAAAAGCCAATAGAATAAATTAAGCCTTTTACTTCTGGCCATTTTCAACTGCGGTGGTGGTGCTGCGGTAGCGTTGTCACCTCAAAGAAAGACGTTGTCCTGTTCGATTCTCAGCTAGAGTGTCTTCTGTGTGGAGATATGCATGAATGGGCCTACCTTCATTGAAGGTTGTGCACCAGGGCTGGTAACTCGGCGTGTAAAAATCTACTGCCAATCATTAGCGGACCGGAGTTCCGCTGTGGCGACCCCTAACCGGGAAAAGCCGAAAGACACAAACAAACAAACTTCTGACCATTTTCAAGAGAGTTTTTCCCATTTCTAACAGTTTGGGCCTATTTTGTCTTGATATATGGAAGGGACTATATCTCCAAAATGTTTTTTTTATATTTTCTGAAATTGACAGCAAACGATACTGAGGGAAATAAGGAATTATCGGTAATACTGTTATATATTAATTACAAAAAGAAAAAAAAGGAACATCACAATCATGTACTTTCCATGTACAAAGTTAAATACATTGCCAATATTACTTTTTTTACAGAAGCGGTTCTCCTTTTTGACCTGAAGTCAAAATAACAGTATTAATCCTAATGCTAGTAAAAGAATTCCCCAAGTTCAAAATCTACACTTCATTTAGATTAAAATTTTATAAAAAAGTTTACAGTTATATATAGAAATGTGTGTGTGTGTGTGTGTGTGTGTGTGTGTGTGTGTGTGTGTGTGTGTGTGTGTGTGTGTGTGTGTGTGTATATTATAAAAGTACTGCTGATTCCCTCATCATATATTGTGAGCATTTATCTCCACCTGTTACACATCAGCACTAGGTGTGTCATACACTTGGCACATCATCAGTGCTCCTAACATCATCCCATACTTCATGATAAACTTAACTTAATAATAATAATAATAATAATAATAATAATAATAATAATAATAATAATAGTAACTAGTCAGTCAGCAAATAGCATTACCGGCAAAAACATATTCGATCCTTTATATGCAAACTAAACAAAATATAACTAATTATAAAAGATCACAATGTAGCATAATTCTCACAAAGGTATTCCAGCAAATGGGGTACATATACTGTCACTTGGATAAACCAGCAACATGAGGAGAAAACTGTTGACTAGATTATGTACTCATCCAAACTAGTACAATTTACCAAATGCCATAGTCAGATGAAACTTTGGGAATTAATTTAACCCATTCAAGTCTATGGGAAGCATAATTCTGAGAGAAGAAGGAAAGATAAGAATTATTAGCAAGCAGAACCAATGGGGTATGCTTTTTGAATACATGAACATACTATATGGCAAAAGTAGGGACATTTTTTTTTCCTTTCATCACAAAATTCATCGAAAAGATTCATTCCCTTCCTCCACAGTGTAATATGTTTCGCATATCATACACCAGCCCTAATATACTTCATATATATTTATGTCTTATTTGCATTTATTTTGGTCACTCTAAAGAAAACTGATAGCAATACTTTTATTGTAAATAAAATCCCTTACAGATATTGCTGCTTGCTAATTTCTAGTAGTCATTCAGACTTTAATTTGACCCCCCCAAACAAATGTCAGTACCTATATATTGCTTTCACATTTTCTTGTAAAATTATTTTCATAATACTCATGGATTTTCAAAATTATACAAGGAAAAGAAGCTATGCCCTGAGATTCAGAGAATTCTAATCCACTCAATATAAATGCCTGGCATGGCTGACCACTTCACATTTGTAATTATTGCAATGGAGAGAAATTCTTAACCAGTGAAATAGAAAAGGTGCATTAATAAAACCACATTAGCAGGTCTCATTCATGTCTCAGAATCTAACACTGCTCTATCTAGCACTTCATGTATCATGTTGCAAAGACACCCCCCACATGACTGCATACATACATTCAGACACACACATACACATTCATGTTCATTCATCCTTATTCTGAACCTGTAGAAAGACGGACAGACACATGCACACAGACACAGACCCACACATAGATGCACTCACACACACTCCATGTGACTTTCTCTATATTTATGCCTATAGGAGAGAATTAGTGACCCCTGTCAGAATACAGCATTCAATTTTCCTACTAGAGCTAAATTTCATTCAGTCAAATAACTCTCTGAATTAATCTGCCAAGTCAGGAGGGCTTTGTAAACATTTGTGGAGGACAGTATATGGATGCATAGCATAACCCACTCCCTAATGATGTCACATTAGCATGCAGCTTAGCTTGCAAGACTCTATGGGAAGGCTCTATGATAGCAAATCCATAGTGGGAAAACAATCTAAGAACCAAAAAGTCTTATATGGGTGCAAACGTTTTCAGAGATAAGACTTACATATTGCAGTAAGCCTTTGAATCCCATGTACATGTTTTTCTTTTCTTTTCTTTCAGTTACACAAGTAATATAAAGGACAATACACCTTTCCCAATAAACAATGTTTTTTGTTGGACTCCACAAGAAAATGCTAGTGAAAAGACAAATACATATATTCAGTTTGTCAAGCAGAAAAATTTAAATGTCTATTTTGTTGCAAGAAATAGCAGTCAACTGGCTGTGACAGCCTACTTATCATATATAGCAATGCAAGGCCAAAAAGCATTTAGCATTTTCTATCAAATTTCTCAGAAAACTATGGCATAATTTTCATCTATGGATTGCAGTTAGTTGGTAGCTCAGTATGTAGGGATGTTCACAATTTTATCATCCTCTGATGTGTGTTATTACATAAATGTTGATTATTTCTGAGAGCAGAACTGAGTTGAAAATAGATAAATACATAGATAAATAACAGTCAGACAGATAAACAAATTGATAGATATATGCTCTCTTTTAACTTTTGAAATAACATCAGCTCAGTGCAGATGTATTAGGACAAGTGCTGCATTCAGGGAAACAGACCATAATGCAACATACCAGAGTTTCTCTGACAAATGTCTATAGACATGTTACTTATGGAAATTTTGCACTTAAGCTTTTAAAAGAAGCTCAGTTCTGAAGAGGAATGCATCAAAATGCACTCATTAGTTCACTGGTACAGCATGTTTCCAATTCCAAAGACAATATATGTATTCAAATTCTCATAAGAATTTAAGAAATCTTTTTTAATGACTTATCCAGGAATTCATTAATGGGCCTAGCCCAAGTCATAATGCTTCTGTAAAAAGGCCCTGCACCTATGATGTGATATTTTGTGATTCAGAGATATGATATCCATGGTGAAAAAATACCTAATTATCAGCTAAGTTTCATGTCTCTGGATCGCTCCTGCAACATGCTGATCATTGCCGATCTGAACATTGTAGTTATTTACTGCTGCATCATGTAAATTAGGCATTCCCCCTCAGTCACTTTGCTACAAACATACAAGTACATATAGAGACACGAGCGCGCACACACACACACACACACACACACACACACACACACACACACACACACACACGCACACATGCACGCACATGCACACACACATGCACACACACACACACACACACACACACACACACACACACACACACACACACACACACACACACACACACACACACACACCACCGTCCCATATCTGTACATAAGTTGTACCCTTATTCCCATACTAGTGTACATGCCATTATGGCATAAGAGTTTACAGTATGGCCTGGTGTGTAGTGTTGTGCTTCCTTCCACCCCCAAAGCCGTAGTAGTGCCATTATGGCACAAGTGTGGCATGCCTGGTGCTTGTGTTTTCTCCCACCCTCGATCCTCATAATAGCTGAAGTACCACCTTTCAAAAGACAAAACGTTTTTTTTTTTTCATAAACAATTGCACGTTGTGTAAGCATGGATTTTTTACAGATCAGTTAACTAAATTAATGGAAATTGAATAAAATGCACATGAACAGCAGATGGCATCCTTCCAATTGTTCTTCATAAGATTCTCATGGAATTCTAATTGAGCAGTCAGACAATCATGTGTTTAAGCCTATCAGTTCATATTTAATGATTAAAATGTGACAATGCTGAAGCTGAATCCGCCATGGTGACAATACCACTATGGGGAGTTTTGGTGGTGTAAGCTTTCCAAGAATAAAAAAAAAACAGATTTTTGACTTCTATATTTCAAGAGGATGCACTGCTTTGCCCATCTGAAAAGCAAAGTCATATGCCCATCCTCAACAGAAACCAAATTATAACTGGCAAATAATCTTGTTAAACCTGATTAACGCAGACATTTCCAGACTACTAATCTGGGTCATCCTAAATTACACACACACACATACACACACACACACACACACACACACACACACACACACACACACACACACACACACACACACACACACATACACATACAGAGAAACCCCTTTACTTAGGCACTGTTAGAATCAGAGAAGTGGAAGGACAATAATAGCTCCCATTTGTGGTATTGAACCCAAGACTTTCAGTGTACCATATGATGTCACTGCTGCTGGACCAAAAAAAGCCTCTGCACAGACAGGCACTGTGTTTTTGATTAACAGCCTCGTCCTTACAGCTGGGAAATGCTCAGCATGGTGATTAAGGAAAAAAATTACAAACATACACACACTCACACACACACACACACTCACACACACACACACACACACACACACACACACACACACACGCACGCACGCACACACACACACACACACACACACACACACACACACACACACACACAAAAGCAAAGAAAGTCCTCTGTGTAGGCACTCTTAAAATAATGGAAGTGAAAGAATAACATTTGCTCTCATTTGAGACTCAAATCCAAGGACTCCAGCATATAAAACAATCTAGTTTCTCCCAGTCTTGTTCCTAAAACTGGGGTTGGACTCAACTCTCCATTATTCACTGAACTGAAGAATAACAGCAGTAATCCCCTAATGTTCAAATAACCCACTAACAACTCCAAATAATATCATCAGTAAACAGCTGTTCAGCTAACCCATTGTTTACCAATCCCCAGTAAGAACATCAGTAATCCATCCTATTCAACTATTTCATTGTTTATTATCCCCATCCATAATTCTATCCCTTCCTTTTTGGCAACATATGCTGCTTCAATATCCTTCACTCCACTTCAATATCATTATGAAGATACAAGTGCAAAAGCACGTAGAAAGTATTAATTGTGCATGCACCTCATATGTTCACAGCATTCATCCCAGTGTCTTCAGATTAGGGAGTAAAATACTTTCTAAGGCCACTGACATCTGTTCAATATACCCCTCTTAATTAAAATCCTGCCCCACAGTTTTAAAGTGCACTTATGTTGTCTCTACACAAAATCCTCACACACTCACCTGCAAACCATTTTTGACCCATCACCAATCAATACTGCTTACAATGTTCCTGAAAAGATTGTATACACGCCAATATTACACAATACCACAAAAATTATATTGCTGGTGATAGGCTTTATGGCATTCACCCATGGAACACTACTATTAGCTACTTATTTACCTACTAATCATATTTACTCTAATAATGAACAAGGGAAAACATCCAATGCAATCTTCCTAGATTTAAGAAAAGCTTTTGCCACTGTTGACCTCTCTTTGCTGCTGCATAAACCTTTTCTGACAGGTTTTTTATCTGATGTGCTGCACTGGTTTACCAGCACTCTCTCCAACTGGTCCTTCACCCTAGTGGTACCTCAATGGTATATGCTTGGCACTTTGTCCCTCGACATAAATTATATTATCTGGACCTCACTCACATAAAGTGAATACTGGGCACTAGTAACATAATTCTTACAAAGGGTAAAATGATTATCCATATCTTTCAAATTAACTCCAGAATGACCATATCTTTTTGGAACTGACATCATAAAATAAATTTACAACCAATGCTCTAAAAACCTCAGTCATGCTATTTGGTATGCCCTAACAGTTATGCAATACCCCATCAGTTATTATCATTGACTGATTTACTCCTCTTCCCTGTGTCAAGTAGCAAAAGTATCTAGATATCTTTTATGACACCTTAAATTCCATGCACACACTAAAACAGAAAAATTACAGATCAAAATATGTTAGCAAAAAATGTCAAACTTACTTACTCTTGAAACTAGATATTTTTTAGACTCAAATATTTTGCCTTCGAGGCTAGAACATGGTCTTCCTAGGACTGTAGAATTCTCCACACAAAATATCACTCTTCTTCAATCTGAAGAAAATAGAATGCTTAAATTTTGGTCACTTCTTCAATAACAGGAAAAAACACTGTTCTACTCTATCAAATCAAAGTCCATCCTATTTTCTCCATAATACTGAGTGCATACAATTACAAATGCTACATTTTACCCTTAAATATGCGTGAGACATTATTTTCAAAAATTACTCCTGTAAGCTGGAATGATATATACAAAACAAATGACAAACTGACAAATTTAAACAGGTCAAGAAACCTATACATACCATATAGTCAAATAAAAACAAATGTAGCTCTTCAAAAACAGAACTTTATTATATATATATATATATATATATATATATATATATATATGATCATACTAACAACTTCTGCATATGTTTTATATATATATATATATATATATATATATATATATATATAATCATACTAACAACTTCTGCATGTGTTATTTATATATATATATATATATATATATATATGTGTGTGTGTGTGAGTGTAGACACACACACACACACACACACACAGACTTATATATACATATATACACATAGACATATATATATATATATATATATATATATATATATATATATATATACATGGGTTGCAACAGTTGGTTGAATGACTACCAACTTTGAATTCTGTTCGGTTGACACCCTTTGTTCAATGTATACAGATGGTTGACAGGTTTGTAAAATCAACAATCCTTTGATAGAGGAATATTCCATTTCCTTGGCATTTGCAATCTCAGAATTAGTATACATTATTAGCAGGTGTTTTGGGGGCACATCCCCCCCACATGGGAGGTGAAAGAGGGCTTGTGTTTTGTTTACTACACTCTGGTTAACCCTTTTGGCATTTGCAGAATGTATCAAAGTTTGCTGTTTTGATGCAGTTATGTCAGCATTATCGATATTAACATAGCTGGTCATTCAATCTGCTCTACATCAATATATGTAACACAGTTTAGTTGACTGAACAGATGGTTAACAGGTATGCTATAGAGATTACCTGGGTTGGGGAATATGCCCTTTTCCTGGTATTTTGTGATCTTGGCATTAGTATATATAATTAGCAGGGGATGTGGAGGGTGCAGGGAAGATTGCCATCATGGCCAAAAGTATTTTTTCATTTTTCTTTTCTTTTTTTTTGTTTGCGTGAAGGGCCAAGAAATTGCTTTATTGAATGCATATTAATGTGTAGTCATTTGCATTGTAGACATTTTGCAGTAGAAGTTGCAATGCAAACATTTGGGTATTTTGATCATAGCTAGTAGTCCAATATATATATATATATATACACAACTAGATAAAAAAATCTGTATTAAATAGTTGACTCTCAACCCATCAAGTATTTGACATTGGACCACAAAAACATTGAAGATAACAGTAACATCAATCTGTCATAAAAAAAAAAAAAAAAAACAAGAAAACAGAATTTTTTGCAGGGGCAAATAGATATATTCTCGGCCACTTGATGGTGTAAAAATTGTCTCTAGATGATTTTGTCATGTTAATTAATGTTGCCAAAAATAGATATGCCAGTTATTTGCCACTAATACATGGCTAAGTGGCTTGAGGACCTGGTATACTCTGATCTATGCAGGGCTCCATGCTGACAGTGGGAGGGGCCTTTGTACCCCTTTTGTCCAGTGTGTGCCTACCATAAAGCCCAGCAGTCCTGGGTCAGCAAGTTAATGACTAGTTGTACAGCTTGCGCTACCTGCACTAACTCTGTTAAGTGAAACCTAGATGTTAAACTAAATCAACCTACCAAACATGACCTAATGATTGCTTCACTCAATATAGGTTTACTGACAGTATGCAACTTGAAAATGGATGACATCTTGGCAGGGAGTATACTAGGCCTCATATGTGTCCCGGAAACAATATGGAAGGGCAGTGCAGCAACTCTACTTGTCTTGGGATCCAGGCAGAGTCTTCTATTCAGGGGTTGGGCAGAATAGAAATGGTGCAGGAATTGTGGTCAGAGGAAGACTTAAGAAGGAATGTTATTGGAAATAGTAACAGACTCTTGGTTATCAGACTTCAGTGTAAGTAAAGGGCAGTAGTCATAATCTCAGCCTATGCCTCACAGCAGGGTTGTGACAATGAGAAAAATAGTACATTCAGGCAACCTTTGCAGAATGTATTAAATAAAGCAGGACACCTTGAACTAGTGTTGATAACTGGGAATATGAATGCTATATCACCACAGAATATGATAACTACCTGGGTCCACATAGGTAAGGTAAAAAGAACAAGGAAGGAGAGGCCATTCTAGATGTCTATCTTGCTGATAGCTTGATGGTAGCCAATACATGGTTCAGCAAGATAGCCAGAAGATTAAATACAAAGTGTCCAACGAGCAACTCTGGTAGACTTCGTACTAGTAAGGAATAGCCATTGGTGTAGAATCAGCAAATGCAAAATGATCTCTTGTGAAACAGGCAGCACAAGCAAAAAAAAAAAAGACTGGTTGCCGCAGTCAGCTGCAAGCTGTTGTCAAAGATGGCTTTAAGATCAAAAAAGACTTTGTTGAAGACCAGGAACCTGACTGTAGAAAAAGCACAATATTTCAAGCAAATATTCAGGGCTTTAGCACCTCAGGATGAATAAGAAATAGGTGGAGTTGAAGAAGAATTGCAGTGACTCAAAACAGCATATGTAAGGACTATAAAACAAATATGCAGCTGAGACAGGTATAGGAATAAAGTAACTAAGGAAAGCTGGTGTTGAAATGCAGAAGTTCAGGAAGTCATCAAAACAAAGAGGAATTGCAGGAAAAAGTGGGAAATAGAAAAGATGGGCTAGGCTAAGAAGGAATACTTGATGGTTAACAAAGAGCCTTTAGAGACAGTGTCTCAGGCATTAAGTACTGTGTTCTCTAAATTGTGTGATTAGATATGCAGGGGTTCTAATCTCACAGCAGTCAACTTGATTGTGTTTACTAGCCTGTGATATAAATAGGACCTGCTGAAGAGACAGGTATGTATCCCAGAGACTACCCCTTCTCTGTAACAGGCACCTCATCCATGTGAAGCAGAGCTCCTCCCTAAACCATTTCAAGTGTAAGCTGGACAACTGGGTGGGGAACATGAAATTCATCCCTGATTTCACACCTATGTCTGTAATGGACATATGGAGCCTGTAAATGGTTCATATCCCAAGCCCCTGCTTGTAGATGTTTCACCTCCAAGACCCCGCTTACACCTATCAAAGGTACCAGAACTTGTCAGAGATTTGGGATGCATGACTAGGCTTAAAAAAGGCCCTTTTGGCCTTTAGCCTAGTAAACACCTATGAACCTATGAGAGCAGTTGCAGTAGAAATGAAGAAGGCATCAGAAGCCCTACAAGATTTTGGAAAGTGGCTCAGCAGATGGCACGAAGAAACTCTATCAGGTTACAGAGGAAAGACAGAAATATAAAGAATGTAGTCATAGGTTCATAAGTTCATAGGTACGTACTAGGCTACTGGCCCTAGGGCCTATATAAGCCTAGCCAAAAAGGTACCCTGGTTTTTGTCACCCAAGAAAATTATTTTCCTGTGCCCCTGTCAAGCAGAGCCACAGAACTGATCCCCAGGGTGAATTATCTATTTCCCATCCAATCATCAAGATTTTCCTTGAAGAGTGCTAATGAGGAGCTTTGTTTGATATAGATAGGTAGTTTGTTCCAGAGTATGGGAAGTCTCTGGGACAGGAATCTATCACTCCAGCATGTTCTTTTTATTGTAGTGACAAGGTTTAGGTCTCTAGACCATGTAGCTCTGAGGGATTGGGATTTCTTTAAGTGAAGCATGTCCAACAGCTCTGGGTTTGACATAGCTTTGTATGTTTGGCAGAGATCACCTCTGAGTAGGTGATATGTGACGGAGTAAAGCTGGAGTTTTTTGAGATGGTCTGCATAGGGCATCTGTTTGAGGCCATTAATCTTCTTTGTGAGGTATTTCTGCAGCCTTTCCGGTTGTTGTAGATGTCTTGTGGGGTACATACCAAAAGGGGCATTGTACTCTATAATGGGTCTAATGAGTGACGAGTAGAGGGGAACAATGACCTTTTTTTTCCTGGATGAGAAACCTTTAGTGATGAGGTGTACCATGTACAAGGATTTCCTGACTACTGTGTTGATGTGATTATCAAAGGTGAGACTACTGTCGACCTCTGTCCCAAGGTCTCTTATCACACTTTCGGTATTAAGTATGTGGTAGCTCATGGGTACAGAATTTTTACCAAAGGGGATGACACTGCACTTTTTAGCATTGAGCTTGAGGCCATGGCTTTGACACCAGGCATCTGTCTCCATGAGGCCCTTTTGTAGGATGTCTACATTATTAGGAGTTTTGATTGTGGATCCTAGTTTGCAGTCATCTGTGAACTTCATTAGCCAAATACCTTCTGTGTTAGCCTGTACTTCAGAAAAGTAGATAACAAACAGGAGAGGACCCAGGGCAGGACAAGGAAGGAGAGGCCATTCTAGATGTCGATCTTGCTGATAGCTTGATGGTAGCCAATACATGGTTCAGCAAGATAGTACTCCACTTGTAACTGGTCTGAAGTTGGATTTGGAGTCTGCTACTTTCACAGTGTGGGTTCTGTCAGTGAGCCAGCTGGCAACCCATCTTGTGACACAGGGATTTATACCTACTTTAGTGAGTTTATCTATAATTCCAGAGTAGGGGACGGTGTCAAAAGCCTTGACAAATTCTATATAGGCTGTGTGAACCACCTTACCCTCGTCTACAGCTTTGGTGACTGCTTCAAAGAAGTCTATCAGGTTTAGGAAACATGATCTACCTTTTACACACCCGAACTGGGTGGGATCCAGAGTTTGGAGATTACCGATGTCTTTGTGTATAAGATCCATGCATTGCAGACCAGGCTCGTTAGGCTAATGGGGCGGTAGTTCTCAGGTTTGTGCTGGCTCCCCATTTGTGGAGTGGGATAACTGTTGCTGTGCTCCATTCAGTGGGCACAAAGCCTGAGGTGAGGCTATGATTGAACATGGTGCTTTGGTGGGGTGCCAGTTCATTCTGCAGTTCATGTAGAACGGAGCCTGGGATGTTGTCAGATCTCATGGATGCTGTGTTCTTGGCTTTGGAGAGTGTGTTTTTTACCTGTGCAGCCGTGATTACAGGAACTTTGCATTCTTCTGGTATAGAGATGTGCCCTTTAGTGGGTAAGAAGGGGGTAAAGTTAGCACTGAACCTATCTGCTAGGATGTTGGCAATATCAGTTGGTTCTGTATATTTAGTGTCATTGTGCTATAACGCAGAGCAGATCTGAGTGTTGCCATTGAGATTCTTGACATAGCTATAGAATGCATTGTGGTTGTCTTTAGAATCAGTGGCAATTTTGTTTTCATAACTAGCTTTGGAGGATTTTATGAGGGTTCTCAGCTTCTTACTGATGTTGACCAGGGAGTTCCTCCAATCATGGTATTTTACTCTTTTTTGCAACAGTTTCTTTCTTCTGTTGTAGAGTTTGTTTATGGCAGAGGACCACCAGATTGGCTTCCTTTTTTTGGAGGATAGCATCTTGGTTCTGTTAGGGTTAGCACAATCCATGCACTCGTGTACGTGCTTATAAAGTGCATTTGTGTAGGATTCAGC
>NC_056736.1:39539791-39544791 GCF_019279795.1 Protopterus annectens | reverse complement strand
ATGAACACTGATGTTCTCTCTTCAGAGGTAGCGGGTTATGAACTGGCATATATTTTAATATGTGATTTGTAGAGCCTTTAATTATTTTCAAATTACTTGCAGTGATAAGTCCATCCTCTAAATGGGGAAAAGGACTCATTTGGCAATGACAGCTCTTCCTTTTGGAGAGGTAAGGAAATGTCATATTCCCTTAGCCCAGGGAAAAAGTTATTTCACTTTATAGGTCAGAAATGGGTTTTGGTAATTTTTGATTTGGTGATTTGTATATGATGTTGAAATATTAGGCGTTGGTCTAGCCAGATATCCAAGTATTTGTAGTTTGTAATTATTTTGATTGTTTCTGTTTTGGTGTGGAAAATGGTCCAATTAATTGGTGCTTTAGCCATACTTTCTGAGTTTGCAAACAGCACGGCCATTTTTTTATTTATGAAGCTGTGGTGGTAAGCCTTTTAATAATTGGAGTAGGGAGATCTATAGTTAGTCATATCATCTGCATAAAGAATGATGAGTAGCTGAAAAACGCCTGTGAGCATCTTGGTTAATGTTGAATTTCTAATTGCTGTTTCTCGATGCATGTAGTTTAATTAATGTTGACTGCTAATGTTTTCTGTTGTTCATTTTGAACTTACCAAATTCATGAATACTTCACTTTTAGAGGAAAATAGTATATTAGTTATGACAGTATAATATATTTAAGTGTTCATGTATTATCCATTAGTGAAAATGCATGTGTTTGTTGTGAACTGAAACAAAAGACTTTTCCAGCTGGTATGCTGTGAATTTATAATAGTGAAATAATAATTTCAAAATTTACATAATTGGGTATGATTTATCTCTCTTCATAAAATTCTACAAATGCCAGTTTGCAGTTTGAGTTTCCCAAAAGAAAAAAAAAATCCTGAGAGTATACTCCTTGACTGAGTGTAAATAAATCATTACATTGTCTATAAATAATAACTGCTATTGTTTCACATATTTTCTCATACTTGTTATTTATGTATTTTATTTATTAACATTTGGTAACTGAAAAGTCCGGCTGGGTCGGAAACCCATTTTCAGTGGAGGCCTAGGGAGAAAAGCTCCAACAGTAAATTTAATACAAAAAGCAGTACATGTTACATCACAGTTAATATGTAGTGCAAGGTTCAGTCAACATTACAAAGTTCTCATAGCAAACAATGATGACAGTACAGAAAAATGTCTAAAGACTTTTATATTTGTATAAATATTTACAAAGTAAAACAAACAGTTACTAAATAGACACAGAGAACTTCTTTTGAAACTGAGAATGACAGGTAATAATAGACATCAGTTAATTTGGCACTGATAGTAGGATGCAAGAGGGTAAGGAGAAGAAAGGGAAAATACATGGAACAGTGGAAAATAAAGGATAACAGGTACAGTTGGACACAAACTAGATTGGCAGAGATAGTGGAATTCTAGAGGGTAAGGAGTGGAGAGAGGAATGCATGGGACAGTAGAAAGAATAAATATTAGGTTGAGCATATGCAGGTCCAGGAATTATAGAGGTAGTTTTTTTAGTGTAGTTTTAATTTTTTGTGGTTATCTATATTGGTGATATTGTCTGGTAGGGTTGTTCCCTAGTTTAGCTACGGCATAAGAATAAAGACACTCACCTGCCCTTTTGTTGGGCTTGAGTATGTCTATTTGTAGTCTATTGTTGGATCAGAGGTGTCTGGTGAGAATGTAAGTGTGCAGAATGGATTTTAGGGCTGGACAGCTATTAGGTTTGTGTATTAGTTTGTGTGGGACTGATAACTGTATGTAGTCAAGACTGTGAGGGAATTAACCAGTTGAACTATCTGAGGGCATTGCAGTGGTGGGTACAGTAAGATAAGCTAGTGGCAGATTTAGCAATTTTATAATAACAAGACTGAAGTTTTGTTTTCTGGGAGGTGTGAAGATTAGTGAAAGTGGGAGCACCATAGAGTAGGGAGGGGAGCAGATAGGTATTTGCTAGTGCTTTTTTGGTGTTTGAGTCCAAAAAAAGTTTTATGCCTATAGAGTGTTCCTAGTTTTAAATGTTTTTTTAATGGCTTTTTGGATATGTTGGTCAAATGTGAGTTTGTTGTCTATGGTAACTCCTAATAGTTTTGCAATTGTTATGACTTCAATATCCGTTTTGTTATGGGAGTAGATTTTGAATTCTAATGTATTAGTTCTAGGAGAACAAAGTAATAGTTTTGTTGGGGTTAAGGAGTAATTGCACCTTATTTAGCCATGGTTTGATAGAGGAAACGCTCTCTGTGCTTTTAAAAGTAGGTCAGGGATGCTGATGGAGGAGAAGATAATAGTGAAATCACTGGCGTATTGGAATAATGGGCTGTGAGGGCTGTCAGCATGTAGGTTATTAATGAAAATATTGAAGAGGAGGGGAATTAGAATGGACCCCTTTGGGACTCCAGTTTTGTTGGCCGATATTGCTATAGGCAATTTTACCATTTTATACATTGCTGCCTTTTGGATAAATAGCTGTTAAACTATTGCTTGATAGTTGTTGAGCACCCTATTGCAGATAGTTGCTGAAGTAATAAGTTATGGAGACTGTGTCATATGCCTGTTGGCATGTCTACTAGTACAACAGATGCATGTAGGTTGGAGGCTCTAGTTTTGTTAATTATATCAGTGTAACAGATATGAGCTGTTGTGCTGTGTGCTGGCCTGAATTCATGCTGGGTGGGTGAAAGGAGATTATTGTGGGTAAGGTGATTTAGTAGCTGGATATGTATGCACCTTTCAAGTAATTTGGATAAGAGAGCTAGGATAGAGATGGGTCTATAATTCATAAGGGCATTAGATTTACCTCCTTTTTTTAAGGATGTAATCACTCAAGATTATAGTCAGTCTGTTCCTGCCAAACCATATTTTCCAATTTTAACTATGATTAAGTGACATCAGTGCTCAGTCACTTTTAATGAAAATAACATTTTAGCTGTACAATTGGCTATTTCTCTGGTATTCTATATAACAAATTAAAATGAATATCAGCCATAGTAATTTCACTTTGATTCATAGAAATGTTCATTCATGCATATACATATGGACAATAAAATGCATTGCATATGACATGATATTTTCACACACAGGCATGTCTCCTCATCTAGAATAACAAATAATTGACCAGGATTACCTCTGAATTTTATGAGTATATGAAGAAGTCTGTCCACAATAACATATTTTGACTTATATCATACAAAGACAAACACACTGACTTACTTATATAACTGCACACACACAACACACACACACACACACACGCACACACATAAACATACACACAGGCAAAGAGAGAGAGAGACACACACATAAAATGAACATACATGCATGGACACACACACACACACACACACACACACACACACACACACACACACACACACACACACACACACACACACACACACACACACACACACACACACACACACACACACACACACACACACACTCTCTCCTCTCTCTCTCTCTCTATCTATCTCTGTCTCAGTTCAGATGATTATCCAGGCATTCACTCAGTTGCTTACAAATGTAGACTGCCTACATCTCGCAGTTTGACTGGCCTTATCTGTGATTAAAGGAAAGTAGTAATGGTCACAGAAGTTTATTTTAGTTTGTTTCTTACACATAGAGATCTAGTCATTCACTCACCCACTAAGAGACATAGACAATAGCACCTCTTCCACATAATGCTTTAATGCCCAGGCCCACAAATAAACACTTTGTGAATGGATATATTTCAGATATTTGACTGCAATCAAGTGAAAGAAGTAACTGACTCAGCAAAATGTATATTGGCTTGTTTATCTCACTGATGGATGCATGCATATACGCATGTACAGATGTACAGAAACTGTCTCTAACAAGCCTGAAAGAACACCCGCATTTGCAAATCGATGTGCCTGACAATAGTCAATTTCTGAGTGACACTATCTCTAACAGTTGGCTGTGATCAACATTTGGTGGTTGATCTTTATACATACCTCCACCATAAGTCACTAGTGAAGCAAAATATCTGTTGCTCCTGTTAATGTGTGCATGTGTGGGGGGAGGGTGTGTGTGATTTTATTTGGTCTTCGATGGCAGTTCCTGAAAAAGTCAGACAAAATGCTTTGGAAAGGATAACAGAATGCCGGTCCCATCTAAGAGAAAATGATTTTAGATGACATCTTTTATTTAGGTTAAATGAAAGCAAGTGGTTTTGAAACTTGAAGGAGAAAGACATTAGAGTGTCATATGCTATGCTATGTGGGACATAGCAATGCTCTTCAGATTATGAAGGTAAAATTGTGGTACAAGAAGAAGGACGCTATTAACTTTATATGTATTTTTTATCTCTCAAAAAAGAAGCATCAGCTACTATGAATTGTCAAAGGAATATCTTCAAGGTCTAAATAAGAATTAACTCCCTTATGCTCAGCATTGATCAAAGCATTTATTGAGTACAATAGCCCCTTTGGGATGCATTTAACTAAACAATTCAATTAGAAATACCTCACATGTTCCAAACCAAAAAGATCACAGGCCTAAAGTCCCTGAGAAACCAAAAGAGGCTGGAAGCTCAAACTCCTTATTCAGTGTATTATAGACTTTTCATGGGAGATATCTATCTCACTTATCATGCCATTCAAGACCTGGTTGTCCCAGTCATCACAGATCTCTATAAGTACAATATCTCCACCAGTAGTAAAACCATGGACCTTAATCACCATTGATCTGAAAAATAAAACATGGTGGAGTGAAAGGTTAATAATTCAGCACCGACTAAACCTCTGGCTTGAACTTTTCCTGCATGTTAAGCAGTGCAGCTAATTATTTTCCTTTATACACAACCTTGATGACTTGTTTAGTAGCCACATATTTACTCCTGTATTGACCAGAATGGCATGGCCCTCCTGGAGAAGGAGGTGCAGTAAGAAGGGGTATTAGTAAGGTGTAAATAGTCATAAGACATAGTGGCTTTACAATATCTAGGAAGTACA
>NC_056736.1:39344210-39539291 GCF_019279795.1 Protopterus annectens | reverse complement strand
TATCATATAAAATAACATTATCAAATCACTAACACTAATCTATAAAAATTTAGTACTTAACAAAAATTACTGCTATTCAAAAAATGTTCACACACACACACAAACACACACACACACACACTATATATATATATATATATATATATATAGATAGATAGATATAGATATAGATATAGATATAGATATAGATATAGATATATGGGTCTACTTCACTTCAATGAAATCCCCTTTCACTGACATTCATTTCACTGAGACCAAATCACCTAAAGTTCAAAATACTGACAACTCATTTCACTGAATCTTATTTCACCAACAGCTTAAAATGCTAAATTTCACAAGACTAAATGGGAAACCATACACAACCAAATTCATAAAACTAATGACTACCTCTATCTACAACTTAAAAACTACTTATATACCCTCTTAACAAAAAACTTACAATATAAAACCAAACTAAGTGGGGGGCTATGCCCCCCACACACCCCATTGTGGGGGCTGTGTCCACCACCGCCTAACTATATATACTAACTCCAGGTCGCACTACAGGGGGAAAAGGGCATATATCATTTACTTGGCTCACAGTACACTACACACTGCTATATCAAGTCTATAGCTTACAATTCAGTGAAATGTGATTCAGTGAAATGAGTTGTCAGTGTTGTGAACTTTAGGTGATTTGGTTTCAGTAAAATGAATGCCAGTGAAACGGGATTTCGGTGAAGTGAAGTAGACCCATATATATATATATATATATATATATATATATATATATATATATATATATATATATATATATATATATTTATATTTAGTCTATATTAGTTGATTGAATGCTTAGTTAATTGAATATCTAAATGTCGATCACTAATAATCGAACATACAAAACTGGGAATGGCAGTTTCCACTCAGGGAAACAAGTCATTTGGCTGTTGTGTGGAGTTTGCCCTTTCTTCAATGTAGAGAGATCTCAGAGTTGGTATATTAAGTTGGGGGGGGAATAGCCCCCCCCCCACTTCATTTGTGTTTTTTTTTCTTCCTTTGGGCATTTGTGTTTCCCTGAGTGGAAACTGCCATTCGTTGTTTTGTGTGTGCGATTATTCGTGATCGATGTTTAGTTATTCAGTTAACTAAATGTTCGATCATCTGATATAGATGCTATATATATATATATATATATATATATATATATATATATATATATATATATATATATATATATATATATATATATATATATTTATATATATATATATATATATATATATATATATATATATATATATATATGGGTCTACTTTATATGATCGAAAGTTCATTTGACAGAAACTCATTTGACTGAGACCATAACACCGAAATTTCAAAAAACTGAAAACCCATTTGACTGAAAACTCATAACACCTAAACATTACAGTGAAAGTTAAATGCTCTTTTCCCCACTGTAGTGCGATCATGGAGTTAGAATATATAGTTAGGGAGGGTGTGGGGGGTTTAGCCCCCTGCATAGTTTAGGTAAATATTGTTTTTTGCAAAGAGTTATTCATTCCAGTTATAAGTATCCATGTGTACGGTTTAAAATATCTGAAGTATATGGGGTGCTCCTCCCCCCACACCCCCCCATTGTGCGTGGCCCTGCCCCCAACAGCCCCTAACTATATATTCTAACTCCAGGATCGCACTACAGTGGGGAAAAGGCATAATCCCTGAAATTTCATGTTTAGGTGTTATATGAGTTTTCAGTCAAATGGGTTTTCAGTATTTTGAAATTTCAATGTTATGGTCTCAGTCAAATGAGTTTCTATCAAATGAACTTTTGATCATATGAAGTTGACCCATACATATAAATAAATATATATATATATATATATATATATATATATATATATATATATATATATATATATAGTGTGTGTGTGTGTGTGTGTGTGTGTGTGTGTGTGTGTGTGTGTGTGTGTGTGTGTGTGTGTGTGTGTGTGTGTGTGTAGAAGAATATAAATAGTATAAACCAATTCTTATGACATATTTATAATCTTTGGGTAATAAAACATTTTGTATTGATATATTCATTTAGTCCTGCTTTTTATTTTTACTTTTTTTAATCTGCTGCTAGTTCTTATTTGCCATTCTGTTTCTTTACATTCAAAATGTATATTACAATCTTCCTTAAATTCATTAATTCTGACAACATCTAAAACAGATATAAACATTTTAAAGTCAGTGCATTATTTTTGCATGTTTAGTTAAAGCATTACCAAAGTCACATTTATTGATAGCCATTTTGTGTTCATAAATTATTTTTTAAAGTTTTCTTATAATATTTCCAATATAAAAACAGTCACCCATTTCACAGGAAGCTAAGTACACTTTAGCAATTTTATTACAATGAAAATATCCTTTTCCCCAAATCTGTTCATTAACAATTTTGATAAACATATTTGATGTGTCACTAATATACCCGCAAAACACACATTTCTTACATTTATATTGCCAAAAACATTATCATTTGTTTTGTTTTTTTCTATATATTTGATCTCTCTAAATTGATTTTAAAGCATTTCCACTCTTATAAGAGAGTATGAGCCTTTCATCTAAAACTTCATCTGACAAATCTTTGTTACCTAATATAATTTCCCAATTATCTGATAAGATGCCTTTGATTATATCCTTGTTGTCATTGAATGGTAAAGGAAATGATCTATTAAAGCTACTTTGCTCACTGCTGTTTCTGGTGTTGTGATTTTACCCCTGTATCTTTTAATGCTGTACTATTCATTTTTAAGATAGGTTTACATTTATTTTGTCACAGAAATAATATTTCACTCATACATTTCTCTAAACATTTAGTGTTACAACCTCCCCAAGAAATAATCTTCTTAGGTCATTTGTATCTACTAAATATGTTTCATTATAGAATTGTTCTTTCATCACAATTCTTTTCATATACTTTGCGTGTTAACACTGTCTGTGTAAATAGCTGTTAACAAAAGTGTCCTTTCTAAACACTTTACTTTCAAAGTCTATTTTCCTTTTATTTAATGCAAACAGAAAGTCCAAAAAGTTAACAACTACACCTTTACTGTTTAAAATGAAACTTAAAAAGTTAGTACTCTTATTTAAATCCCCCAAAAATGATCAAGTTCTTTTCATATGTTCATAGATTAGTACTAGGCTAACTGTCTTTATGGGCCGTATTAAGCCTAGCCAATTACCCCATATAAGAATTAAACCTTGCACCTTGTGTTTGCAAGGTAAGCACCTTAACTATTGTACTAACTTCTCAATCCTAAAGGAAGGCTCTTACAGGTTCACAAGCAAATACTACGCTATTGATCTGCAGACCATTTAAAGCCTAGCCAGTAACCAGAGGTCATAATCCATCCATGTACCTGCATCTTTGAGGTTATCACATTAACCATTACCCCAATAAAAAAGCAAGTCATCAATGAAATGCTTATAAAAGAATAATTTTTAAAATAAAAAAATGTGTTTTTAGATGTTCTTCTTCCTACCATGCCATCACTAAGTTGGCCAATACAGCTGTTACCCTGGCACCAATGGCTACTCCTTTATCTGTTTAAAGTATTTATTTTGAAATGTAAAGTAATTATTTTGCAAGCTTATTTCTAGGTGCAAGCAAATTGTATGTGTGTTGTCTAAATTTCATGAAATATTTTGTAATATATTCAACTCCTTGTTCTTGATGAATACTTGTGCATAATGCTGTTGCATCTAATGTTACTAAGTAACCTTCTTAGTCACACACTATACATATCATATTAGTTCCAAAGTACCATGAGCTCTTAGATAAAATTCAGATATTTGTACTATAGGGTTTAGAATTTTATCTAAATAACCAGAACTAGGTTTAGTGTTGCAAAAATATGCTGCCACAACTGGTCTTTTTCAAGAACTGATACATGATTAGCATTTAGTTCAAAGTCACTTAAATTCCAGATGTTTTGGTTTCATTATGGTGCATTAATTGTCTTAATTGTTTTGATGTGATTGGTGGATTATATGTATTTAAGTGTTTGAATTTGTGAAGTAATTATTCTGAAGAAGTCATTTATTTGACGAAAACGGGTATTAAAGTGTAATTACGCTGAAGGTTTGCAGTCTAGGTTATTCCACTTACTATTAGTGAAATTATAGTGATCTTGGTTGTTGTTTTTTCACTGTCAGTTTGTTGGTTGTTGCTGGTTATAAATTGCAGATCTTATTGGATTCAGTTATCTTTTTCCCCTTTTGGTTCCCCTTTACTTGATGTTTCCCTTTGTTTCTTTGTTTAAAATTGTGTCCCTTTTATCACTGAACCGCTCATTGGAAAAGCGACAGAAGAAGAAGTGGATACTTCCTTTTTTCTTGTGTGGCAATTTGTGCATATTTATTTATTTATTGAAGAAGCATCGGCCACAGTTTTATGAAAAACTTCTTTTATATCCGCTGTATCATTTTGCTCTTCGGTTTCTCCAGTTGAATTATAAATAAAGTTAGAAATGTTCTTCTCAAAAATCTTTGCTCTAACTGGATATGCTGAACTACTTTTGTATGCTTTGGCATCTCCAGACAGTTTCTTTTCTTTTTTTATTTATAATGGTAGAAGCATACTTATTAACCTTTGCTATTATGCCATTGCATAATATACTATAGGCGTGAAAACAACATATTTTTTTTCATATTATCATTCAATATTTTGATTTCCATTTAAATGTCTTTAACTTTGGATTGATGGTCACATTTACATAATTCGTTCTGCTCTTTTTTTTTCTATATGCCTTACCTCCTATTACACCTACTATCCTACATGCTACTGCTTAAGGAAACTATACTGCTGATTTTTTTTTTTAATTTGTAGATTATTTCTTGCTGGACTGTGTTTATTTCTGTATGTATGTCCCATGTTTGTTTCATGTAAGCTTTACTGTGTTTGATTTCTGTATGTATATCCAATGTGGTTTCATGTAAGCGTATACTATTCTTTCATATTTGTTTAATTAATGTTACTTAAAGTGTAGCTTTTCTCTCCAGCCCTCTGCTGTAAATGGACCTGTGTCCAGTCTGACCATCCTGGTAAACAAATGTAAAATAAAATAAAAATGAAAAGTAGTCTAATATTAACAAGTTCGACATTTCCAAGCCTGTTTTATTAAATAAATTACTTAAACTGTTGTACATTTTTTCACCCTGTTTAACTCTGTTCAGGAACAATCTTAAACCAAACAGCACTTGCTCAATGTTCACACAATGCTCTAAATAACAAATTTCACATTGCCATGTTTTTAACTTGAGTATCTTTTTCTCAAGTTCAAAGATACCTCTTCTACACTGAGCAGTTGAACTGTTGTTAGTATTATTTGAATTGCTTGTGACTGTAAGCTCATCTTTTCTAAGTTGAGAATTAAAAGATTGAAAAGGATTAACTTCCATCTCCAACAGCTTCTTGACTGAGGTGTTAATGCCCCCATTGTCTTGAACTAAGATGTTTTCTTCTGTCATTTGTGAACACGAAGAGTTTAGAAAATCAGTAGTACCTAAAAGAATGCCACAGTGACTCAAAGTCAGTCCTGAACTTCCTCCTTCTTCCTTTGATGTATTTCCATTTGACTAAGAAGTTCTTGTCATTCATTTCCTGCCGAAACCAGCATCTGAGTGAGATTAATCAGTTTGTCTGGAACCGAATGAATAGTTAAATCCAAATTCAAATTAGGAGTGTTCTCAAAAGTGTCAGTTTTATTTGTCAGTTGTTTCATTTGTTTTGGGCTGTTGTTTACTGGATCATTCTCAGAAGTGTTATTTATTTCCTTGGCCATTACTTATATTTGCAATAAAACAAATTAAACCAAACTCCAAAATGCACACTGAACCAAATAAAAAGCTTTAAATGTCTACAGACATTCTTGAAAACAGACCAGGAAACAAAAGATGAAAAGTTTAAGCAGATGCATTACATATTCAATCAGATCTTCATCAGAATAAATAAATTCAAAACTTCTTTTTTATATAAATCTAAGAAGTCAATGACATAGACTATTCAATGGAATAATTAAATAAATACTCCATTAAACTGATATACCTTTTTACTTTTGACTTGCATTGCCTTTTTTCATCTTCTTTTAATTCCTTCCATGAATACACAGAAAAAAAAAATCATATTATATCATTCATTTCTCTCATCAACCTTATTTACTTACAGTTTCCACAATTTCATTTTATTGTAATATTATTTTGCTTCCATCACCTGCCTTTTTCTTTACATTTTCATGTTTTTCTTCCCATACATTTTTATATTTTTATATAACACCTTACTGACCACTTTTTGTCTTTCTTTTACCTTTCTCCATACTCAAAATAAATACATAGTTGCTAACTGTAGAACTGCTATATATATATATATATATATATATATATATATATATATATATATATATATATATATATATATATATATTGGATCTAGGACTGTTGAACAAAAATTCAACAGTCTGAATCCACTATCACCGAACATAATTTAGCAAAAGGGCTTTCACCAAAAAAGTGCTTTCGCTAAAGTGTGTTAATCAAAAAACAAAACAAAACATTAAATTAACGTTTTTGCAGGGGTCAAGCCCCCCTGCAGCCCCCATATGGGGGACTATGCCCCCACAACGCCCCTACTTTAATATTTTCACTTTGAGATTGTACTACAGTGGGGAAAATGGAATTTTCCCTTATCTGCATTGTAGTACGACCTCCGCAACAAGCATACTTACGTGAAAGTGCTTCTTCGGTGAAAAGCACTTCCATGTACATATGCCCCGCCGTTACTGATTCGGTTAAATTTTCATTCAGGGATATATATAAAAACACTATTTTCTTTTATTATAAATAACCCCTCTTCTTTCCAGATTCAAAATTGAGCCCAAATCAAACTAAAAATTCTTTAATGACTCTTTTTCCTATCTGAGTGAGAAACATATCCTTTCCTCATAAATATATTTTTCCTAGTAAATAAGTACTTGACATATATATATAATTTTCTGAAATGAAAATAAAAACTTTTCTCTCAGGCTATTTTTTAATTTGTTCCACTGTCTCTGTCCTTTGACATATTACACTTTCATACTCACCAAATAATACTCCCAAAATTGTAATTATTTTCTTGTAAAATTTCCTTTCTTGTATAATAAGGTTCATTTACTTTTTATCTAAGAAATCCCTAACACTTCTTTTTTAATTAAATGCAGACAAGCGTGTCTAACAGCTTCTCCGTCCTTATTGCAACCTCTCTTTTGCATTACTTGTTTTTGTTACCAGAACCAAATCATCATCATATGTATTGATAAAATAACCCCCTAGATTTAATAAAATCTGTGTAGACATAGTGCAGAGCCTACATGGAATGTTACCATGTCTGTATACATGGTTACCTCTCGGCAGCGCGCCATGCATATTAATCAGGGCACGTTGCTGATGGAGAGCCATGGAACATGGTTATTGAATCAGTGTAGGGAGTATGGTGCTAACTGTGTCCACAGATGGCTAACTCACTCCCTGCACTGTCCAATTGTATTATAGCAATGTAATTTATTATTAGTATGTTTTTATGTTTTTAAAAAGCATGTTTGTGTGGCATGGAACACAGTAGTGCTAGGCAGTGCCAAGACACCTGCCAGACATCTAAACATAGAAACTGGATATATTTAATTAGTTCTGCAAATGTCAAGTTTAAGCATAGCTGAGTGGGTTTGCATGGTGTGCCACAGTGCTCAGCACTGCTTAAAGGTAGCTCAGAGGTATATGTAAAGGTATAGTAAAATTCCACATATCCATGTAGTTAAATGAGTAGAGTTATGACCTCATGTGCAGTTGGTGCAGGGGTTGAATACATGGAAGTTCAAGCTAGTGTTTTTGTTTGAAATAGAAATTATGCAAATTGTTTTTTTAAATTCCAGCCTGCTGCACTCAGCTAAGCTCTGCTGAGACCTGTTAAGCACTGCATCAACACAATAACAGCTGATAATGTTTATGCACTACTTGGCACAGCTTGGCAGGTTTGAGAACTGCTAAGCACTGCCAAGCATCTGGTTTATTCCAGATTTTACACTGCTTAGCTCAGTCATGCTGGTTTGCATGGTACTAAGCAATGCACTGCATTTTTAAATATTTCCCAATTGCTTGCAAGGGTTTGAAAATAGACTATATTAAGCCCAGTAGGTGGGAACACAGCATAATCCATTGGAGTTCTGTCTCTGAAGGATAAAATGGCAAGCACTGGAGAGGGTTCATGCTTTTGGGCACAGCATTGGGGCATTCAGGAGTGCAGGGTTATGGTCAGAGTCCTTGTGAAAAACCATGGGGGCCAGCTGATGCAGGGAGGTTAACAGGGCTCAGAGTGCAAGGTGGATGCCTGAGACCTGTTGGCAAGGGACCTTACCAGTGCAACTGGTATCCCCCACATAAGTAAGCAGTGTCATCACCACCATGATGACCTGAAAAGACAGAAGGGGGCTTTCCTAGACACTTGGGTCCAAGAAATCCTGGCAGGTACTGTCCTACATTTATGTAAGTACTATTACCTCTGTTTCACTAATATCTAATCTTGAATGTCTGCTAAACTGGTATGCATAATGGTATGCTTCACTACCAGCAGCTGCAGAAGACAGGGCTCTCAAAATTAAGGTGCATGCTGGGTGCTTGGCCAGGTTGGGTTGTGAGTATGGTGATTACAGATGTATTTTGCTATATCTAGTCAAAAAGCAAAAAAGATTAAAGCATTAAATGTGATTAGGGATATACACTAAAGATTGTATTGCAATGAATGTGGATTTACACCTGTACTGCAAGAAGTGCTGACAACTGTAGTGCCATAAGCAGGGACGACTAAAGCACTAAGTGTACTAAAGTATATGCAATAAAGTCTGTAGTGCAATAACTGTGGAATTACAGCTATATCACAAGACCTGCATAATGACAACTGTTGTGCAGTAAAAACTTGAAATTATACAAATAACTGATTGAAGGTATCTCTAATAAAGTCTGTTGTGCAATGACTGTTTAAGTAGGGCTGTTTTGCAAGAAATCAATTATGACAACTGTTCTGCAATGAAAACACAAAATAATATCAGTACCTGCATGAAGGTATATCTAATAAAGTCTGCTATGCAGAAAAGTGTGGAAGTGTGGCTGTTTTGCAAGAAATCAATTATTACAACTGTTCTCCAATAAAAACATGAAATAATATCAGTACTTGCATGAAGGTATATCTAATAAAGCCTGTTGTGCAAAAAGTGTAGGTTCCGAGTTGTTTTGCAAGAAATGAATTATGACAACTGGTCTTAAACAACACATGGATTAGTAGCAATAGCACCAATTTAAATTGTGTACATCAAGATTGTCTTGTTTTCACCACTGCGTGTCAGTTACAAGCATTCAGGTTGTGATGTGCAGTGCTGCAGTCAAGTATAACAGTGTACTAGTTGTAAACTGCAAATAATAACCCATAGTCAAGATATGGTTTGTTGACTTCACAGATATTTCAACACAGTAACAATGTATTGTGTACACCTGCATTCTATGTGGTAATGTATAGGTTACCTAGAATCTCTGTCATGCTTGAATGTCATGCATGTGTGTTCAACTGTCACTGCAGTCAAGTATAAAACTGTACCACTATTACCAGGTCATAGTTTGGTGCCAGATGAGCTCTAGACAAATATCAGTAAGTCAGTAATCTGTAGTGACTCAGGAGCTCAGTTTGCTAAATGCTCTGTATGAAGTACATTTTTGCTACACACAGACCAGAGTTAAAAATCCAGTGTTATGTAGATCTAAATATTACACTATCAGTCACCTAATGTTTACAGATATTCTCTCCACAGGAACTACATGTAAATGGGTGCGATATCTCATATTATGCATAAATTATTGTGTGTTTAGATGTCACAGACTGTTACAATCATTACCAGGAATGTGAAAAAGAAGTATAAAATAAAGGGAATAAGTATAATAATAATAAAATGCAATAAAAGAAACAAAATGTGCAAACTTTGGTATGGCTGCATGCCTGGAGTGTCTGTTAAAGGTTGCTGCAGTCAATTAACACATTTGATGCAGATGTCCTCTGCAGTCAATACTATTGGGTTTTATCCCCATGCCTGTCAAGCAAGGCATGATAATTGTTTACTCTCTGTAATGTACATATACATGTCTCTCAAGTGTCACACTATCACGGAATGTAATTACTGTGGTGTAATCCCTCTGTCACAGATGTTAGCATCAACATGGTTATGTAAATAGCAAAGTAACACTACATCAGCACACAGTACACCTTGGTAGTTATATGGGTACACCTGATGTGCATGTTTTCTGTATAGTTATTTACCTGCAGTTGTTAGTGTTTGGTCCAATTGGCTTGTCAAACCATTTATGTTGCCCTGACCCCTCTTTCTGGGTTTGAGAGTCCAAATTCCTGCACAAAATCTGTCAAAATGCACAGCTGCTGCTGTACAAAAAAATGGAAAGCTGTGGTGGAGCCTAGATGGCCAACTGAGAGCAGTGAATCTTGAGAGCTCCATAAACTAGTATAATAATATAGGAAAATGTCATTAGTTTCAAGTTTAAAACATCAGAAATCTATAGATAACCTACAAAACTACATAAATATCAATTTTGGTGGAGATATACAAAAATTGTCCTGTCAAGTAACTTGGAAATATATTGAGTCACTGACTATGAACAACTCAAGGAATTTTCATCCAGATGCTGCTTAAAAAAAAAAACTGAAATTGATGGCATCTACATTACAGGAAATATCTTTGAAGATGGATGGCTTTAAAAATGACTTAGAAAACCTCAAATTAAATTCTCAAAAGCAGACTGATACTCTTAGGGAACTATTACAGCAACTCCATACAAAAATAAAAAATATAGAGACTTCTCTAAATTACATTGAAGGGAGACTCAAAGAGGAAGAATTCCAAAAATAATTTCTGCATAAACAGAATACATGGCTGCTTAACAAAATAGATGATTTAGAAAACAGGGAAAGGAGAAACAACATAAGGATCTTTGGTCTGCCTGAAAACACTGACAGTGAAGACATTATTTCATTCTTAACAACCTGGATTCCTGAAATTTTAGACTTGAAAGACTTTCATTTGGAATTGAAAGGGGGCATAGAGCACTGAAGAAACCTGATTCTAACTCAACAAATACTCTACCTAGATCCATAGTTATAAAATTTCTTTCATTTCTGGACAAGGAACTAATATTAAAACCTGCTTGGAGAAAATCACCCTTAAATACAATCAAAGCCTGATAAGGTTTGACAGATTATTGTTCCAGAATACTAGAACAAAGGAAAAAAGTGTGGCCAATAATAAAACTGTTGAAACAAAACAACATTAAAGCACAGCTGGCCTTTCCAGCCATGATAAAAATACTTTTTGCCAATGAGATGAGAACCTTTAATGACTACTATATTCATCAAAAACAACAACATAGTGTCTATCCCAGAAGAAATGGAATGGATGGTCCCTACTCTTAAAAGAATAAAAGAAACAAATCATTGGGCTGATGCTAGAAAGAAGAAACAAAAAAACTGATTCCAAGATAGCTGTCCCAAAAAAATGACTCTTACAACTACATCTATCAAAGTATCAACTGATATGGTAGGTCACTTGTCATCTGTTTTTATTTAAAAAAAAATGTTTCTTAAACAACTGAGAAACAGTAATAGTTTATTCAGAATGTTCAGAGTCCAATAATTCTTCACAAAGGTAGGTCAAGATGGGTTATTATTTATGTTATATGTAAGCCAAACAAAGTAACATATAATACAAACATAGAAATTACTATTCCCCTACTTCAACATAATGAATACTTTTCTTGTTAGATTTTCATTGATTTTACTTATAACAATTTAAGTAATTAATTAACTAATTCAGCAAGGTATCATTCATCAGAGTTCAGACTCAAATGTAACAGATTAACATCATATATAATAGCACTAACAGTAGAGTGTTTTGAAACAAAATGCTGTCATGGAGACTAATGCCTTCTTCAATTAAAGTTAGGGTTGCCACCTTTTCAAATGCCCAAAGTGGGGACATTTTTGGTATAAACAACAGATTTGGAAGGGCAAAACATACCTATGGCCAGTACAAAGGACAGAACTTTACTTTTTTGCCTAAATAAAAGCTTATTCTTGTAGCATTTTAGTTTCTTATTCTGATTCTTATAACATTTAGTTGTTTCAGATGCAGAATAACTGTTTTATGTAACGATTACACAAAATATAGGAAATTATTTTGACCTAAAATCTTAGGACATTTGACATTTTTTAAATTTTTTGCAGGACACAACTGCCCAAAGAGGGACTGTCCCTCACAAAGTGGGACAGGTGGTAACCCTAGTTAAAGTATGATTTAGAAATGTTATGTATATCCTGATTAAATAATAGCAGCAAGCTCTTAGTACAAATGTCATCATTATTCTGTCCAAATATAGTTAATATCAGTTATGGCAGGTATCACAGATACGAGTGTTGTTTGATCAATCCTGATATAGTGTGCGTGGATGCAGCTGTGTCTGGCAGCTAGTACAAATGTCATTATTATTCTGCCTAAACATAGTTAATATCAATTATGGCAGGTATCATAGCTTCGACTGCTGTTTGATCAATCCTGATATGGTGTGCGTGGATGCAGCCGTGTCTGGCAGCTAGTACAAATGTCATTATTTTGTCTAAAACATAGCTAATATCAGTTATGGCAGGTATCATAGTTTTGAGTGCAGTTTGATTAAGCCTGACATGGCGTGTCTGGATGCAGCTGTGTCTGGCAGCTGTTATATGTTGCCATTTTCATCTCCGGGAAGCTGTGGGTTGCGGCTTGTGATCAAGGTTTACTGAAGCGTGTGTATTAGGAAGAGACACTTGGTGTTTTAGCCTGGATCGAGCGGAAGGAGGTGGATGAAACTGTGATTTGGGATATCTTGGAAGAGAATAGTTTGTCTATACATCTGCTGAGTGAGAGGTGGGAAGGCTGGAAGAATGTGTTACCTCTTGTTGTGGCAGCTTGTTGGGAGTTTTTTTTTTTTTTTTGATCTGTTTGCTCTCCATTCCTTTCCTGGCTGCTGCCTCACTGAAAGGGAGGGAATTTAGGCTTGAAGTTAGAGTGAAGTGTACCTTTGCTTCGGGCACATCATGAGCCTCTGGTATGCAGTACACAGACACACTAACAGAAACAGATGATCCCAGGTTGCTATGGTAATGGAGGCAGAGTGACGATAATGCTTAATGGCTCTAAGGAGCATCCGAGATGATTCTCAGCAATGAAGTTTTTGTTTTTCAAAAATATATATAATAAAAGTACTGTTTTAAACCACATGTACACATATTGATGGTCTCCCAACACTTCGTTTAGCTCATAGGTTCATAGGCAGGTACTAGGCTATCTGCCTGAAGGCATTAATCAGCCTAGCCGGAATGTGTTGGCTTTCGCCGCCCCCTTAGATAAGTTCCCTGTGCCTCTGTCCAACAGAGCCATTGAAGAGATCCTGGGGTAAACTTTCTGTTTCCCATCCACTCGTCAAGGTTTCTCTTGAAGAGGGTTAGTGAAGAGCTCTGCCTGATGTAGATTGGAATCTTGTTCCAGAGCATGGGAAGTCTCTGGGACAGAAATATATCCCTCCAGCACATCCTATGTATTGTTGTGGTGAGGTTTAGATCCCTAGAGTATGTGGCTTGAAGGGATATGGTTTTCTTTAGGTGGAGCATGTTCATCAATTCTGGGTTGGACATGGCCTTTTATGTCAGGCAGAGATCACCTCTGAGTAGGCGGTATGCAACTGAGTACAGCTGGAGTTTCTTCAGTTGAGATGCATAGGGCAACTGTTTGAGGCTAGCGGTCATCTTGGTGAGGTACTTCTGTGGTCTTTCCAGCTGTTGCAGGTGTCTTGTAAGGTACATCCCAAATGGGATACTGTACTCTATGATTGTCTGATGAGTGATGCGTAGAGGGGCAAAATGACCTCTTTTAATCTAGATGCAAACCCTTTTGTAATTAGGTGGGCCACATAGAAGGATTTTCTAACCACTTTGGCAATATGATTATCAAAGGATAGGTTAATATCTACTTGGGTCCCCAGATCCCTTATTATGTCTTCTGTATTTTGGGGGCTACCACCTATGTGGTAGTTTGTGGATACTTTATTTTTTCCAAAGGGGATGACTATGCACTTTTTGGCATTTAGCTTGAGGCCATGGCTTTGACACCAGGTATCTGTCTCAGTGAGACCCTTTTGGAGGATGTCTGTGTCAGCTGGAGAGTCAATTCTAGCCCCTAGTTTGCAGTCATCTGCAAACCTGGTCAGCCATAGTCCTCCTGTGCTAGTCTGTACCTCTGAGAAGTATATGCCAAACAAGATGGGTCCTAGGACTGAGCCCTGGGGAATGCCACTTGCAACCGGTTTAGAGTCAGACCTAGCTCTCGCAACTCTTACCATGTGGGTTCTGTCCATTAGCCAGTTGGCAACCCATCTCATGATGTAGGGATTTATGTTCAGGCTGGTGAGCTTGTCTATAATACCAGAATGAGGAATGGTGTTGAAGGATTTGCAAGGTCTAGGTAGGCTGTCTGGACCACCTTTCCCTCATCTATAGCCTTGGTAATTGTCTCAAAGAATTCCACCAGGTTTAGGAGGCATGATCTGCCCTTAACAAATCCACACTAGGTAGGGTTCAGTGTTTGGAGGTTCCCAATGTCTCTGTTAATGAGATCCATGATGATGCACTCCATAGCCTTGCAGACCAAGCTAGTCAGGCTTATAGGGTGATAGTTCCCAGGGTCTGTTGTGGCTCCGCCTTTGTGGAGTAGAATAACCTTTGCTATGTGCCACTCTATGGGCATGTAGCCTGAGGAGAGGCTGAGTTAAAATAGTGTGTTTAGGTGAGGGGTTAGTTCATCTTTGAGCTCGTGTAGGACACATCCTGGGACACTGTCCAGTCCCACTGATACTGTGTTTTTGGCTTTGGAGAGGGCTGTTTTAACCTGAGTTCCTGTGATTTCAGGGGCACTACATTCCTCTGATAATGTTATGGGCTCTTTTGGGGGTGAGGGGGGGTGAGGGGGTGAGGTTTGCACTGAACCTGTCTGCCAGGATGTTGGCAATATCGGTCTGTTCCATGTATTTTGTGCCATTCTGCACTAACTTCGAGCAGATCTGAGAATTGACACTTAGATTCCTGACATAGCCAAAGAATGCCTTGTGGTTATCTTTGGAGTCCTTGGCAATTTTTCTTTTGAAGCTAGCTTTGGAAGATTTTATGAGGGATTGTAGTTTTTTTGCTGATACTGATCAGGGATGTCTTCCCTTCTTGGAATTTTAATCTTCTGTACTAGTTTCCTCCTTCTATTGTATAGCTTGTTTATGGCAGGGGTCCACCAGACTGGTTTCCTTTTCTTGGAGGAGTGAGTCTTGGTTTTGCTTGGGATAGCACAATCCATGCATTCTTGTAGGTGCCTGTAGAGAGCATTAGTAAATGATTTTGCAGCTTGCACAGCATTATCCTTTAGTATGGGTCTTTGAAACTTTCCACCTCAGTCTTAAGCAACGTAAAGTTCGCTTTTGAAAAGTTTTTCACGGTGGTTTCTTTGATCAGTAGTGGGGGCAGAATGTGGATATCCAGAGTGATTATTTTATGGTCAGATCTAGCCAGTGAGGGGTTGACCTCCAGTGTGGAACACCGGTCATCCATGTTGGTGATGACCAGGTCCAGTATGTTGTCACCTCAGGTGGGGGTGTTGACCAGTTGATCCAGGGCATTTGAGTTTATGAATTAGGTTCATGGGTTCATAGGTTGGTACTAGGCTATTAGGCCCTAGGGCCTATATAAGCCTAGCCAAACAGTACCCTGGCTTTTGCCACCCAAGAAAATTATTTTCCTGTGCCCCTGTCAAGCAGAGCCACAGAAGTGATCCCCGGGGTGAATTTCCTATCTCCCATCCAATCATAAAGATTTTTCTTGAAGAGTGCTAATGAGGAGTTTTGTTTGATATACATAGGTAGTCTGTTCCAGATTATGGGAAGTCTCTGGGACAGGAATTTATCCCTGCAGCATGTTCTGTTTATTGTGTTGACAAGATTTAGGTCCCTAGAGCGTGTAGTTCGGAGGGATTGGGATTTCTTTACATGGAGCATGTCCAACAGCTCTGGGTTTGACATAGCTTTGTATGTCAGGCAGAGATCGTCTCTGAGTAGGCGATATGCAACAGAGTAAAGCTGGAGTTTTTTGATCTGCGTAGGGCATCTGTTTGAGGCTGGTAATCCTCTTTGTGTGGTATTTCTGTGGCCTTTCCAGTTGTTGTGGATGTCTTGTGAGGTACATACCAAAAGAGGCGTTGTACTCTATAATGCGTCTAATGAGTGATGAGTAGAGGGGAACAATGACCTCTTTCTTCCTGGATGAGAAACATTTTGTGATGAGCTGTGCCACGTAGAAGGAATTCCTGACTACTGTGGTGATGTGATTATCAAAGGAGAGACTACTATCCGCCTGTGTCCCAAGGTCTCTTATCACACTTTTGGTGTTACGTAGACTACCATCTATGTGGTAGTTCATGGGTACAGAGTTTTTACCAAAAGGGATGACAATGCACTTTTTAGCATTGAGCTTGAGGCCATGGCTTTGACACCAGGCATCTGTCTCAGTGAGGCCCTTTTGTAGTATGTCCACATTGTTGGGAGATTTGATTATGGCTCCTAGTTTGCAGTCATCTGCGAACGTTATTAGCCAAAGACCTTCTGTGCTAGCCTGTATTTCAGAGAAGTAGATACCATACAGGAGAGGACCTAGGACTGAACACTGTGGCACTCCACTTGGCACTGGTCTGAAGTTGGATTGAGAGTCTGCTAATTTCACAGTGTGGGTTCGGTCAGTGAGACAGTTGGCATCCCATCTTGTGACATAGGGATTTATACCTAGTTTAGTGAGTTTGTCTATAATTCCAGAGTGGGGGATGGTGTCGAAAGCCTTGGCGAGATCTAGATAGGCTGTGTGTACCACCTTACCCTCATCTACAGCTTTGGTGACTCCAAGAATTCTAGGAAATGTTGGGCAAGGGAGTTAGTACTTGAGTAGTTCTCCCAGTTAATGTTTGGGTAATTGAAATCACCCAATATCAGGGTGTTTGGTAGGACCTTTATGTTTCCCAGTGTTTCCAGAAATGCGGAATGGGTTGAAAGTTGATTCTTGAAAATAATATATAAATAAATAATAAGCGCAATTTTATATTTAAACTGTATTTTGGTCCAACCACATTAAGGACTTATATAAGAGTGGAAGTCTGAGTTATTGTGAAAGACTAAGAGCACTTGGTCTTGTGCAGTACACTTTGCAGTGGTTTGGGAGGTGAGCTCACTCAGACATGTTGGGCATATGGGGATAGTTGATTCTAGGGGTGTTTGGGGTTGCTAGGAAGTGCTAGAGAGTAATTAGATTTCCTTTGTGGAAATATCTGTGGAAATGGAAGATGTGTTGAGTGGTTCACTTGCAGAGTGGCCACTGCATGGAACAGGCTGGTAAAATGGAACAGGATAAATATTGGTTTGGATATTTTAAGAAAAGCCTGGAAACACACCACATGAACTAGTGAATGGCATTGTGGCAAAACTGGATGGGCATTGTTGCCTATACTTGAAGTACTGATATGTTTGTATGTAAGGATGGAAATATACTTATAACAAATAATAAACTAGAAGGGTGTCATACTTCAAAGTCTATGGACTGTATAGACATGCTTGGAAGGAGCTAATAATAAGAATATCATTACAGCTTGTGGTCTCTCAAATAATTAAGCAACAGCCAAAAAAAATACACACAATAGTTATATAATGTATGATTTTAGTAAATCAAGACATAAAATATATAATCATCATATAAGATGAACCAGTCTGCTGAATTTTGATATTTAAGACAGGATTTAATAACATGGGCTTGTGTGTAATAACAATGCTGTCTTAACTTGTCATAAATGACATGCACTACACTGAACATCAAGGGGAAGCATGATGATTTTCTTATATAAGTAAATATGCATAATAAGTCATGTAATTGCTTTAACTTGAATTGTAGTTTTTGTAACCCATCTTGACCATATATAATACTTAAGTGGTTACCAAGGTAACTAATGTTTTATACAGTACATCAAGCTGACACAGTTTTTCAAGAGAAACAATAGAAGCCTAAACTTGAAATGCCACTGAATGTAACAATCATATTCTGAACAAATAGTATTAAATTGACAATAGACACTCAGTTTAATAACATAGGCTTGTGTATAATAACACTACTGTTTTAACTTGTTATAAATGACATACACTATATCGAACATCAAGGGGAAGCATGATGATTTTCTCATATAAGTAAATGTGCATAACAGGCCATATAATTGCTTTAACCTGAATTGTGGTTTAGTAACCCATCTTGACCATACATAATACTTAAGCTGTTAAAAAGGTAACTATTGTTTAATACATGACATCAAACTGACAATGGTGTTCAAAGGAAACAATAGAAACCTGAACTAGGACTGTCACAGAATGTAATAATCACATTCTGAACAAATAGTATTACATTGAGAATAATCACTCAGTTTAACCTTTGCTGATTATACAAAATAGAATATTGCCATTTAAATCTAAAAACTTTCAGTATATGCCATAAAATGGAAATTTATGAATATGGAAAGGGACTTTGTAATCATTAATCACAATAAGTGAATTTGTTGTTTTTAACCTATAATTTCACTCATTTTATACTAAGAAATGGCAGACATGAAAATCCTTACATGTAGGAAATGGGGGGGAAGAGAGATGCATTGATAATTAAACTGCACTAACTTTCATCAATGTTTACATAAAACAAACTTGATACTTTAAGTAAGTTAGCAACAAACAAAGTGATTACTTAAATGCTGGCAAACAATGACATATAACTTCTGATATATCCACTAAAATACATTGTATTATAAACATTATATATAAATATTATTACCATCTATTTATATTAAGTAAAACATTTTTAAAGACTTCATCAATAAGAGTGAATATGTTAACTGTTTGCTATAATCTTTTACAGAGGTTTTATATATGATACATCCTATTTTACTATGATTGAATTGCTTGTCATCTATCGTTCATGTAAATATTAATTGCTTATACAATAAGTAGACATTTATAGTATATTAGAATTCTGTCTAATCTACAACAGCACTATATCTGTTCAAAATACTATAAATATTGCTTATTCCTATTTCACATATTCTCCATATGATAATTCAATTTATGGAGCTCAGATGTTCTGGATTGTTATGGTATGAGTGATAATCTGATGGACTTAGGTTTATCCATCATATTAGGAATGATTTTGATTCCATGACTAGTGTGGATCTTAGTTTTAACATTTATTAATTTAAATTTGTTATTTCACAAAATCATTTTTAGTATGCCTGACCAAAACATTACTTTATTGGTAAACACTCAAAGTATAAAACTGATAATTTCCTTTAAAAGCTCAAACATATACTTTATAGTTATCAGAGGAAAATGTTTAATAGTCAGAATAAAACAAAAAATACATAGTCTAAATAACCTAAGATGGATTTAACTTTATTATCTTTAAACACCAATGGCTTAAACAATCCTACCAAGAGATTAAATCTACTGAAATATTTAAAACTGAACAAAGCACAAATTGTCTTCCTTCAAGGAACTCATTACAAAACAAATGAAAATTACAAATGGAATCTTAAGGAATATATAATATTGGCTCAATCCACTTATAAGACAAAGACAAAAAGGGTAACAATGTAATGGAAAACAAATGTGATTAACCAAGAAATCATTCATAAGTATGAAGATAAAGAAGGCCTTACGGCATTAGTAATAGTTAAATATAATAACAGAATATGGGCCCTAAACAATCTATACTGGTTCCCAGGCATTGGAACAGGAACTGTTAAAAAAAACACTTGAATTTCATTTCTAATAATTATAAAGGCAACTTAATATTAGGAGGAGATGTTAACTGTATATCTAATATTGTGGAAACTACAAATAAAAGACCACTGCGTACATCTGCTGTATCAAAATCTTTAAAGAAGTGGGTAGACTCATTTCATCTTGTAGATGCTTCAAATTTAAAGAAGATAAATTGTTGTTGTTTTCCCATCAAAATCACAAATTTGCTACCCAAACAAGAACAGATAAAATATTTGCTGCCCATGACTTACACTCTAAAATCATTAATTTCTCAATCACTCCCTGCCCTTTTTCAGACCACATTTCATTGATGCTAAAACTTAAAAATGGGTACAAACCATTAATCTTTAATCCAGAATTCCAGCATATATAACTAAAATTAAAGAGTTCAAACCCTGGTTATTATCTGAATTACAGTTCTTCTTAGATATTAATTAGACCATAGAGATAAATAAAATAATGATGTGGGACTCATTAAAAGCTTACATATATGATAAAAACCTAACTTGGTATAAAAAAATCTGAGAATGGGATTCTGAAGTATTAGATCTACAATCCAAACTTTTGTTAGTAAAAGCTGAAATAAATCTAAATCATTTGGAGATGAAAAAAAAAGAAAGTAGAAGTATTAAACAATAAATATAATGAATTTCTAACACACAAAACTAGCTTAGGTTTAGAAAAACTAAAAATTAATACCTTGGCCACTTCTCCCATATATCCACATAATTTATCCACAAGAATCAAAATACAATCAAAAGCTTATAACATTAAAAGTATCTTCCATGAAAAGAAAGGGAAACATGTCTTGGATATAGGTAACATTATTGATGCCTATAGAAATCACTATATTGAACAGTTCCAAAAAGAAAATACACATATTGAGCAATTAAATCTAGATAAAAAATGTTCTAATATAAAAAAAAAAAACAGAAAATTTCAGACTAGATATGCAAACACCCATATCTTACAAAGAAATTACAGATACAATAAAAGAGGGTAAAAATAATAAAGCTCAAACTATAGATGGCATAATTATGGAAATATATAAACTTTTTCCTTCAAAGATACTATGCCTCTTCCATAAACCGCTATTAGAAATTGAGGCACAAGCTTTAATATCTTGGAGATATTACTTAATCACACCAATCCTAAAGGAAAAGAAATCCCCAAACCTCTAAACCTTGTATAGGCCTATATCATTATTAAATAACGACTATAAGATATTTATGACAATATGAACTAACAGAATGAAAATACCACTCTCCAAAACAATAAATAATGATCAAACTGGATTTATATATCATAGACAAACACATGACAATATTAAAAGGATAATTTCTCTTATCGATTATGTTAATAAAGAAAATAAAGAAACACTCATAATTGGCTTAGATATAGAGAAAGCCTTTGATTCCCTAAATTGGGACTATTTATTCAAAATCCTAATGCTATTTGAATTTCCTGCATACTTTGTTCAACTCCTAAAGAACATATATATATATATATATATATATATATATATATATATATATATATATATATATATATAAATATATATATATATATATATATATATATGTGTGTGTGTGTGTGTGTGTGTGTGTGTGTGTGTGTGTGTGTGTGTGTGTGTGTCTGTGTGTGTGTGTGTGTGTGTGCATATATATATAAATATATATATATATATATATATATATATATATATATATATATATATATATATATATATATATAAGTAATTTAGTGTCTGTCAAGTTAGGTCCTTTTACCTCTGAATCTATTTATATAACAAAAGGCACTAAACAAGGATGTCCTATGTAACTGATTTTATTTGCTTTGGCTACTGAAATATTGGCAGATTCAATCTGTAACAATATAAAAATCAAAGGAATAGATTGTTTATGAACAATACAATTCTAAAGTAATGCTATTTGCTGATGACATATTACTAACATTATCTAATACAAAAGAGACATTAGAAGAATTAGATATATTAATTGTCAAATTTCACATGACTTCAGGACTCCATTTCAGTAAATCAAAATCATTTTTTTTATTTTTAAATAAAAAAAAAGAACTGCAGACTAATGGGGATCACAACATAGGGAAACACAAATCTACCTTAAAATATCTAGGAATTGAGTTATGCAAGGATAATAATGAATTAGTTGCAAAAAACTACAATAATATCATCAATACAATTAAAATATCTATGGAAAAAATGGAGCACAATAATATTAACATTTGAAGATAGACTACAATTAATAAAAATGGTTTTACTTCCCAATATCCTATATATAGCCTTGGCAATACAACTGTTACCAGAAAGGAATATACTTAAAGAAATAAATTCATGCGTAATAAAATTTTTATGGTTTCCCAAAAGAAACAGAATAGCTTTAATACATCATATCAAACCATGGAAAAAGAGAGGATTAAACTATCCTGATATAGAAACATATATAAAAGCATAAATATCTAAAACAATCTCAGATTGGATAAGTCCAAATTACTTTGCAGATCGGAAAGAATTACTAACTGTAATATCATTAAATGAATTTGATTTACAAAAAAATTCAAATAACAGATAAAAACAACTTGCCATGGCATATATTATGTATTAGTATGCAATATAACCTAACTAACCCCACTAAAACCTGTATGATTATTTATTACATTAACTCATTTAGGAAAATTATTAATGCAACTATAGATTTAAAAATCTGGTTTGATCTTTTAACACCATTTATAGTCACAAAGAACTTTCCACATAGAATATATAGATACATTATTAATTCCTGGGATCAGAAAGGATTTGTTTGTTGGCTCCAATGTATCAAAGAACTAAAAGTTTTAGATATGCAAGTAATAAAAAACAACATACAAAATTCCACAATAGGACTGGCTAACTTTACAGAGTATTCTGTCATATTCACAAGATTTAAGTAGAATAATTAACAGTTCTTCATTTAAAAAAATACCTAAATTTACAAAATGCATATGTGAAATCATATATAATGACTTAGACATGGAAAACAGTATTTCCAAATTTTACCAAATATGGATAAACTATAAAATAATACCCAAAACCTCATATTGGAAATATATAACAAAAGGACATTTGATTCAGTTAACTGAAGATATTAAAACAAATATCTTATTATCGATAAAATATACATCCTTTACACAATACTGGAAAGGTTTTAATTATAAATGCTTGTACAGAGTATTCTTAACCCCATTCAGAATCAGTAAAATTAGTTCTTCCATAAAAGGAACATGCTGGAGATGTGAGCAAGTACACAATGCAGATTGGGACCACATTTTCTTTGATTGTTTTAAAAGTGAGCCATTTTGGAATGGTTTTAATCACTTTCTACAAGCTTTATTTAATGAATCATTTTATTTAACTAAAGCTCTTATATTATTAAATCTGAACGAAGATCCTCATTTGAATAGGTCAAACATGTATCGAGCATGGACTATAATTGTAATTTCAAAGAAGTGTATAACAAGAAGATGGAATACAAACATAATACTAACTTTGGAAGATTTCTACATCCTACTGAAGACCACAGCATTATTGGAAATTAAAATTAAAGAATTAAGAATTTATCCAAAGCCATTTATCAACAACCCTTGGGGAAAAGTCTTATCGTTGATTGACACTATACAATAATTGATCAGATACTCTGATAATGGATTGGATATACTTATAAAGTACCTGTATACATTAAGATATGTTATAGTGTCAGGCTAATGTAAATAGTGTATATAGTTATTTAAGATGTTATGTATAAATACTCTGGAACTCATTCAAATGTATTTGAAAAAAAAAAAATTGAGAAAAAAATTAAAGAAATGGAAAGCTATGGTTCTTTCCTACACCCTACCATCACACCCCTACCTGACTTTCACTGTGTTTTTTCACCTGCTTGCCCCCATTTCACCACTGTCCTATCACCCCCTTTTTGTTTTCTTTTTAATTTTTTAGCCTGGGTTTGCGTGGAGCTAAGCAAAGTGCTGTGGTGTGATGCAAAATTCAGCACCACGCAAACCCACTTAAATGAGCTTTAATATGCCTTAATAATCTTATGTGTTTTTCACAGTGTTAGACAGATGTACAAAATAATCTCCCCTGCCAGGTTTCAAACCCATGCCCCTGTCAACTATAGTTTACTGGACTAACCCAATAGGTCACACAGATCTTAATTATAACAGGTGTTTCCAGCAATACATATGCCACTAACAGACTGAAATCAAACCCAATGTGGAAATGGGAATGTACCTGGGACTCTGATGCAAAAATACACCAGTAGACAGCCAAATAATAAATAATGGCAGTACATCAGGCCTGGGATAGCAAGTAAATGTTTCCTTTTACCTGCAACATCTTTAAACATACCTGCTAAGGCATCAGTGGCAAAGTACATATTCTCGAATGGGACCCTGCAGCAGAACAACTGCCTTTGAAAGCCATGCACATACTGATGGATACAGACGTATGTCACAGCCTATATGTCTGCACATATATCTGACAAATACACTTCTTCCAGCAGTGACTCAATAGCTCAGTATGTTAAAATCTTTGCATGCAGAACATTTTGCCCCACACAGTCCTCAGTGCAAATCCAGTGTGCTGCACTTCAATTACATTGTTGTGAACACAGCAAGTAATGACTGAGTCATGCAATTTTAATCCCCATAGCTTATTGCTCCTGAATTATCTGCTACCCAGTTTTGTAAGTTAAAGGCCTTCAGGTAGGAACACCTTGCACATATTTGTTTAGCCTAGCTATATGTCGCCTACTACTCTGCTACTGGCACTGTTGCATAACAAGATATACAGGAGAGTGACTTACCTTGTAAATGCAGCAGTTAACAGACCTGTAGTTCGGGGCTGACTCTGTCTGATCCATGCAGTCCACAGCCAATAAATGGTGAGGTACAGGTTGTGTGGGCTGATATCATTTTTACCAATATGTATGCGAGTCAGAATAAGGTGTCAATCCCTAGGCCCCAGGTTGTCAGAGCATGTGCTATGCGTCATCTCTTGGCCAAGTCCAAGGCATATTGGGTATGTCTACATCTGCCTACAGTGACAGCCTCAGGGGGTTCCTCCTTCGAGTGACATCATTCTTTGCTGAGCACTTCAGCATGCTGCGCAAACCCATGCCACCCACATAAACAAGGCTTAGCAGTGAGCAAACATGCCCCTATGGAAGGTCACTCTCAGCACAGCTGCAGACTGTGCAAACACACTCAATCTTGCTGAAACATGCACCACTAATGTAAACAAAGCTAAGCAGTCACCAGACACACATCTCTGCTGAGTAGTGTGGCGTGCTATGCAAACAGGTGCTGCTGAGGTCCAGTGAGATTAAAAGTTTGCAGATTCACCCCCCTTTTGATGCCATTGACTCATATATGGACACCAACATAGTTCTGTCTCAAAATGGATGGGATCTGCAGACACAGATACCCATTTGTGCTATTCAGTAACCCCAGCTCATTTACACAAAGATCCATGCACAGTACCTGGAAACTACACAGTTTCAGGACCTGCCTCATTAACAGCCACAGACGTCCTACATTGTACATACTCCACACAGGGTCCTATAATGCATTACTGTTGCATACTCACAAATTCTGTTTTTTTACAATATTTTTATATTTTTTCCATAATAGCATGTTTGCGCACTGTGAAGCACTGGTATTTAAAAAAAAAAATATATATATATATATATATATATATATATATATATATATATATATATATATATATATATATATATATATATATATCTATATATATATATATATCTATATATATATATATATATATATATATATATATATATATATATATATATATATATATATATATCATTTTTTTTTTCATTGCTTTCCATACAGATTTGGAAATGCAGTGATTACTTTTGCACATATCTCTGTCCTCTATACTATTTCTGCCACTGTAACTACACTTTTACAGCCCCTGGTGTCATTTTTACATCCCATACACAGAATTTTTCCATGTACATTATAGACATCAACAAGGCATCTGCACGACTGCCTATCTGCTTGCTGGATAAATCTACATGCCTCATTTGCATGCATTTCACTCCTGGTTATGAGATGATTTGCATGCTACAGACACTTTGTGTTCGCACACTCAAGAAAGCTACTCAGATCCGTTTACTGGATCGCACGGCTGATTACTTCCATGTAAGCATTGTGCCACTATGCCTACATGGCAATTAAGTCCGCACAGGCTTTAGTAAAATCCACCCAACCTTTCTTTTCATCTCACACTTGCTTTTCTCAGTCCTCATATACATAAGGATACTATTGCATTCTCTATAAATATAAGCAAACACATAATCATTGGGCTTCCCTGCTCGGTCCTGTCCTAATACGTATTTTTCCTATCCATCCATCCATTTATCATAACTTGAACCTATGAAATTTCAAACCATTTTCTTATTACATTATCTTTTTCACCTTCTTCCTTCTACATCTAAAATATGACACACTTTATCAAAGGCTTTAGCTGCATCCCATGCTATCAGTCTTACTTGTCCCTTTTCTTTAACTTCATCTCTAATTCATCTTTTTCTCTAATTAACATTTATTTTACCTATTTCCCTTTTATACCATAAATCCTACCTCTACTATTTTCATAAAAATCTTATAGTCAGTGTTCACTAATGTTACTGGCCTCCAATTGATTATATCTTTTTTTATCCTTTTCCATATAAATTTTACCACTCCACTTCATATGTCTTATCCCACTTTACCACCCTTTATCCATTCTTGTAATAGTTCTTTTTTAAACCTCTTTCATCTTTATTCATTTCCCTGTAACACCCATAGCATATATCTTCCTATCCTAGCACTAATTAATTTCAAACCCTTTTCACATTCTCTATTATTTATATTCTTATATGATTTTTAAAAGAAGCCTTTACTTTTTCAGTTTTTTTTTACTTTCCATTCTTCTTGCCCATCCATTTCATTTTTTCATACATTTACTTTACAAAACTCTCTGTCACCCTTATAATATCTTCTTGTTTGTATTTTATGTCTTCTTTGCCATCCTTCCTTTCTCGTTTTTATTTATTTTCCTAAATAAAGAGAAACATTCTTTTTCTTTCCTTTCAGAAAAAAATAAACATTTTAGGTTTTTCTTCTGGTGAGAGAATCAATGACCCATTGCTCCTTCTCTCTCCAGGATCAAAACTGTAGCACAAATTTAAATGTGTCTTTTATGAAGCAGTTATTAGGCTCTCTGGCAAAAAGCTGTCTATAGGAAATAATGTCCTCATGTTCATTCTCCCACCAGGAGCAAAACAGATGTGCTAATCCCAGGATGCTTACTGAGAAGCAGAATGTGTGCTCTCCAAAGTGTGAAGTTAAGATGGAAAAAATTGGTTAATATCTTAAGAGTTGCAGTGTACACTAAGTAGTTAGGAGGATATAAAAGAGACAGTAACTCAAGTTTTAGCAATTTAAATAGAGAGCCACTAATTTTAAAAGAGCAAGATGGCTTGGATGAGGGTGGGGTGGGCATTCAGTATTCTTTGCCTGTGCAACACCATTTTTACTTTTTCCCTTTTCTTTCTTTTCGTACACATTTTTATTGCCCTTATTTTGTCACTTTGTTGTTCTATTTCTCTTTCATATTTCCTTAAAATTTCTTTACATTTCGTTATATTTCTTTTTTGTTCTTCTTTTCACTTCTAAATGTATTTTTATACATCTGCTTTTGCATTACCCACCACTTTGTCTATTTTTTATAAAACAGTCCCATTAGCATATGATCTTCTGGTACTATTTATTTCTCTCTTATCATTTCTTTCTCCTTTTTAAACTCCACAGTTAATCTCTTTGTCCCTTTCTATCCTTTATTATTTTGCCATCTTCTCCTATTACAGCCCACACAGCTCTCAGATTTGAAAACTCTGCCATCTGTACTCCCGTTATTTATTTATTTCATATCTTCAGAGTAAGCTAAATAGTTAATTTCAGTCTTATAAATTCCCCTTTCAAATGACCATTTTCTATAGTTTTCTACTTGTAAATCTCTATTGTTTTTTTATTCCTTTAACATCCTAATATCCTGTGTTTATTTTTCCCTTTTCTTCCCTAAGGTTACAGTTATATTCTCCTTCCATCTCTAATGACAAATTTACTAACACATTTCTTTTATTTCTTAAAACAACAGTTTTTTTCTTTCCCCTAGATTTAATAAAATCTGTGTAGGCATAGTGTAGAGCCTACACAGAATATTATTGTGTCCATGTACACGGTCCACCTCAGCAGCATGCCATGTATATTAATCAGGCTGCATTGCCGAGGGAGAGCCATGGGACATGTTATTGAATCAGTGTAAGGAGTGTGGTGCTAACTGTGTGCACAGATTAGTAACACACTCCCTGCACTATCCAATTGTATTATAGCAATGTAATTTATTTTTTTAATTTTTAAAAAGCATGTTTGCCTGGTATGGCATGGAGCACAGCAGTACTAAGCAGTGCTGAGATACCTGCCAGACATCTAAAAACAGAAATTGCATATATTTAATTAGTTGCAAAGGTCAAGTTTATGCTGAGCTGAGTGGGTTTGTGAGGGGCGCCATAGTGCTTAGCACTGCTTAAACATAGCTCAGAGGTATATGTAAAGGTATAGCATGATTTCACTTATCCACATAGTTAAATGGTTAGAATTATGGCCTCATGTGCAGTAGGTGCAGGGTTTGAATACATCGAAGAACAAGTTGGCATTTTTGATCAAAATACAAATTATGCAAATTATTTTTAAATACTGGCCTGCTGCTCTCAGCTAAGCTCTGCTAAGACCTGCTAAGCCCTGGTAAGCACAATAGAAACACAATAATGGCTGAAAATATTTATGCACTGCTCAGCTCTGCTTAACTGGTTTGCACAATGCTAAGCACTGCTAAGCATACAGGTTATAGCACTGCTTAGCTGAGCTTTTCTGGTTTGTGTGCTACTAATTAATACACACATTTTTAAATATTGGTCAATGGCATGTAATAGCAGGAAAACAGGGTATATTAATCCCAATAAGTGGGAAACATCATAATCCTTTGTAGGTCTGTCTCTGAAGGATACAAGGGCAGGTGCTGAAGAGGGTTCTCACTTTCTGGAGCAGCAATGGGGCATTCAGAAGTCCAGGGTCATGGTCATACTCCATGTCAAAAACCATGAAAGCCGGCTGATGCAGGGAGGTTACCAGGGCTCAGAGTGCAAGGCAGTAGCCTGGGACTGCCTGGAAAGGGACCTCACCAGTGCAACTGGTATCTCCTACACAGGTGAGCAGTGTCATTACCACCATGATGACCTGAAAAGATGGAAGGGGGCTCTCTTGGACACCTGGTCCAAGAATTCTGGCTGGGAATGTCCCACATGTATGGAAGTACCATTAGCTGTGTTTTACCAATATCTAATCTTGAATGTCTTCTAAACTGGTATGCATAATGGTATGCGTCTCTCCCAACAGCTGCATAGGAGAGGGCTCACAACATCAAGACACATGACGGGTGCTTAGACAGGTTGCATTGTGAGTGTGGTGAGTACAGATGTATTTTGTTATTTATAGTCAAATAAGCAAGACAGAGTAAATCATTAACTCTGATTAAGTATATACAGTAAAGACTGTATTGCAATGAATGCGGATTTACACCTGCACTGCAATATGTGCATACTGCCAACTGTAGTGCCATAAGGAGGGAAGACTAAAGCATTAACCGTAATAAAGTATATGCAATTAAAGTTTCTACAGCAATAACTGTGAAATTACAGCTGTATTGCAACACCTGCATAATTACAACTGTTGTGTAATGAAAACAGGAAATTATACCAGTAACTGATTGAAAGATTCGCTAATAAAGTTTGTTGTGCAATGACTGTGGAAGTAGGGCTGTTTTGTAAGAAATCAATTATGACACCTGTTCTGCAATGAAAACATGAAATAATATCAGTACCTGCATGAAGTTATATCTAATAAAGTCTGTTGTGCAATAAGTGTAGGTTCAGAGCTGTTTCGTAAGAAATGAATTATGACAACTGGTCTGCAACAGCACATGGACCAGTTGCAATAGCACCAAGGTAAATTGTGTACAGCAGAATTGTCTTGTTTTCACCATTGCATGTTAGCTACAGGTATTCAGGCTGTGGGGTACAGTGCTGCATTCAGGTATAACAGTGTATTAGTTGTAGACTGCAAATAATAACCTATAATCAGATGTTGTTTTTTGGCTTCACAGATATTTCAACACACTAACAATGTATTGTGTACACCTGCATTCTATGTAGTAATGTATAGGTTACCTAGTATCTCTGTCTTGCTTGAATGACATGCATGTGTGTTCAACTGTCACTGCAGTCAAGTATAAAACTGTACTACAATTACCAGGTCATAGTTTGGTGCCAGGTGAGTTCTAGGCAAAGATCAGTCAGTCAATAATCAACAGTGTCTCAGAAGCTCAGTTTGCTAAATGATCTGTATGAAGTACATTTTTTGCTACACACAGACCGGGGTTCGAATTCAGTGCTATGTAGCTCTAAATATTGCAGTATCTGTCACGTAATGTTTACAGATATTATATACACAGGAATTCTAGGTAAATGAGTGAGGTATCCCATGTTATGAGTACAGTATTGTGTAGATGTCACAGACTGTTACATTCATTACCAGGAATGTGAAAATGCATCATAAAATACAGGACATAAGTGTAATAATAAAATAAAAGAAAAGAAATAAAATGTGAAAGCTTTGGTATGACTGCATGCCTGGAATATGTGTTAAAGGCTGCTGAAGTCAATTAATACATTTGATGCAGATGTCCTCTGCAGTCACTGTTGTTGGGTTCTATCCCAATGCCTGCAAAGCAAGCCATGATAGTTTTTTACTGTCTGTACTATACACATACATGTCTCTCAATTGTCATGCTGTTATGGAATGTAATTACTGTTCTGTAATCCCTCTGTCATGGAGGAAGGGCACTGAGCAATCTGATCTGTGACATATAACATTAAGTATCCTGTTTTTTGCTTATTTTTATGAGTTATTTATAGCACTTTTATTGTCTGGTGCTTACTTTTCTAGCTAGTTTCACTGCGTGTGAGGTGTTAACTGGAAATTTTCTGCAATTGTTAAGCATCTGTTTGGGTTTGTTTGTTCTGATTTCTTGTCAAGGAGTGTATCGTATAACTTAATTGTTTGCAGTTAAAAGCACTCTCTAGAGTCTCTTTGCTCCTTTATCTGTTTAAAACTTTCATTTTTCTGCTGTGATAAACATTTTCTCATTTTTTTCTACCTAAGTAGTGTGGGTAGTTGTAGCATAGTCCATATTCAGACTTGTGTTTTGGACCTGGTTGTTTGCTGGTAGAGGTTGTATGTCTGAGCACATGTTCCAGGCCATCTTAGTTTAGCCAAACCCAGTATAGCATTTCAGTGAGAGGGAAGTGTTTATGGTCATCGGCTGATTGGGGTTTCCTGGACTACGGCTTGGTGTAAGCACCTCATTGGCTCTTTTGAGCTTTTTTTAAAGTTGCTTCAGGTTTCAACTTTCTGCTACTTAAGAAGTTAACTTGTGAGTGTTTCTGCCATTTCACACTGAGCTAATCGGAGGAAGGGCATGGAGCAAACTAATCTGTGATATATAACATTAAGTATCCTGTTTTTTGCTTATTTGTACTAGTTATTTATACACTTTTATTGTCTGCTGCATACTCTTCTAGCTAGTTTCACTATGTGTGAGGTATTAATTGGAAATTTTCTACAACTGTTAAGCATCTGTTTGGGTTTGTTTGTTCTTGTTTCCCACCCTCCCTGCCTATTGGTATCATGTTCTTATACTTGGTGGCTTTGCAGTTGCCCACCCCTACTGTAAATTTGATCTAGGGCACTCCACCCAGTCTAGTGTCATTACCGCATGCTACCTAATACAAGGAAGACATTTGAGAAGGCCAACCCACTTAGTTACTTAACCTTGAATTATCTTCTGCTCCTCCCTTCTCCCTTTCCACTTTACAAAAAAAAAAAAAAACTCTAAGCTTGTTTCCTGCCTTTCCTGTAAGTAGTCTAGTCTAAATGCAGATTTGCTGTATCCAGGACTGTTTGTAAGTTTCTGAGAGAAGCCTTCTAGCTTATCAGTGGGAGTGGAAGCACTAGGTAGCTTATCTAAAAAAAAAACACTTCATGCATCGCTGCTTAGCTAGGGTTAAACTATTCCTTGTGCCATAAAGTCTGCTTTTCGAATTTTCCCTTAGAACTAGCCAGTTTTTAGTTTTATCAATCAAATCTGTTTCTTTGAGCTCAGCACTTATTCAGAACTCATTGTAAGCACTAAATAAGCTACAAATTACTACAGCACTCAACTTTCCTCACTTGTCTAGAGGAAAACAGCTGTTAGTACTTAACAAATAAGCACCTATCCAGGCATGTCTAAGGGTCTGCTCCTGGTGTTTTTTCTTGTCTACCTGATGAATCTGGGCATCTTGGGGCAATGCAGCAATTGCCTCATGTATACAGGCAACCCTCTCCTCCTACCACCCAACACTACAACCTGTGAGAGATGCACTTATATAGCCAAACTGGAAGCAAAGCACTCTTCACCCAAGACTGGACTAGACAGTCAAGAGGAGAAGGTAAACACTTGCACCACACCACACTCATCACATAGTTCCTCAAAACCTACACCACACATATAGAAACACAAAGCACACACCTACATTTACAGATGCTCTCAATAAAGAGCTGCCCAAGCAACAGGGACCTCCAAAGCAGAAATGCAAGCAACTTTCACTCCCCAAAACAAACCAAATGACACATAGCCCACAAACTTAGTGTACCACTTAACCAAAGCCCATAAGGCATAACAACATACCCGACACTCTAATCATATGTGACTCTATAGTCAGGTACAGTGATGTTCCACTCATCAGGCTAAACAAGGAGAAAATTACTGTCAGCTACCTATCGGGTGCCAGGATCCGCCACATAATGCATGCACTCAGGTCACTCCACAACAAGTAAAAATATGACTCTGTAATTGTCCATGTTGATGTGAATGACCTGAAAAAGAGACACGGAGGAGCTCTCCAATCTTGTAGCCTAGGCAGGTATGACCCTAGCCCTGAGAAGCATCCTGCCATCACCCAGAATGATACCACAGTACAAGGACAAAATGATTGACTTCAACAATTGGCTAAGCCTCTGGTGTCATTCTAAGGGGATCCAGTATCTAGCACCAATAAAAGCAAGACAAAACCAGGTAACCACAAAAAAGCACTGATTTCAAATGGTGGTGGACTTCCACAAGGTTTATTGTAACTTGTTACAACGAGCTGAAGTAAAACGAACTATGGACTTCAAAACAATAACAGTAGCAAAAAACAAACAGTAAGTAAAGCGCTTTTCGTCCGGATTATATCCGGACTTCTTCAGACTACTGGTTAATTCTCACGGTGAGCTTAAATAAACTCCCGTGTATGATTTGACTAATCAGGTCACAATAAGTTCCTTCAATGAATAATTTAGGTCTCATTAGTCTTTACTGACCATCTAACCAGTTTAAAAATCTAGTTAACATATGTCACTATACTTTACATAAAAGTTAAAACAAGCTAGACTGGCAAGTAAAAAATAACTACCATAAACCCCAAAAACATTCATTCCATATAGCTTAAAGTATACTTGTCATAAAATCATGATCCAAAGTAAAGTTACTATCATATAGGTAGTTTCCTAAATACAGTCTACCCACTTCATAGGGGTCTAATTAAAATACTGGATAACAAACCTTAAGGGTTTTATTTGAAATACACATGCTCTATATCATAAAAAATAGTAAATAATAATCTGTAAAATACTGGTGCAGCTTGAATAAACAATAGGTGCTACATAGCAGCATTCTTTTCTTCTTTTTTTCTCTAACCAACCTACAGTTCGGTCACATACTTAATAGTTGGAACTAAAGTACAATAGTTATTACCAACCCCCCCATCTTTAAAAGGCCATCATAAAATAAATGTTTTTATGACCAGTTTACTAAACATTTAGTTCATCTATATGTACCTAACCTTGTATCTAAATATATGTTCTTAGGTGATCATCCAGAATTTTTCCACCAATAAAGGAAAGAGGTCTATGGTCAGGCATAAGGTTCCCTAACCTAATCACCTAAAGAGACTCTTTAATTTCAATATACAGGAGATCGAACAAGTTTCATTTAGCCCTGGTTCCACACAAGCGTCCAACCTCAACTGCCAGTTTAATTCACTTTTTTCTAATAGGAGTTTCATTAAACTATCATTTATGTAGTTACGACTTTTAGTCTTACATTCTATCCTAGAAATAATTTTAAACTTAAAGGAGTGTCCCGCATTTTGATTGCAGTGTCGGGCCAATGCATTGTCATAGTTCTTCCTTTTCATTGCGTACATATGTTCATAAATTCGGTCCCTTAGTCTGCGATCTGTTTTACCTGCGTAAAATGCGGGACACACCTGGCATTCAGCTAAATAAACCACTGATTTTGTATTACAATTGTAGGTGCCATAAATACGAAACACCTCATTTCTAACTCTAAAGGTATTGTCACCATTTATAAAATGACACTGTTTACATGTACCACATTCATGTGTACCTGCTTTAGTGTTTTTAGCCTTACATTTGGTTTCTAATAGTTGCTTTAAGTTTGAACCACGTTTAAAAGTTATGGTTGGGTTTTCACCTATTTTAGTAAAAATCTCCTTGTCAAGGGATAAATAAAACCAACACTTTCTTATTATTCTCTGTATATCTAATGCTACTGGACTATATGTAAAAGTAAATGCTAGCACAAAATTCTTATTGCTATTTGTTACACTTGCATTCATGGTACTTGTATCGATTCCTAGGTCTCTTGAATTTAATACTTGCATAGGTGTGTTACATTCCAGTTCTGGTCCTAGTTTGTTCTCTTCTTCTGTTACACAGTGGTTCCGAATTGGTTGGTACACATCTGATTTTCTTTTTTTACAACCTCCTTAACAATTTTGGTCAAAAAAACTTTCAGGGTAGCCCCTATGTCTAAACATGTCAAATAAGTGTTTACATTCTATCTCAAACTCATTTTCCATGGTAACCATTCTGGCTGCACGTACAAGTTGACCCTTCACAACTGATTTTTTCTGATGTTGTGAGTGTGAACAAGTAAAATGTAAAAATGAGTTTGAGTATGTGCTTTTCCTGAAAATTTTTGCAGTGTATCTCTTTTCTAAGTTGTCCTTACTAAGTTCAATATCCAGGAAACTGATTCCATGTTCTTGGAAATTCTTAGTAAATTTTAGGAATGGTGTAGTACTATTTAAAAACACAGTTAAGTCCTCTGCTACTTTGCTGTCCCCTTCTAGACTAATAAAGATGTCATCCATGAACCTTTTATAGAATCGAATTATTCCATACCAGTGGCTTTGAAAGACAAAGTTGGTTTCCCAAAAAGCCATCACTAGGTTCGCAAAACTCCCTCCTACTGGCGAGCCCATCGCTACTCCAATTTTTTGCAAGTATAACTTGTTGTTGAATGATACAAAATTGTTTTTCAATATAATGTCTAGTACTTGCTCAACTAGTAAGCACTCTTTCATTGATGCCCCTCTACTTTTAATGTGGTCTACAATCCATTCTGTCCCTAGGTCTTGTGGGATACATGAATATAGATCACATACATCAACAGTAAGCAGGTTGTATTTCTCGTTAAATATCAGTGTATTAATCTCTTCTAAAAAAGACCACGAGTCTTTACAAATTTGTTTTTCTTTTTCAACAAATTTCTTCAAAATCGAGTCTACAACCTTTGTGCAGGGGTATGTGATAGACTGCCTAGAGTCTACTAGTGCTCTAAAGGGTGGGTCAATTAAACATTTATGTATTTTGGGTATACCGAATAGTTGTGGGATCTTTGGGGCAAACATTGTGAGATAGTGGTTTAATTGACTATCAATTAGACCATCCATAAATAATTCTCCCACAAATATTCTAATCCTATTATATGCCCCGTTTAATTGACTTACACTCACTTCCTCGTAGGTCTCCTTTTCTAATAAAAGTATCATTCTTCTAGTATAGTCCTTGTTGTACATAACCACAAGCCCCCCGCCCTTGTCGGGCTTCATAGATCTAATTGGGAGGCTACGAAATAATGTTAATAGTTGCCTTTCCTGTGGTGTGATATTACCTGTATTTCTTTGTCTATTGTGTTTGTTTATCACTTGTCTAAATTCATATTCACAAAGGAATTCAAGCATACTAATCATAGGGTGTGGTGGTGGGTTATATGTACTGGTAACTTTTAGTTTGTTGTTAACATAAGAGGAGTTACCCATTAAAACAGTTAAGTTTAACTTTTGAATAAAAAGTTTAAAGTCAATCAACAATTCAGCAAGGTTACATTTGTTAGCTGGAACAAATGTCAACCCTTTAGCAAATAATTCAACTAGTGTCCTATCTATATCGTATCCAGTATAATTATAAATTTTAAAGTCACCATCTTTATTCAAAACCACTTTGTACAGAGCAGGATTTAATTCCTGTTGCTGCGGGTATTGTACTTTTTCTTTTGTGGGTATTGTGGGTTCGAGGTCCAATTGTTCCCCCTCCCCCCCTTCCTGTAGTTTTTTGTTGGTAATCTTGTTCTTGTGGTTCCCACTGGTTTTGATTGTGGGGTTGTTGTTGACGTGAACTTTGGTATTCACGGTCAGAACTTAACTCAGTCCTCTGTACATCAACAAAGTCAGTCTCTTCATTGATAAAATTAGTGCTGTTGGTTTCTTCCTCATTTCTGAAGGAATCAGTGCTTTGTTGGGATCCAGTATCTGTCTGCCTGGGATGACATGATCTACAGACCACGATGGTTTGCTAGAGATGGCCTGCACCTCTTGCACTTAGGATTCTGGATACTGGCTAAGGTTCTTGCCACCCCTATAGTGTCTTTTTTAGGCAAGTTTCAAATGATAAATTCACCACCATAACAGGTACAAGCAAGCAAAATCTGAGGGTAATGCTACTCAATGCTAGAAGTCTAAAACTCAAAATGCACTCCTTAAAATGGAGAACATCAACATCTGTGCAGTGACAGAGACCTGGTTCAAGGCTCCAGAGAGCACCCATGCATTACCAGGCTATAATTCATACCACACCTTTTGGTCACCTAACCTGGACCGAAACACTAAAGGTGGAGGCATATCCATATTCATTAAGGATATCCACACTTAGAGGCTAGTTGCTCAGCATAATGCAGCTGAGATTATCCAAGTGCAACTAACTCTGTTCAAGACTGCAATCCAAATTGTAGCATGCTACAGATCCCCCACCATGCCCCAGGATTCCCACTCCTCATTTCTTGATACACTGGAAAATATTATGATACAACCTAACACACTAATAATGGGGGATTTCAACTACCCCACCATTAACTCGGAAAACTGCTCATGTACCAACTCTTTTGCTCACATTTTTCTGGAATTTGTAAATTCCAATGCCTTGGATCAACCTATCCACACCCCCACCAGAGGCAGCAATATCCTAGATCTGGACATTATCAACATGGGCAACCGGTGTTCCAAACCAGAGGTCAGCTCCTCATTGGTCAGATCCGACCACAAGCTAATCTCCCTAGACATCCACATCCCATCCCCACCCCCCATTAGGGAAACCACCATAAAAAATTTCTCCAAAGCCAACTTCATGCTTCTTAAGGCAGAAGTGGCAAACTTCACAACACCCATGCAGACGGACAATAGAGGTACAACTACTGAATCCTACACAAATGCACTTTATAAGCACTTACTCGAGTGCATAGATCATGCAATCCCTAACAGAACCAATATGCTATCCTACAGAAAATGGAAGCCAATCTGGTGGTCCCCTGCCATAAAAAACTCTACAACAGAAGAAAAAAACTGTTGCAAAAAAGCGTAAAATTCCATGACTGGAGGGACTCCCTGGTCAGCCTTAGTAAGAAGCTGAGATCCCTCATAAAATCCTCCAAAGCTAGTTATGAAAACAAAATTGCCACTGATTCTAAAGACAACCACAAAGAATTTTATAGCTATGTCAAGAATCTCAATGGCAACACTCAGATCTGCTCTGAGATACAGCACAATGGCACTAATTATACAGAACCAACTGATATTGCCAACATCCTGTCAGATAGGTTCAGTGCTAACTTTACACCCCACCCCCTAAAGGGCCCATCTCTATACCAGAAGAATGCAAAGTTCCTGTAATCATGGCTACACAGGTAGAAACCACACTCTCCAAAGCCAAGAACACAGCATCCATGGGACAACATCAGAGGCTATGTTCTATACAAACTACAAAACAAACTGGCACCCCACCTAAGTACCATGTTCAATCATAGCATTACCCTAGGTTTTGTGCCCAATGAATGGCACACAGCAATGGTCATCCAACTCCTCAAAGGGGGAGCCACCACGGACCCAGGGAACTACCACCTGATTAGCCTGACGAGCCTGGTCTGCAAGGCTATGGAACATATCATCATGGAACTTATAAACAATGACATTGGTAATCTCCATACTCTGGACCCCACCCAGTTCAGGTTTGTAAAAGGCAGATCACATCTCCTAAATCTGAAAGATTTCTTTGAAGCGGTCACCAAAGCTGGAGATGAGGGTAGGTGGTTCACACAGCCTATCTAGATCTCGCCAAGGCTTTTGACACCATCCCCTACTCTGGAATTATAAATAAACTCACTAAACTAGGTATAAATCCCTATGTCACAAGATGGGTTGCCAACAGACTTCAAATGTGACTTTAGACCAGAGACAAGTGGAGCACCACAGGGTTCAGTCCTGGGTCTCCCTCCTGTTTGGTATAAACTCTTCTGATGTACAGGCTAAAACAGATGGTCTTTGGCTAATGAAGTTCACAGATGACTGCAAACTAGGAGCCATAATCAAAACTCCTAATGATGTGGAGATCCTACAAAAGGGCCTCACTGAAACAGATGCCTGGTGTCAAAGCCATGGCCTCAAGCTCAATGCCAAAAAGTGCATTGTCATCCCTTTTGGCAAAAACTCTATACCCATGAGCTACCACATAGGTGGTAGTCTACTTAACACTGAAAGTGTGCTAAGTGACCTTGGGACACAGGTGGACAGTAGTTTCTCCTTTGATAATCACATTGCCACAGTAGTCAGGAAATCCTTCTACATGGCACACCTCATCAAAAAAAGGGATCTCATCCAGGAAAAAGAGGCCATTGTTCCCCTCTACTCATCACTTATTAGACCCATTATAGAGTACAATGCCCCTTTTGGCATATACCTTAGAAGACATCTACAACAACTAGAAAGGCCACAGAAATACCTCACAAAGAGGATTACTGGCCTCAAACAGATGCCCTATGCAGACAGTCTCAAAATACTCCAGGTTTACTCCATTGCATATCGCCTACTCAGAGGCAATCTCTGCCTAACATACAAAGCTAAGTCAAACCCAGACCTTTTGGACATGCTCCACTTAAAGAAATCCCTATCCCTCTGAGCTACATGCTCTAGGGATGTAAACCTTGTCACCACAATAAACAGAACATGCTGGAGGGATAAATTTCTGTCCCAGAGACTTCCCATACTGTGGAACAAACTACCTATCCATATCAAACAAAGCTCCTCATTAGCACTCTTCAAGAAAAATCTTGATGATTGGATGGGAAATAGGAAATTCACCCTGGGGATCACCTCTGTGGCTCTGCTCAACAAGGGCACAGGAAAATAATTTTCTTGGGTAGCAAAAGCCAGGGTGCCTTTTTGACTAGGCTTGCATAGGCCTAGGGCCGAGAGCCTAGTATCTACTTATGAACCTTATGAAATAGGCAAGAGTGACAGGCCTTGTGGGATGAATTAGTCCATAACATAAATGCTGTGGGCCATCCAAATTGCACATATGAGCAGGTGCAACACCGTGCCACAGACATATTCCACTCTACACACAGACGGGCAGTGGACATGGCCAGGGATCATCAGGTCACTGGTGGTGGGCCTGCAGTGGATCAACCTCTGTCATCCACTAAGGAATTCATGGTGAATCTTGCAACACAGGACAGTTTAGAACCTTCCATCACACCTTATGTTGTGGATGTGGGTGCCACATTTTCCTCCCAAGAGTAGTGTCCACATATGTTTAGTCGAATCAACATCGGAATGCCCTAGATTTTAACATGTCACAGTGTACATAGTTGTATGTGGGTGCCAGGTATTTTGTGGGGTGGGGGAACTAGGTTGCCTTGAGGTTTAAGCTCATGCAGAGATTGTGACTCACATACCTGTTAACATAGTGGGTACTGTAAATGGGGGATATTTCGACATAGTACCATTGTTATACTGTAACATGTGGTGCTTTTTACAATATCTTTCCCTCAATTGTTTTCCAGGACCATCAGGAATAGGAAGAGACCATGCCCCTGACACTGTTAAACACAAAACATTTTTGTCACAGATATAGATTTACTTCAAGGTATGAGTAAAGTGTCATCCCAGGTCTGCTGGCTGGATTGATGTACTGTCCGCATGATTAAAAAATGTATAGATATGTTCTGACTGTACACCCTTTAGGGTCATACCTAATCCTTGTAGGTGTGACCACAGTGATTGATTTCACAGTATTGACAGGACTTTTCGGATGGCCATACCTGTAAACTGTGCAGAGTTTTGCAGAATGTCAGCAGTGTACATAATGTATTTACTGCTCATGAGAGTCCAGTTTGAAGAGCTGTTATTTTGAAATACTTTCCGGTTTGGGTTAGAAATTAATGACCTCATGTCCTACTATCTCAGATTGTGGGTCGTACAAGTCTGTAATAGTGACATCAGTGTATATAGCTTGACATATATTGAAACAGAGAACTGCAGATCATACTAGTGCAGGTATTAAGGTGCTGCTTTCCCTTTTATATCACAGGTGACCTGGGAGGTTGGTCTTTGTCCCCTTCACAACCTGAAGTCAGTGTCTCTTGAGACTCTGATAATGATGGTGGACAAAGTGAGGCACAACTCGGGGTTGCAGGGGCAGAATCTAACATAGAGGTTGACATCCCTCTTCTGCCCTCATTATTTGAATACACAGTCACTATGTCTACACATAACTAGCCCCCTGACACAGCAGATATTGGACAGTTGGAGGGTGAGGACGTTGAACAGGGAAATGTGGCTACTGTGGCTGCAGTGAGTGTCAACACTGGCCATAGCCAAACAGTTGGCGAGGTTCCACACAGGCGGATTGATAGAGGTGCTCATAGGAGGCCTTCTCCCATTGCAGGTTTCTCATCACATCACTCGACATATGCTTAGGACCATCATGGAGGCACACGCACATTCCAAAAGGAACTCCAGATGAATGCTCAGGGTTATGAATGCAGCACAGTCTGATATCTGTGACTGCCTCCACTGTGGTGCTGATATCCTGGATCAATTGACTGGCACAGTGGAAAAACATTCATCTGAGACAGATCACATACTATCTGCCTTGGAATAAACATTGTCTGTGATGGAACATCTGGTTGGAGTTGGTCTTGGACTCATGGACATAGGTCATCAACTGCATCTGCTTATACCTCTCAAGCTCTTACAGCAAAAAAATCTGGGCAAAGCCTAAAATGATGAGGGACAAATAGGGATAGATTTTAAAGATTGCTCTTACAAACTTAGAAAGTTGATAGAGTGATAGGTTTTGCTTTAGCATGAATTTTCTGAAGGATGGGGAGTCTTAAACTCAAATATTTGTCATTATTTAATGACTTCAATCCTCAGCTATTTGCCAGAAAGGTACACAATTTAGGAGGAATGCACCAAAAATATGAGGCAAAAATCTGGACATTCTGCGAAAATCTGTACAGTTGAGAGGTATATATCTGCTGAGAGTCCACATGGCCTTGCACAATCATGCTTCTGTAGTGGCAGTGCATCCAGCATTCCAGATGGGTTTGTGTTGTACACACCAAGACATGGTAGACCATGGGTCATGGTCTTGGGTGGTCCTGTGGAAGACACGGTCCCAGTAGACATTAGTCACCCTCAGGTAGTAGCCCAGCATCTGACCTTGGGCATGGAGGTGCCAATGCATCTCCTGACAGAGCCAGTTCTCATGTTCAGGGGCAGAGATGATGAACTGTCAGCTCTACCATGCATGGCTCAAAGCTGTCTAATATACATTCACATAGGGCTAGCACTGAGCTTGGCTGTGTCCATGCAGACAGTCACACAGCATTATCACACACTCATGTCAGCTACAGATACATGCGCCACATTTACATGGTCCATCTTGCCTGCTTCCATTTCTGACTCACACACACACTTGCCAACTTATTGGGTCAGCCTAGGCCTCCTGCACCCCCATACAACACCCTGTACAAATGACGATACCTGTGCCACATCCCTGACATCATTCTCATCAATGCAGGGAAATGAAGCTACACGTCTGATGCACAGGGTGACTACCTAAATTAGTATGCATTTGTTTCACCCATTGTTGCCGTTGACATGTTACTTGTACTGGTCAGTCATACAGTTTGAATGCTGCCATTTGTAATGTGTAAACCACATTATGTTGTGTACTTTATGATGGATACTGTTGTAATGGCTGTGTAGTCACACAATGAAAGGTGTCTTATGGCAATGTTTATGTTTTACTTTCAGGACTGTGTAGGATACACATATGGGTTCACATCTACAATAAACCCATCAATGTCGGAGCACAAAAGGGAATGACAGCACAGAAGAAAGATGTCATCAGAATGGTAAAACGGTGTAGCTGCATGGCTCCATAGGTTCATATGTGTATAACAGGCTAACAAAAACAAGGACAACTTTCATCCTAGCCATGCACCCCTAAACTGTGAAATGGTCTGATACCCTTGATAAGTGCGCATAGGGTTTTGGGAGCTGATACATGGTCAAGCCAGGCTTTGCAAAGTGAACCATCCAAAGTTTCCCTGTGTCCATTACAGACATTTGTCCTAAATCACTTATAATTCTCGTGTTCCCCATCCTGTCAGGTAACTTTCAGAGGATTTATGTTAGGGTGGAACTGTGCTTCACATGCATAGGGAGCCTGTTACATATTGGGTGTAGTTTCTGGACTACATACCTGTCTGTCCAGATTGTCTTGTTTATACCAGAGTTAAGGTGTAGGTGTGTAGGGAAGGTAATTCTCATGCTAGTCCTTTTTTTAGATATGCAGGAGGTACACAGTGGGGGCTGACACATCCCTGCACAGCAGGCATGCACCTTTCCTCCAAAGCATGTCAGACAGAATACAGAGTTACAGACTTGATGTGGTCTGCATAAGACATGTTATGTACACTGTATATCAGTTTACTGTGGAACCTCCATGGATGTGACATTAGTCAGATATGCTTTATTAGTTATATACCAAAGGTCACATTACACTCAATGTTAGGTGTAATGAATGCTGAATAAAGTGGAACAATGAATGTCTTGGATTTACTTGCCATACCTTTACTTCTAGATTGCATAACATAGAATGCATCCCCACATATTACCAACCTGTGACAGTCAGAGGCTAGATCACTATCTATGTGCCCGTAAGTCCCTGACTGCTTTGTCAACTGTTGGAGGCGTGCAGTCAATACGTTAGTTACCAGGGGCGGATCACTTCCCAAGGCATAGTATTGGGCATTCCTTGGCATTTACTGTTAGTCCATGGCACTGACAATAACTGAATGTCTGTGTCAGCCCATCCTGGATAAATGTTGAGTCAGTGTGGGATTCAATGACAGCTCCTAATTTGCAATCTTCTGCAAATTTAGTCAGTCAGATGCCAATAACAGTGGCTGTGACTTCAGAGAATTAAATGCATAGAAGGAACACATCCTACCCCACCCAAACCCACATCACACATGCCTGTATGGGCGGAGGTCTTTACCAGACACATAAGTAAACACCAGACACCTCAGAAACCCAACCGCAAGCTCGATACACATAATCATACCTCAGCAGAACACAGCACACATAACAGCTCATGCACCACTGTCTCACTGGTCAAACACCTAAGGCAAAACACAAAATCAAACATATGACTCATAGGTGATTACTTCATGAGACACATTGATGAGCCTCTCACCAGGCTACATCAGAGAAAGGTCATGTGTAGCTTTCTCTGAGGAGATAGGATATGCCATATCTCACATGCACTCAAGTCTGTCAACATCAGGTACTGTTATGACTACATCATAGTTCTTGTCGGTGTGTACAAATTGAGACATGCCTCTCTGGACTGTATGTAGAGATATGACTGGGATGCCAGACTATGTGTCTCAGCAGGCATGCCTTGGCCTTGAGCTCCATTTTGCCAACACCTTGTCAAATGGAAAATGACTGATATCAATAATTGCCATAGTATGTAGTGTCAATATAAGGGGATCCACTATCTGTCAGCCTGGGATTATCTGATCAACAGACTTCAGTGCTTTGCCACAGAGGGTATTCATCTGTCACCCCTGAGATTTTTGGATACTGGCCAAGGCTGTTGCCAGCCCCATAGTGCACCTTTTAGTTAGTGTCACAAGGAAAAACTTTCCATGGAGAAAACGCATTCTACAAACAACATCAGAGTTATGCTGCTAAACGCTAGGAATGTCACCACTAAAATCCACTCAATGGAAGCTGTCTGCACCTTGGAAGATGCAGACATTTGTGCCGTCACAGACACCTGAGTCAAGGCAGTGGAGAGCACAACAGCCACACCAGGCTACACCTCCTTCCACACGTTCAGACCCCAAACCTAAAGCATGCAAAGTAATGGAGGTGGCGGATCCATATTCATTAAGCATAGATACACATCCAGACTGGTTAGACAGTATGATTCCCTGGAGAAACTGCAGGTGTGATTGACTGCTTGTAGGGCACCTAATCAAGCCATTGCCAGCTACAGAAGCAACTCCATGAATCAGGACACCTAGTGTGTTTAAATGGATCTACTTGAGTCTATCAAGGTGCATCAAAACAAGATGTTTTTGGTTGACTTTAACTAGCCAACAACTTGGTAGATTACTCATGCTCAAACTCACTTGCCCAGAGGTTAGTTGACTTCCTTAACTACAATGCCCTGGACCAGTGAGTTGACATCCACACAAGAGGAGACAACATACTGGATCAGATGCTTACCAATAGGGGTGACCACTGTAGATCCTTTACTCTGAGGTCCTCCCTGGTGAGATCTGACCACAAATTGGTCTTATTCAAAATAAGTATCATACATGATACCCCCCTTCAACATATAAAGTAATAAAGTTCAACAAAACAGATTATAACCTATTATGGGATGGTATAAATAGCTTGACTGCAACACCCCCCTAAGATGGAACAGGCAACTATGCCAAGCTCTACAACAATGCTTTGTACAAGAACCGATACAACTGCATTGACTTGACGGAACCTGACAGGAGCAATAAAAGCTCCTCATGGCTCAGCAAACCTGCCTGGTGGACAACTGCCATTAGCAGGTTTTACAATAAGAGGTAGACATTAGTGTCTCACATTAAGAGGGAAGGAACCCCCTAAAATGGTAGCACTCCATTCTCAGCTTAGACAAGCAAATAATTGTTGTTGTGAAGTCCTGCAAAACAAAGTATGGCACAAAATTAGACTCCTTCACAAAGGACAACCGCAAGGCATTGTGTAGATACATGTGTAACATAAAAGGAAAGGTCCACATTGTTGCCAAACTCGTACATAATGGTACCACATATAATGAGTCTATAGACATAGCTAACTTGTTGTTCAACAGGGTCTGTGACAACTGGGGTCTATATCAGAATCTCAAAGTCTGACCATATTAAACATGATATTGCCGACATGAGATTACCTAAAGCACACATCAAAAGTTTAAACGGAAATCTCCGTAAGGGGAGATTTCTGTTTACTTCAATGTTGTGTAATCTCAGAGTTGGTATATTTAAGTAGTGGAGGTGTGGGGGGTGAAGGAGGGCTTGACCCCTGCGTAAACACTTTAGTTTAATCTTTTTGTTTTAGTTTTTTTTTTTATAACCATTCGATGGTTTAAGACTTCGATGCATAAAGTTCGATATTTATGCATTCGAAGTATTAAACCTTCGAGGTTATAGTATAGACCCAAGAACTGCACTCCCCTGTCCCCACCACATGTACACCATGACATTCCTACAACCTGTCCCATACCTTGTATCTCTAAAGAGCAGGTACTAAATGACCTCTCTAAGGTGACAAACACAGCATCTATTGCACCTGCTAACATCATAGGCTGCCTCCTACATGGCATCCAACATGGATTACCAACACCATTGGAAACTGTTTGGAGTTATAGTGCATTGACCGGCTGAATCCCAGCTAACTGGAAATCAGCCACTGTTATCTCCTTGCACACAGGTGGTGCATCCACTGACATGGGATCTATAGACCTATTAGCCTGACTAGCCATATCTTTAAGGCCATGGAGCAAATAATCATGGACCGTATCAAAAAAGATATAGGCAATCTAAAAACACTTGACCCAACACTGTTTAGATCTGTGATAGGGAGATCATGCCTGTTAAACCTGGTGAACATCTATGAGGCAGTCACCAATGACTTTGATGAGAGGGCATCTGTGCATAAAACCACCCTGACTTAGCCAAGTCATTTGACACTATCCCTGACTCAGGCATCATTAACAAACTCACAAAGCTAGCCATCAACAGTAATATCATTAGAGGGATCACTAACTGACTCACTGATAGCACTCATATAGTCAGAATAGGGATATCCACTTCCAATAGCAAAGCTGTAACCAGTGATGTTCCACAGGTTTCAGTCCTGGGTCCTCTAAGGTTTAGAATCCATTTATCCAATGTACAAATGCAAAATGAATGCCTGTGGCTGACAAGGTATGCTGATGCCTGCAAACTGGGAGTGGTCATAGACTCTCCAAATTATGTCAACATCCTACAAGAGCATCATACATGATCAAATTATTGTTGACACAATCAGGGCACTAAACTCTGGGCAAGTATATGTAGTATCATTCCTTTCAGTAACAGCAATGCCCCTGCTACATAGCACATCAATAGCAGCACCTTAAGTATATATGCAGGGTTGAGAAACCTGGGTACACAGGTTTATAACTACCTTAGCTTAGATTACCATGTCTTCAGAGTGGTACGAAGCACATTATATCCTGCGTATGACATAACTGAGGGCACTGTCACCCAAATATGAAGTAGTTATAACCTCCATGCACTCTTCCCTCATCAGGCCAATATGTGAGTGCAATAGTCATTTTGTTTTATACACTTCCAAGTACCAGTGGCAATTTTAGAGACCACAAAAGTTCCTCACAAGGCGAATTCAACTCTTCAGCATCTGTCCTATGGGGATCATCTGCAATCACTGTAACTTTAGTCTGTGTCATACAGACTACTCAGAGATGATCTCTGTTTTGCATATGAGGCAATCTGTGACCCTGCTTTATTTATAATGCTGCATATCCGTAAGTCAAATGGTACACAGATTACTGTAAGGTCCTTAACCTGCTATGTGACATCAATAAAACATGCTGGAGGGAGAGATGTCTACCAGGGTTTAACGAATGTTTGCATCAGACTACATTTAATGTCAAACAGCACAACTCATTGGCCCTTTTCAGATGCAGTCTGTAGGATTGGATGGGTGACTATAAGTTCACCACTGGGGTTCTGGATGTAAAAAGCTCTGATTGATATCCACCCACACCACCTTAGCTACAGTCAGAATGGTATTACTGCCGATTAATGTTTATAGAACACTGCACAGCACACACACACTCCAAGCTGTCTACAGTAAGATCAGAATCCCTACCTATCTAGTCTGACACACTGTAGATCACAGTGCATAATGCATGTGCCACAGCTCAAGCCTGATATTAATATGTCTCTATGTACTCTTATGCTTGATGAAATAAGCAGGCCTTTTGAAGAACAGGAATTTTAAGGCCTGCATCACCTGCTGCTTCCAAAATAGTGCAAACTCTGCCTCTTTCTAAGTCACTGTGGTAATTGCATATGTTTTATAGGGAAATGCACATACACAACAAGGGGGCTGGATTGAGATTAGAACCCCTACTAATCTAGTCCTACACACTATAGGTCACAGCACTTAACACCCACACCACAACTTAAGACTGACATTAACCTGCCTGCTGGTATTCTTATGTTAGATGTCATCAGCAGGCCTTATGTAAGACAGGAGTTTGGAAGCCTGCATCAACTGCAAGGGCCAACAAGTGCATATCCATTGCAGTTTAAAAGTCAGTGGAGGATTCACACTTTTTTAGGGAGATACACATGCACACACAAACACACAAAGTGGGCTGGATTGAGATTAGAACCCCTACCTATATAGTCCTGCACACTGCATATCATACTACTTAATGCTTAAGTCTGCATTGCAAATGACTTGTAGGCAAAGTACTTGTAGATGACATACACAAGGCCCATGTTGAACAGCGATTGTGGCCTGCAGAGTCACATTGTTTCTTACTGTTATCTGCATCGAATAGCCAAGCAGTCAGACAAATGTTCTTTATCCAGGCTATGTGGCAACAGTAGCCATTTTGGCCATATGTGTCTGTTTGCATATGGATGAACAAGCCTGTTGCCAAAAACAAAATAATATACAACATTATACATTACACAACTTGTTGGTGTATGTGTGATGACATCCATCATGCACTGGGGCCTTAAGTAGCTGCATTATCTACTGTTGAACCCTTACTTTTGGTCCTTTGACCAACATTATATATGTGTCATAGTGCAGCTTTAATCACTACAATCTGGGTATGTCAATCAATACAGACATATGCAGATATATATACATACATATATTTATGTATATAACAGGGATATATATATACATATCTATATATATATATATATATATATATATATATATATATATATATATATAGCGTCTTCTGTGTGGAGACATGCGTGAATGGGCGTACCTTTGTTGAAGGTTGTGCGTCAGGGCTGGCAAACTCGGCACGTAAAAAATATACTGCTAATCATTAGCAGACCAGAGTTCCGCTGTGGTGACCTCTAACTGGGAAAAGCCAAAAAGACACAATATATATATATATATATATATATATATATATATATATATATATATATATATATATATATATATATATATATATAGGTTTGTGTGTCTGACACACACACACACACACACACATACACACACACACACACACACACACACACACACACACACACACACACACACACACACACACACACACACACACACACACACACACACACACACACACACACACACACACACACACACATATATATATAAATATATATAAATATAGATAGATATGTATATATATATATATATATATATATATATATATATATATATATAGGGAGAGAGCGATAGTGAGAAACATATATATGTAATATATTATACAAGGCATTGCGTGAAGAACAATAGATTTGCACTCTACTTACCTAAGTGTATGAGCATGCCCACTGGGAGATTTGACTACTTATAAACTGACTGCAGCCCAGAGCTAGCTGTACTCCAATCCAGGATTTTGTGTATTACACAATATGACATCTGTCCCTGTTTGTGACTGCTGCACTTCACGCACATTGGCTAAGATTTTCTAAAGTTGTCTTATGTAATTAATATGTGATAGTTAAAATAGTACAGCACAAACAGACTGATAGTCTGTAGAACACAAACTACTGATACCTCACATCCACAAAAAGTGGATACATCTAGATTAGAACTATGAACACCATCAGACAAGATGATTGCCATAGTCCTTTAAGCCTCAAAAGCTGCTTGACAGACAGGGATAATTCATCACACAATGACCTGCATAAATAAGTGCATTGTTTCTTCCTCCGCCACCTAAGACATACAATGTGTGATCAACTTCTATAGTACTGTCTTGAGACTGAGTGAAGTGCTCAGATACCATTGATGGGTTATTGCTACAGCAGTTACAAGGGAACACTGCTGTGTTGGGGGTGGGGGAACAACATCACATGTTCTGCTGGGATACACAACAGTGTGACTATCATTTAACCACTGTCAAACATCTCCCTTCATGCATGAGGTCTACTGAACAGAAATGTAAACGTTAGTGCAATGGGTATCTGTAGTCCCATGTGGATGTCATTTCTGTCCAAATAGCCCACTGTAGTTATGTGCACAATGTACCCTGTCCATACATACATTGACATATTATAATAATCCAATAGACTACTGCATAAGTTCCGGACTTACCCTGAAATGCAGCAGTTGACACAACTGTAGTTCAGGGCTGACTCTGATGGAAGCAATACACAGCTAATACATGGATAGGTGCAAGATGTGTGAGTTCCTGGCATCAATTTTAATACTTGCATGTGAGTAGGAGTAAGTGTTGGTCCCTAGGTCCCTAGGTTGTCAGTGAATGTGCTATGTGTTGTCTCTTAGCCAAAGCCAGAGCATACTGAGCACGCCTACATCTGCCTACAGGGATATCAGCAGGGGGTTCCTCTTCTGAATCCTCCTGTGACTGTATCTGTGATGACCAATCAGTGTTGGGGGTCTGTGTATCTCTTCCCTTTGCTGATCCTGCTGCAGTTGTTTCTGCAGGATCAGACTGTGTAGCATAGCATATACTGTGTATATCTATGCACATGTGGCTGGAGTATACTGCAGGGCTCCACCAGTATATCAAGACACCAGCACCAAGACTTCAGAAGCCCAAACACAGGCTCTATGATGTTCCTAGTTTATATGTGTGCCTCATTATGGTATTCTTCCATGAGTGTGTGTGCATTTCTTATGGGTGTCATCATACACGGTTCCAGGGCATAGCCAGTATCCCACAGTAAATGGCCCTATGGGATGTCTCCCCTAGCAAACATCTGGTACAGCTGTGATGTGTTCCAGATATGGGAGTTATCATAACTGCCAAGGTTGCCAGCACACACATTCAGGATAATCCCCTGGGCATTGCACATGACTTGGCAGTTGATGGAGTGGTACCCCTTGCAGTTAATGTAATTGTAGCCTGCTCACCAGGTGATGCCTTGATGTGTACATAAGTGCAATCTACGGCACCCAGTACTTTAGAGTAGTGTGTTACACAGTAGAAGTGTTACATATTGCTGGCCCTTGCCTCAGGGGTAAGGGAAAAAGATATCTGCTCACTGGCATGTGGAAGTATAGCATCCAGAAATTGGTGGAGTATCCTGGATACAGATGCCTGTGACATACCCATCATATCCTCAGTTAGTCTTTGAAAAGTATCTGTAGCTAGTATCTGTATCCTAAGGGCTACGCATACCTTTGTCTCTACTTGGATGGGTTCCACTGCATTAGCTCTGGCTCTGAGATGAGGGCAGCATTGCTCAGTGAGTTATTGTAATAGCGCTGTACAATCTCCAGCTCATGTAGTGCCTGGAAGGTTACCCTGTGCGTGAACACTCTTCATCAGCACCAGCAGCATTGACTTCAGCATCTGGCACATACAGATGTAGCAGACCCGCAGCAGCCTCTAGCATTATCCCAATTAAAATTTCCAAGTCTCTGCTCCAGTGGTCCAGAGTACTGAGGGAAAATCAGAATGTAGGGTGTATGCATATTTTATACAGTTCTGCTTTAGGTTCACCATGTGAGATTGGCTAATTATGATGCAGTTCACTGACCAATATATAATTAACATAATTTAAAGGCCCTCCTTTAGTGCATGCTGAGGAGAAGCATAGCTTATACAAAAGTCAAAAATATTTATTGACGCTATCAGGTTTTAATTGATTGCTGCCTACATCATCACTGTCACGTGGGTAGTCTGTCTGCACGAACATGCTAAGCTATGAGGCACACCATGCAAACATGCGAGATGGAAACAAAAAAATCCTAAAAATAATAAGACACAGCCCTCTGATGTTATCCAGATTACCTGGGAATATCAACACTGTGTAGGAGCCTGCACAAAGTGTATATGTGGACACGGTTGCTCCTTTTGGCACTTTATGAAATCTTCCTCATCTGCATACATATACATGCTGTCAGCCTAGATACTACATGGTTCATAGCTGTGTGAGTTTGGTAACAACATATGCTGCATTGTATGCACCATACGCAAGGTCCAACAGTATATTTGTGAAAACCATATTAGAAATGTTATTTATTTATTTATTTTTTTATTTCTGTTAAGCATGTTTGTGCACTGTGGCACAGAGCTCAAACATGCCGAAATTATTAAAACAAATTATTAATTTAACATGTTCCTTTCCTTTTTCAGAAATCCACACTGTACCTTTTGCACACATATGTATGTAATCTAACATTTTCTGGAGAGTTATGTCCATATTTGTGGAGTTTTACACCCCCTTCTCTCCATGTAGACAACTGTACATGGAAATATTATGTGTACAGTACTGACACTGACACGGAGTCTGCATGGATGCCTTTCTGCTTGTTGGATTGCTCTACCTCAGTCATTTGCACAAGATCCAACTGCTTATGAGGTCATTTGCATTCCATGGAACTTTCCCTTTTTGTGATGCTTACTGAACCTAAAATCGTATGCACTTGTGTATGCATCGTGCCACGATGCTTACACCAAACAAAATTTGTGTAAGCTTTACTGAATTTCCTCTAATATCTTGTTCTTCTGCTGTCTCAATTTCTCCCTCTTCTTCCTTTTCACTTTTCTAAAATTGTATGTCTATTAACTTCCTGTATATCAATAACCTTGATTTGCATTGTTATTTCTTCTTTAACTACCTTTTCATTACTTAACCTTTCTTCAGTATCACCTCCTCATACAACTTTCTCTTAACATCTCCTGTAGTAATATTTTCTATTGTTTGTCTTTCTTCTGAGCTTTTCCCTTCATCTAGTCTTTCCTTGTATAAAATGGGACAGCCAAACTAGGAGTGTCCGAATTCTTTACATTTTGTACAAAAAGGCTTGCATTTTTTTTTTTTTTTTTTTGCTGTATGTCCCCCCTCTCTAGATTAGGGCCACAACCACATTTGTTACAGTAGCAAACTATTTTCATCTGCTCAGAAATGCTATGCCTTGGAAAGGACTCACTACAGAACAAATCCTCTATTCCCATTCATAATTATTGCATTTGAAATATAATGAACGTTCCCATCCTTCATATTCATTGTCACCCACAATTTCCGTCTCCATTCCATACATTTCTGTCATCACATATTTTTTTAATTTAATGGATCTTACTACATAGTAAGAAAAAAAAGAGATTTAGCTCATTTTCATCCATATCCGAAGTCCTACTTTGCATTTTTATTTATGTTTTTTAGTGGCAGTCAGAAGCTTTGAAATAAATTGTCTTCTTTGGTGCTATTGCATTTGTTTTTTCAGTCTCATTCATAAATTTTTCCAGCACGTTAAAGTTTTCACATATCTCTTTTCAAAAAATCTCAGTTCCCAGATGAATTAATGCTCTCACTTCTTTAATGTTAAACCCTAATAGCAAAATAATGCTATCCATGTCATACCTGCTCACACTGCCATAATCTTTACTTTTTATTCTTCCCCTGGTTGCCTTCTATGTGGCTGCTGAGAAACTCTGAATGTTTGTCCCTTCTCAGTTCCTTTTTCCATTCTTCTGCCTTACCACATCTTCCTAACTTGTTCTTTATTGTAACAGAAAAATCTGTTGCACAGATAATACCTTAAAACTGGCTACTCAACCAGCCAAAAATATTTCCAGCACTTTCCCTTCACCAACTGTTGCTTTTATTTTCAATATCTCAACTTCTTCCCTTCAGCAATACTCTCTCCTCCATGTTACTCCATTCTGTTTCTTCTATTTCCTTTGGCTATGCATGGTTCATCAAAACTACTAGCACTTGTGTCTCCATTCCTTAAACTTCCAACTCTGTAACAGTTTTTCTCTCCTTCTCCTTCCTTCAGTAAGTTTTTGCTTGTACCTCTCCCTATCTCAGCTGTACTCTCCTCCATCATGGGGTTCCTGGAACTGCAGTAGCAGCCCTCCACCTAGCAGCTCCACAGAGTGCTATATATCCACTCCTCCAAAGAGTTAGGGAAGGTTCCCAGTGTCCTGGTCCAATAACCCCTAGTCAATATGAATACCACCTTGGGTATCCCCTAAAAAGAGGCACCTGGCCTAGTGAGACTAAACTAGTCATCAAAGATTAAGTATGTAAGAAAGCAAGTGAATAAATAAATAACTAAATAATATAAGTGAGATCAGTAACTATTCCATGAGGTTAAGTTGTAGCCTCAAAATTCACTTGAGTGGACCATTTAGTATTAGAAAAGGTGTATTTTATTGTCACTCTGGCTGTCCTATTAGAAAATAAATCTAAGTTCCAGACAATATTCAATTCAGCAGAACTAGCATCAGTCCAAGCAGGAGGACCACCAGTGCAAAAGCTGATGTAAAGAACGACAATTTGTGATTGAAGTAACGTCAACATTCTTTGCTGCAGTATCAGCAAGGCAAGATGAATCCAAGCACTTAATCAGAAAATCGTGCCCACTGTATTCTGATTTCAAGCCTCCCCCTCATTGCTATATGTTATCTGAGTGAACTTTTTTTCAGACACGTTTATAAGTCTGATATTATTCTTTTCAGACTGGTCATGTGAGATAAGCAGTTCCTACCACTGGTAATGTATGGACCAGTTCTCTTTTTATCTGTATTGATGACAGCAATCCAATTATATGAAGTGTTCTGAATTTTCAAAACAAATTCATTGTCTTTTTCTTTTGGTACAAGTTATTTTCTTTTTTCATTTTAAGATGATTTTTTTACAATAAAAATAATCAATAAATATTTTCCCTTTATATATATGGGAGTTCTTATTAGATACATTTTATTCACATCATTCGAATTGCAATCATTCACTTAGTATTGTCCAAAGAAGTGTTATTCTATCACTATAAAATATCAATGGACTTCTGCAGCCCTAGAAAGACTGACACATAGTTTCTTCTTATGCCTTTTTATTTACAGCATGTTTCACTTTTGGTAATGAATATTTTATTTTCCTTCCGGGCTACCAAATATTAAATCCCTTCTGAGCAATATGTAAACTCTGATATGCTTACCATATTTTAAATATCATGCTTGGCTACAGAGATGCTTTCCAGTTCTTTTCAAAAACACACGTGGTTAATATCACATCTTGAATGTTCCAGTAAAAAAATTCTACTTATATGATCATTTACTAATAACTATTTTATAAAAAACACATTTTCAAACTATGAAAATTATAGCAAACATCTCTTTTTTTCTTTGACTTCAGTCTAACAGTTGTATCACTAAATAAAATGAAACTGGGTTAAGAGCAAGAGTGAGGCATTGCCACATAAATGTGTGAAATGTAAAGTCACTAGCCACACATTGCCAAATTTTGATGATAAAATTATGAATATTATAAATCTGCAGTAACATTGGCATTAAAATATTTAAGCAGGTAATAAAGCCTTGCAAATATTAGAAGTCAACTGCATTCACTTGAAGAAGCATTGCCATTTCTACAATATTTCCCATACTAAATATTTTAATGGACATAGCAGAGTAAATAATTAAAGAGTATGACAACTACAACATGATAATGACAAAGTCCATAACTGCATAGAAGACATTAAATAAACTCAACAATCATATAAAATCTTTTGATAATATAATTTATTGACAAAACTGCAAGGTATACAAATAAGCAATCATTACTCATCTGAATATTGGAAATATCATTCAGTGAAGAGATTCATAGACCTGATAATATGTTTGAGAAATGTTAGACATTTGTGCATTTGTTATGTGGTAGGAGGGAATGTCTCTCATGGGATGAATAAATGAAGCCAAGCACAGTGTGAGAAGTATCCAGGATTAATCACTGCATATTAACTGAAATGTCTGTTGATTAAATGTATTATTCATAAATATCAGCCTTTGTTACATTAAAATGGTATTCTAAGGAGCTAGCATTTTCCATTCTGCATTATGTATAGTTGTCTTAGACGTTGTTACATCCTTGTAAATGAGTGATTAATATATAAATACCAGAACGAGAAAGAGTAAACTATGTCGATGCTTTTCTTTGTGTCAGCTGTAAACATAAGCAACACACAAGTGCTTTCTTCAATGTGAATGATTGCATTTTATCCTACAAACTATATATGATATTTTGTCCTACAAATGCCAATGTGCAGATACTCATATGAGCATATCTCTGAAGTTGAAATAAGTCTTTTTTTCCTAAGTACTCAGAATTACATTATAAATATGCATTGCAATGTAATCAATTTGTACATGGATCCCATGGATTTAATTTTAAAGACCTCCTTGCAAAAAAAAAAAAAGACATGAAATTAGGCCATTAAAAAGTAACAAAGTCTTAACTGTGATCCAGGATCAAATATAAGACAGTGTGCAGTTCATACTGATGGAACAGCCTTTCCAAAAACAGCCAGAGACACAAAAGACAAACCAGTAATCCAACAAAATGGTGAACGACCAGCAGAAAAAGCAGCAGCAAGTTCAGCACGGATAGAAGTTCCTTTATAGGTTCATAGGTTCATAGGTAGGTACTAGGCTATCAGCCCTGGGGCCCATACAAGCCCAGCCAAAAAGGTACCCTGGCTTTTGCCACCCAAGAAAATTATTTTCCTGTGCCACTGTCAAGTAGAGCCACAGTGTTGATCCCCGGGGTGAATTTTCTTATTTCCCATCCAATCATCAAGATTTTTCTTGAAGAGTGCTAATGAGGAGCTTTGTTTGATATAGATAGGTAGTTTGTTCCAGAGTATGGGAAATCTCTGGGACAGGAATCTATCCCTCCGGCATGTTCTGTTTATTGTGGTGACAAGGTTTAGGTCCCTAAAGCGTTTAGCTTGGAGGGATTGGGATTTCTTTAAGTGGAGCATGTCCAACAGCTCTGGGTTTGACATAGCTTTGTATGTTAGGCAGAGATGACCTCTGAGTAGGTGATATGCGACAGAGTAAAGCTGGAGGTTTTTGAGATGGTCAGCATAGGGAATCTGTTTGAGGCCGGTAATCCTCTTTGTGAGGTATTTCTGCGGCCTTTCCAGTTGTTGGAGATGTCTTGTGAGGTACATACCAAAAGGGGCATTGTACTCTATAATGTGTCTAATGAGTGATGAGTAGAGGGGAACAATGACCTCTTTTTTTCTGGATGAGAAACTTTTTGTAATGAGGCGTGCCACATAGAAGGATTTCCTGACTACTGTGGAGATGTGATTATCAAAGGAGAGACTACTGTCCACCTGTGTCCCAAGGTCTCTTATCACACTTTTGGTGTTAAGTATACTACCACCTATGTTGTAGTTCATGGGTACAGAGTTTTTACCAAAGGGGATGATAATGCACTTTTTGGCATTGAGCTTGAGGCCATGGCTTTGACACCATGCATCTGTCTCAGTGAGGCCCTTTTGTAGGATGTCCACATCGTTAGGAGTTTCGATTATGGCTCAAAGTTTGCAGTCATCTGTGAACTTCGTTAGCCAAAGACCTTCTGTGTTAGCCTGTATTTCAGAGAAGTAGATACCAAACAGGAGAGGACCCAGGACTGAACCCTGTGGTACTCCACTTGTCACTGGTCTGAAGTCAGATTTGGAGTCTGCTACTTACAGTGTGGGTTCTGTCAGTGAGCCAGTTGGCAACCATCTTGTGACATAGGGATTTATACTTAGTTTAGTGAGTTTATCTATAATTCCAGAGTGGGGGATGGTGTCAAAAGCCTTGGCAAGATCTAGATAGGCTGTGTGAACCACCTTACCCTTGTCTACGGCTTTGGTGACTGCTTCAAAGATGTTTATCAGGTTTAGGAGACATGATCTGCCTTTTACAAACCCAAACTGGGTGGGATCCAGAGTTTGGAGATTACCAGTGTCTTTGTTTATAAGTTCCATGATGATATGTTCCATGGCCTTGCAGACCAGGCTAGTCAGGCTAATGGGACAGTAGTTCCTGGGGTCCGTGGTGGCTCCCACCTTGTGGAGTGGGATAATCGTTGCTGTGCGCCATTCAGCAGACACAAAGCCTGAGGTGAGGCTATGATTGAACATGGTACTTAGGTGGGGTGCCAGTTCGTTCTGTAGTTCGTGTAGAACACAGCCTGGGATGTTGTCTGGTCCCATAGATGCTATGTTCTTGGCTTTGGAGAGTGTGTTTTTTACCTGTGCAGCTGTGATTACAGGAACTTTGCATTCTTCCCGTATAGAGAGGGGCTCTTTAGGGAGTGAGAGGGGGGAAAAGTTAGCACTGAACCTATCTGCCAGGATGTTGGCAATATCAGTTGGGTCTGTATATTTAGTGCCATTGTGCTTTAACTCAGAGCAGATCTGAGTGTTGCCATTCAGATTCTTGACATAGCTATAGAATGCTTTGTGGTTGTCTTTAGAATCAGTGGCAATTTTGTTTTCATAACTAGCTTTGGGGGATTTTATCAGGGATCGCAGCTTCTTACTGAGGCTGACCAGGGAGGTCCTCCACTCGTGGGATTTTACTCTCTTTTGCAAGAGTTTCTTCCTTCTGTTGTATAGTTTGTTTATGGCAGGGGACCACCAGATTGGCTTCCTTTTTTTGGAGGATAGCATCTTGGTTCTGTTTGGGATAGCATGAGCCATGCACTCATGTAAGTGCTTATAAAGTGCAATTGTGTAGGATTCAGTAGTCGTTACTGTATTGTCCATCTGCATGGGTGTCATGAAGTTCACCACTTCTGTCTTAAGAAGTGTGAAGCTGGCTTTGGAGAATTTTTTTATTAAGGTTTCCTTAATGGGGGGGGTGGAGGCAGGATGTGGATATCTAGGGTAATTAGCTTATGGTCGGATCAGACCAATGAGGCATTGACTTCAGGTGTGGAACATATTGGTAATGACTAGATCTAGGATATTGTTGCCCCTGGTGGGGGTGTTGATAAGTTGATCCAGGGCATTGGAGTTTATGAATTCCAGAAAGAGGTGAGCAAAGGAGTTGGTACATGAGTAGTTTTCCCAGTTAATCGTGGGGTAGTTGAAATCGTCCATTATTAGGATGTTTGGTTGAACCCTAATATTTTCCAGTACATCAAGAAAAGAGGAGTGGGAATCCTGAGGCATGGTGGGTGATCTGTAGCAAGCTACAATTTGGATTGCAGTTTTGCCCAGAGTTAGTTGCACTTGGATAACCTCGGCTGCATTATGCTGAGAAACTAGCCTGGTGGTGTGGATATCCTTAATGAATATGGATACACCTCCACCTTTGGTGGTATGGTCCAGGTTACTTGGCCGAAAAGTGTGGTATGAGTTATAGCCTGGTAGTGCAGGGGTGCTCTCTGGAGCCTTGAACTAGGTCTCAGTCACTGCACAGATATCAATGTTCTCCATTTTAAGGAGTGCCTCGAGTGAGTGCATTTTGAGAGTTAGACTTCTGGCATTGAGTAGCATCACCCTCAGTTTTTGTTTGCCTGTTCCTGTTATGGTGGTGAGTTTGTCATTTGAACCTTGCCTAAAAAAGGCACTATAAGGGCGGCAAGAACCTTAGCCAGTATCCAGAAACCCGGGGGTGACAGGTGCAGGCCATCTCTGGGAAAGCATTGTGGTCTGTTGACCATGTCATCCCAGGCAGACAGATACTGGATCCCTTTAGAATGGCACCAGAAGCTTAGCCAATTGTTGAAGTCAATCATTTTGTCCTTGTACTGCGGCATCATTCTGGGTGTTGGCAGAATGCTACTCAGGGCTAGGGACATACCTAACTGGGCTACAAGATTGGAGAGCTCTTCCATTTCTCTTTTCATGTAGTCCAGGGAGGTATGTCTCAGGTCATTCACACCAACATGGACAATGACACAGTCATATTTGTATTTGTTGCGGAGTGACCTGAGTGCGTGGGTTATGTGGCGGATCCTGGCACCCGACAGGCAGCTGACAGTAACCTTCTCCTTGTTTAGCCTGGTGAGTGGGACATCAGTGTGCCTGACTATAGAGTCGCCTATGACTAGTGTGTTGGGTATGTTGTTTTGCCTTATTGACAGTGGTTGAGTGGCACACTGAGTCTGCGGGCTATGTGTCATTTGGGTTGTGTTGGGGGGTGGAGGTTACTAGCATTTCTGCTTTGAAGGTCTCTGTTGCTTGTGCAGATTTTGTATTTCTATGTGTGGATTTGGTGGTGTAGATTTAGTGAGACTATGTGATGATTGTGGTGTGGTGCAAGTGTTTACCTACTCCTCTTGACTGTCAAGTTCAGTCTTGATTGGAGAGAGCTTTACCTCCAGTTTGGCTAGATAAGTGCATCTCTCACAGGTTGTAGTGTTGGGTGGTAGGAGGAGAGGGTTGTCTGTGTACATGAGGCAATTTCTACATTGCCCCAAGATGCCCAGATTCATCAGATAGACAGGAGAGAACACTGGGAGCTGACCCTTGGACATGCCTGAATAAAAAAACTATTTTCCTCTAGATAAGTAAGGAAAGTGAGTACATGAGCTGTTTTTCTCTAAACAAGTGAGGAAAGTAAGTACCAAAACTGTTTTCCTCTAGGTAATGAGGAAGATTGAGTGTTGTAATTAGTAGGTTATTTAGTGCTTACAAGTTCTGAACAAGTGCTGATCACAAATAAGCAAATTCAAGTACTAAAAGTAAGAATCTGTATCTGGACTAAACTAGTTACAGGAAAGGGGGGAAAGAAGTGCAAATGTGGGCTTTTAAATCAGAAAGTTGAGAGAGATTGAAAAAATGCCCAAATGGCCAATAAGTACAATTTCTGGGCCAGAACCACTCCTTATGTGATAGATATGTTACCTAATGCTTACCACTCCCACTGATAAGCTAGAAGGCTTCCCTCCAACACAGAAAGCTTGGGGGGGGGAGGGGGCTCAGAAGCTTACACACAGTCCTGGATACAGCATATCTGAATCTAGACTACACTAGTTACAGGAAAGGTTTTTTTGTTTTGTTTTGTTTATATATATATATATATATATATATATATATATATATATACATACAGAAAAGTAGCTAAAACAGCAGTCAAAACAATTCAAATACAGTGCAAGCTAGCACACTTGAAGGTTTATTAACAAACTCACACTTAAAAACAATAAAAAAGTATCATTAGATAAAGTGAATTACTGGCGCTTTCATCCTGGAACCTTACAGAATGTCCTCAAGTAAATCTAAACAGACTGCACCCTATTTAGCCCTTAAATAATCTCTGTTGGAAGTCACAATGTTTCCTCTTTCTCCATATTTAAAGAGACAGTGTTCAAAAACATTGCATATTATACTTTAGCTCCTAAAACTTAACAAACATAACACTAACTTTTATGCAACAATAAATAAATAATTTATAAATATAATATTTAAAATTTAAATGGACACCTATATAAAATATATTACTACTAATAAACCATAGTAGAAAATGATCCTATCCTAAAATATATCCTTCAAGTTGTTTCTTCTATATACCACCATAGGATGTTCCCCCAATTTAGATACTATTTCACGATCTACCTTAACAAAATTCCAATTCTTACTAAGAACCCACTGGACAATTGCACTATCCATACTAACATTAGTAATAAATGCAGTTGTATATGTGCAGGGGGTACACACAAGGGTATTCACCAATCTCTCCTGTGTTTCTTGCCCCATAGGCAACCCTCCTGAGTTTCTCGCCCCTTAGCCAGCATGCATATATATTTTTAAGTGTATAAAATGAAGGCAGTAGAGATCACATTATTTCTGATGAAGGTCCTTTTCAGTTGGAAAGAAAGCGCTCAAAACTTTGTGTAATTAAAGACTCTGTCGTGTTCTAGTGCAGCATTTTTTTTCTTTCATTTGAGTTTAACAAATACGCTGATTGGGGTTTTGGGTATTCTGCTTGTTTTAGTTTACTGCAGACACGACAAGCTATAAAGCTACCAAGTAGACTCAATGCTGGTTTTCCCTGCAATTCCTAAACCTATTGGAATACAGCCACAGAACCTAGGCTACGCAGAAAGAATGTTAGGGGCTGCTGTTGCTCTTATTCGTGTGTATTTACAGCACGCCCCTGTCTGTGCTGCTGCTACTGCTGCTAATAGACCACGGCCAAGAAGGAGAAGGGTTTTTAGACCCCATTTAACTATTCATAAACTGCATGAGGTGGATATTCTAGAGTGCTACAGGGTCAATACAGACACACTACAGGAACTCTGCAACTTCTGTCATCCTCAACTGAAAGCAAGGGCAAACCAAGGGGAACCAATACCAGTGGAGATTAAGGAATTTTAATTACAGGAACCTTCTAGAGACCAGCAGGGGACATGCTTGGGGAGTCTTAGGTATCAGCCTTCAGGATACTCCAAGCAGTGGCTTCGTAGCTCAGTTTGATAAATGCTGTGTCTGATGTTCATTTGGGGGAACCCTGGTGGTCTAGTAGTTAGGATTTGGTGCTCTCACCACCACAGCCTGCATTCAATTCCCAGTCAGGGAACTTCAAAATCCTGACTGTTATGCTGTAACATGTCATCGAGAACATACATTTTCCCTGTACACCAGAGGACACAGCCAGATCTATGCAGGAGTTCTACCATGTAACACACTATCCTGAAGTCCTGGATGCCATAGACTGTATACATGTAGAAATCAAAGTACCATCTGGGGAACAGTCAATAGTGTACATAAATAGAAAGGGCTACCACTCCATTAGCTGCCAGGTTATGGGTAATGTTAAGGGATTCATCAAGAATGTGTCTGCTGGCAACCCAGGCAGTTACCATGACTCACATATCTAGCTTAACTCTCAACTGTATGAGATGTTTAATAGGGAGAATATCCCACAGGGTCATTTACTGGGTGATGCAGGTTATGCACTGGAACTGTGTCTGATGACACCTATCAGAAATGCACACACATCAACTGAAAAGCACTATAATGAGGCACATGCTCAAACAAGAACTATCATAGAACATGCATTTAGTTTCATAGTTTCATAGTATAGTACTAGGCTATCTGCCCTAGGGCATTTATAAGCCTAGCCAAAGTGTATGTGGCTTTCGCCACCCCATGTAATGATACAAAAGTGTACAATTTTAAATTAAATTTAGTTTACTGTGCCTCTATCTAGGAATGACACAAAGATGACCCCCAGGGTAAATCTACGATCACCCATCCATTCGTCCAGATTTCTCTTGAAGAGAGTCAGTGAGGGGCTCTGCCTAACATGGACAGGTAACCTGTTCCAGAGTGCGGGAAGCCTCTGGGTTATGAATCTGTCCCTCCAGCATGTCCTGTTCATATTTGTGCTGAGGTTTAGATCTTTAGCTCTCATGGCGCTGATGGATTTGGATTTTTTGAGGTGGAGCATGTCCATTAATTCTGAATTGGACATGGCCTTGTACGTAAGGCACAGATCACCTCTGAGCAGGTGGTATGCTACTGAATAGAGCTGGAGCTTTTTCAGTCTGGCAGCATAAGACATATGCTGGAGACCTTTGATCCTCTTGGTAAGGTACCTTTGGGGTCTCTCCAGCTGCTGCAGGTGCCTGGTGAGGTACATACCAACTGGAGCATTGTACTCAATCATAGGCCTGATAAGGGAGGAATGCAAGGGTACAATGACATCCTTTGATCTGGATGTGAATCCCTTCATGATAAGGTGGGCAAGGTAGAAGGTCTTTCTAACCACTTTGGCGATGTGGGTGTCAAATGAGAGGTCACTGTCAACTTGGGTCCCCAGGTCTCTGATTACTTTTTCTGTACTTAATGGATTACCACCTATGTGGTAATTTGTGGGTACTTTGTTTTTTCCAAAGGGGATGACTATACATTTTTTGGCATTTAGTTTAAGGCCATGGCTCTGGCACCAGTCATCTGTTTCTGTGAGGCCCTTCTGGAGGATGCATGTGTCAGCTGGTGTGTCGACTATAGCGCCTAGTTTGCAGTTGTCTGCAAACTTTGTCAGCCACAACCCCCCTATGTTTGCCTGCACATCTGAGAAATAAATGCCGAACAAGAGTGGTCCCAAGACAGAGCCCTGTGGGACTCCACTTGTGACTGGCTTAGAGTCTGACATAGCTCCAACTATTCTGACTTTGTGGGTTCTGTCCTTTAGCCAGTTTGTAACCCATCTTGTGACAAATGGGTTTACATTTAAGCTGTTGAGCTTGTCTATGATGCCTGAGTGGGGTATTGTGTCGAAGGCTTTTGCCAGATCCAGGTAGGCTGTATGAACTGCTTTGCCTTCATCGATGGCTCTAGTGACTGTTTCAAATAAGTCCACCAGGTTTAAAAGACAGGATCTGCCTTTTACAAAGCCAAACTGGGTAGGGTTAATTGTCTGTAGGTCCCTGATGTTTTTGTTTATGAGTTCCATAATGATCCTTTCCATAGCTTTGCAGACCAGGCTGGTCAAGCTTATGAGGCGGTAGTTTCCGGGGTCTGTAGAGGTGCCACCTTTGTGAAGTGGGACCACTGTAGCTGTACGCCAGTGTTCAGGGACATATCCTGTAGAAAGGCTACGATTAAACAGCGTTCTTATGTGCGGGTTTAGCTCCTTTAGGAGTTCATGTAGCACGCAACCCGGGACACCGTCAGGTCCCATGGATGCTGTATTTAAAGCTTTGCTGAGGGAAGCTCTCACCTGGACATCTGAGATTTCAGGGAGGTTGCATTCAGCTGAGATATTTATTTTGTCTTTTGGGGGAGAGGGAGGGGAGAAATTTGCACTGAACCTGTCTGCCAGTATGTTGGCAATATCTGTGGGTTCAGTGTATTTTTTGCCGTTATGAACTAACTCTGCACATATCTGAGGGTTTCTGCCCAGGTTTCTAACATAACTGAAGAAGGCCTTGTGATTGTCTTTAGTGTCCTTAGCGATTTTTCTCTTGAAGTTGGCCTTTGATGATTTTATTAGCGAACGTAGTTTTTTGCTAGTGCTGGTCAGGGATGCCTTCCCTTTATGGGATTTTGCTCTGTCTTGCAGTAGCTTCCTTCTCTTGTTATAAAGTTTGTTTATGGCTGGAGTCCACCAGATAGGATGTCTGCCTTTGGTGGAAAGGGTATTGGTTTTATTTGGGATTGCATGATCCATGCATTCTTGGAGATGCCCGTAGAAAGCATTTGTGAAGGATTCAGCAGTGTGGGATGTGGTTTCCACTGGCCCAGGGGGCTTGAAGGATACCATTTCAGTCCTAAGGAGTGTAAAGTCAGCTTTTGAGAAGTTTCTCACTGTGGTCTTTTGTACTGGGGGTGGAGGTGGGATATGAATATCTAGGGTTATTAGTTTATTGTCTGATCTCACTAGTGAGGGGTATACTTCCGGTGTTGAGCATTTTGTTGCCATGTTTGTGATGATCAGGTCAAATATATTATTTCCCCTTGTGGAGGAGGTGACTAGTTGTTCCATCGCATTTGAGTTGATGAATTCCAGGAACCTTTGGGCTAGGGTGTTGGGGCTTGAGTAATGCACCCAGTCTATGTTTGGGTAGTTGAAGTCTCCCAATATGATGGTATTTGGTGAGACATTCATATCCTCCAGTGTCTTCAGGAAGGCTGAATGGAGGTCCTGAGATTGTGAGGGTGGTCTGTTGCATGCTACAAGTTGTATAGCAGTTTTGCCTATGGTTAGTTGCACATGGATGGTCTCCAATGCTTCGTGCATTGCCACTAACCTGGAGGTGTGGGTGTCTTTAATGAATATGGACACTCCCCCTCCTTTTGTGGTTCGGCTCAGGTTTTGGGGCCGAAATGCATGATACGAGGTATAACCTGGTAGAGCTGAGGTTCTCTCAGGAGTCTTGAACCAGGTTTCAGTTACTGCACAGACATCGATGCTCTCCATACTGAGGAGTGCTTCGAGAGCCTGCATCTTGAGATTTAGACTTCTGGCGTTGAGCAGCATTACCCTTAGTTTTTTTCCTTTATTGTTTTCTAAGGTGGTGGGTTTGTCTTTTGAGCCTTGCCTAAAAAAGGCACTATGGGGGTGGCAAGAGCCTTAGCCAATATCCGGAAGCCCAGTGGTGACAGGTGCAAGCCATCCCTTGCGAAGCAGCATGGCTTGTCCAGCATGTCATCCCAAGCAGACAGACATTGGATCCCCCTAGAATGACACCAGTAATTGAGCCAATTATTAAAGCTGATCATCTTGTCTTTGTATTGTGGCATCATTCTTGGTGAGGGCAAGATGCTGCTCAGGGTCAGTGTCATACCAGCCTGGGCTACATAATCAGAGAGCTCCTCTATGTCTCTTTTCATGTAGTCCAAGGAGGTACGTCTCAGGTCATTCACGTCGGCATGTACAATGACGGAGTCATATTTGTACTTGCTTTGGAGTGACCTGAGTGCTTGTGTTATGTGGCGGATCCTAGCTCCCAACAGGCAGCTCACCATTACCCTCTCTTTGTTCAGCCTGGTAAGCGGGACGTTAGTGTGTCTGACTATAGAGTCACCTATTACTAGTGTATCAGGCATGGTGTTTTGCCTTAAGGGCTGTGATTGTTTGGAACACTGACTTTGTGTACTATGTGTTGCTTGTGCAGAGTTTTGTGGTGGTGTTTTCCTGGATGTCTGCTTTGGGAGCCTCCTGGCTCTGAAGTCACAGTTCTGGTGCTTAGATACATCTGGGGGAGCCCTGCGGTATAATCCCCATACATTTGCTGAAATATTCACCATCTATGCCATACTCCAAACATTATCCTGAGAAAACAGCTTCAGCAGGAACAGCAAGGGGAAGGGTCACACCTCCCACTACCACTGGGAAGGAAACCACAGCTGAATGCAGGTGAGGAGTCAGTGGGAGAACCAGCAGCTGCTGTAGGTGTAGGCAGATGTATATGTCCACAACATGGCCTTGCACTGGCCAAGCCGCAATGGATAGCATACACGCTCAACACCTAAGGGGCTAAAATCTTCATCCTTTGCACAAACATACAGTAACATTGAGCCAGGCAACACTCACAACCTTTACTTACCCATGTAATGGCTGTGTACTGCTAGCATCATACAATGTCAGCCCTGAACTAAAACTCTTGTAACTGCTGTATTTCCAAAGTAAGTGTTGAACCTGGAATAAAAAATAAATGTCTAAGAATATAAATGAAAGACATATCCTTGCACACTGTTACTTGGTAATGTAAGTAAGTATAAGGTGGGTGATTTCTACAGCAATTGCATCAAGATGTGACAGCAATGACTTATGTGAGTTCGTGTCCACTATTAACTAATAAGCCCTATGTCTAAAATTTACAGATTTTAAACAAATGTCCACAATTTTGCCTCATATCTTTGTAATGGCAAATCACTAAAGAGTAAAGTTAGTAAATAATGACACACATTTCATTTTCAGACTTTATATCTCTCAGAACAAACATAAAAATAGTAATGCAAAGCCTGTTATTTCATCAACTGTTTAAGTTTGTGAGACCACAATGTTTAAAAACTCTAACCATTGTTGGTCATTTGTCACACTTTTATTAATGTCTTGGTCCAGCTTTGTTGGTGTATGAGTTTGTGAGGGATGTACATATCACAAAAACCTGTAAGAAAACATTACAATTTGCAAAACAGCGTCACAAAAACAGATATACTAAGCACTGTCAGCTATGTGCCCTGAGCATCAGACAAAAGACTTGTGTATCCCTGAATCCAAAAGGTAGAAAATCAAGGATATGGCACAGTTATCATCATTTGCAGATGGGGCAGTGTGTGGGGGTCAGGAGGCCTAGGCTGACACAAAACGTAGTGAACGCATGTGAGTAAGAAAGAGAAATAGGCAGACATTTGGATAAAGTATGAAATGTCCAAAGGATTGCTGCCACAGCCATGAAGACACATAAAATGAAAAAAAAATCATGGGGAGATTTGTTATGTTATAAAAGCAAACTCACAACCTAATGATAATGTAGACAGCATACCCCTATAAGCAGACTGAGTGGTATGTGACCTGTGTAGTCAGGTAGATGGTATATGGAATATTCACCAGCAAGTGCCCACAGTGGTACTAATCCCTTGTATGTAACACAACTCCTGAGTATATGCAGGACATCCACATCAAAGGCCATTATTCTTCCACAGTTCACAGCCTTCATCATACCAGTAATTGAGTAAAATGCACCCTTTTTCATGTACCGCCCTACAATTCTTGCAGGAATGCATTACTCAAGTGTATCACATTTGCCACAGTCAGCTCCCACACATCTTATTGGAAAGACCTAACTATTCTTTGTGTTGCATAAACATTAGTGTCTGGTAGCGCTGAATCCCCTTCAAGGTATTATACCAGATGCCTGTGGGATACAACTTCCAGTGATGCAAACAGTACATACATAGCTGATTGACAACACTGATGGCATGGGCTGCATTCATGACAGTGTCGATTGTGCCATATATATGCCATACACACCTGTCAACTAGCCTGGATTGATTATAATCTCACAAACAGGTATATCAGTGTCCCTCCTAATACCTCCAGAAAATGTTAAAGTTTCAGGAGAGTGTGCTTGATTCCCCTTATAGATTGCTGACAAAACATAATAGTTACACAAGTATGTTTTTGTAGAACTATCTATGATCATGTACAATCACAAATGTTATGTCAGAGATATGGGATTACTGGTGGTTATTATTCTGATATTATTCATGATTGCGCATGCTTCAGTCTACTGTTGTCCATGACCCTGTTTCTACTTGGTTGAGACCTCTGCTGACATTACAGTCCTATTCAGGCAACTTATTTTACACAGCTTCACAATATGCACCTAACCCCTATTGTATATACCATCCCCTGATATATGTACTCTCAATTGTACATGTCAGGATGCGTATATCACAAAGAATCTTTTCCATTGTTATGTCACCTTATATGACAGTCACATAATATACATTCACTGTGTAGTCTGTACTGCATCATGTCTATGTGTTATTAGTGTCCATGCTACAACTGGCTTTATTGACATGCCCTCATCTACTGTACATTAACATGTTTCATCTGTCCTCTTTATCTCTGTTCATTCCTACAATTCATCTCTCTGTCCCTATTCAATACAAGCACTTCTCCTGACTGTTTATTTATAATGCAGTTTGTGTACCTTTATGGATCATTTACACAACTTTTGTTCAGTATGTCTGAAACAGGTCTCCACACTACTCTACACTGTTTACACTTTATAATGTGTTGGAACTATATACATTGCTTTATTAATAACCCTGGTAATTATTGTGGCATTCCCTGAAAACACGCAGACCTAGTTTTACTGCAGGTAAATAGGCTTACATGTCTGCTGCTGTCCATGTTGCTTTACATGGTTTTCTGCCTGGCAACATTGTTGCTGGCCACAAAACTGCACTTGTTTATGCTTAAACTCTGCATGTCATGCATATACAATTAGCACTCAATTAGCACAGCTGCTTATCATGCAAACATGTAAACTTCATGTAGGCTTAGCATGAAGCCTACATTGACTTTATTCAATCTTCAGGATGGTATTTTTTAATAAAAACACAGGCTGAGATTAGTAGATACACTGACTGGTATGCAAAGCCATGCAGAGAAGCTTACATACTAGTCCACCTTGTTTTTGTTCATAATTCAAGTGTTGCTTTGTGGCATACATCTGCAGTGTTAGTCAGTGATAGTTTGAGCACCACAAGTAAATGTAGTAACTAGGTATGGAACCTATGATAATGAAGCCTATACTCATCACAGTGTGCAGCTTGGATAAAACTGAAGTGTTACACTCTCTATTCCTCCAGTTATGCATAACAGCAGTGCACATATGGCATAGGTGTGTGAGTTTGAGCACGAGTATTGTAGTTTCTGTGCCAGGTGTACACCTGCATGTATATGTGTGGTATACGCATTCAGGCACAGTGGTTGGTTAGAGCAGATTCATGATCAGTACTGTGGCTGTACATAGCTTAGCCTTTCCTATCTGATAACACCAGAGATATGCAAATTATGAGAGTTGTCCATCAGTGTATATGACAGCTCATCACTCTGAGTGCATGTGTATGCATGTGTGGGTAAATGCCTATGTGTGTGCTGGTCACTGTATCTGTGGTGTGAAAAGTTTGTGACTTATTGTTGTCTGCAAGGACCCTTATCACCAGTTGGTATGCCATTCAACTCAGCAGTACAAAGCTGCTGAGATGAGATGATTCATAGCCCTACACATATCCAGGTAATGCAATATTGTGCTTGTGGGAATGCATGTGACTATGAATCACTAAATGGTGTAGCAACATAACTCATCTCATCAGTGCAGTTTGAGATATGTTCCGGCTTCATTCAATATGAGTCCCAGCCACAATGGCTGATATGCTTTTTCTAACTGTGGCAAGATTTCATCTTACATTAAACCCAGTTTTGATGAGAATTTAAACGTAAGGTCTTCTAGTTTAGCTATTTGTCTATTGCTCCTTCTTTGTACATCAAAAACATTTTTATGTGAGTATCAGCAGTTTTTTTTCTTTTTGATTTCCATGTACTTGCATGATATTTTGTTATCATAAACAACTGTTGCCATAAAAGTTTCCTATGAAATTTTAGGGATCAGTGTGACAATGGAAGTGTAAGCAAGGCCAGAAGTCTTGTGTCGGTTATGTTTTGCTGACAATAGTTGTATTCATAAACTGACTGATATTCTTCAAGAATGAGGGCAGCTTAGTGATATTATAACATATATGTTTTCACTCTGGCTTGAATGACTGCAAGCATCTCCTATGGTGAACTGTGAGGCAAGGATGCATGCTGGTAAGACTGGAGATAAAGCTCTTTACAGAAAAGCCCAGCTAAACACCTGCCAAAACAGAAACACAGTTTCTGTACATTTTGCCTGTATTATAGTATATTTCTGTGAGATGCATACTGGAATTGTTTAGATTGTCTAGCACTGTGTTCCAGTGGGTAAGATCTCTGCCTCATAGTTCAGTCCTGATCTGTGGTCACTTTGTTAGCAGAATTGGCATGTTCTCCTCACATCAGTGTAGGTTTCCTTCGGAGATTCCCTTTTTCTCTCACCTTCCAGGCACATACTGGCTGATCGACTACTCTAAAGTATAAATATACATTGCATATACTCTTGTCATTGTGGTCTAGGTTGTGGCTAAACAGGGTCCATGATGACCACACACAAATGCAGTTATTTCCAGTATTGTGGTAGAAAAGTAAATAAAATCTCCTAATATCCTGCACTATATGAGACAGACAGGGTGAGAAGATGTTTGCTTCAAGTTTCTCTTTTGTAATATGTGTTAAACATTTAAGTAGAGAACAAGTACTATTATTTTATTTTATTTTAAAAGGATCACTTGTAATTTTATTTCCTCAAATTTTTTTATTTGCTGTATCTGAATGACAGGTTAATCCGCGGTGGTGGTGCTGCGGTAGCGTTGTCACCTCACAGTAAGACGCTGTCCGGTTCGATTCTCAGCTTCTGCGTGGAGACATGCATGAATGGGCATACCTTTGTTGAAGGTTGTGCATCAGGGCTGGTAACTTGGCACGTAAAAATCAACTACCAATCATTAGTGGACCGGAGTTCCGCTGTGTCGACCCCTAACCAGGAAAAGCCGAAAGACACAAACAAGCATCTGAATGACAGGTTTATTTACAAGCAACTTTGGGTGTGCTTGCTTCATTATTAATGAAATGATCCAATCAAATGAATAGTCTTTTAGGTTTTAGTGTAATGTGTCTTAATGAAATAATGCCTTGTATGACAAATAGGTTCCTTGGTTTAAATCTAAGCTACTATACTCCCCAACACTAAATCTAACTGGTTATCTCCTTGTTTTAATTTCTCCAAATCTTTTGGGTTTCAAATACCATGATGGTAATGGACCTCATTCCTAAGTCAAAATATGATTAAAGTTCATTAAATTAGTATTGTTTCTTTGATGTCAGCCAGAAGTGCTCTTTGCAGCACCTGCAATGAGCCCAGTAATGACTCCTTCTACAATTCTTATGGAGTTACATGTATCGGTAACTTATCTAAATACAATTGTAGATTCCTTTTTATAAGACCCATTGCTTCTATTGCTATTGGAACTGTCTGGGTATCTTTCTTCCACATCACTCTTGTTTCTGCCTTCAAATCCTGATTTATGACTTTGTGTCTCTCTGTATATAAGAGACTGTAGTCAATGGGTGTATCATTTTCAATGATCAATGTTACTTTTGTCTTCTTTTCATGAACCACTATATCTGGTTTCCTCGCATCTATCTTTTGAACTGTTGGTAACAGGTGATCCGATGTGATGCAGACTTCATCATTTTCTATGATGCTTTGTGGATCATGTTTCCAGCATTTTTCAGCTACTTCAATTTTATAATATTTGCACAATCCCCGGTGCAACAGTCTTACCACATTATTATGCCTTTCAGTATACAGTCCTTCTTCCATTAGTATGTCACAACCAGCAACAAGGTGTGCAACTGTTTCCAGTTCTGTTTTACAAAACATACATTTGTCGGTTTCTCCCACATGTTCAATGAACTTTGTAAACCAACATGCATGTAGTCCACTATCTTGGGCCGGCAATATTAACTTCATCTTTTGGATTGAATTTGCCTCTCCTTAACTATTCCTGTATTTGATCCTGATCAACATGAGGTTGTTCCAGGAGTTTTCTATACTTGCAATTATATTTATGGATTTTCCACATTTCTTGCCTTCTCATCTGATCCTTCACCTTATATTCTTTATTTTGTTTTTTGGCACATTTAGTTGCTGCCTGATTTTTATCTGCTTCATGTTTGATTTCCATGATGCTGATATGCTTCTGCTAGACTAAGAAGGGAAGTCTTCTTAGATTTATTCTTCTCATGTTTAAAAAGCTTCACTATGTTTCGGTTTTGTGAGGTCAGCAGAAATGTATGCAGTCCCATGATTGCAGATATATGCATGTAATCAATTTCAAGGAGGTTCATACCTCCTTTATAGCAGGGAATATATGATCTTGGTATGCACTGATTTTTATAAATCATTTGATGAGCATGAAGCATCCTTTTTGTTTTCAAGTCTAATCTATCCAACACCTTTTGGGGCCAGTCAGTCACTCCAAAATTGTAAGTTAGGGCAGGAAGAGCAAATTGGTTTAGAGTTTGAACTTTGTTCTTGATGTCAATGCTGTTTTCAGGATTAATTTAAGTCTTGTAAAATATTCCTTACTGACTTTTATTCACATTTGTTCTTGTTTTATTGTTGATCCTTCGTCAGTTTCCAAATATTTATACACCCCTTCTTGTTCCAGTTCTTTTATATCACATTCTTTTCCCAAACTGATGTTTTTTTGGTACTGCAACCTTCCTGCTTTAAAGGTTGCTTTTGCATATTTATCAAGACCAAATGACATTCTTACATCATCTGAAAAAGTTTTGACTACTTGCAATTGTGCTCTTATCTCCTTGTTCATAAGGGATGGAGGGTGGGGAGTAAAACCTGGCATAAATCTGTGGTCTGCTCTGCTATACATTTATTTAAGTTAGACTGGAATAATGAGAGGGGTGTCCTTTGCTATCCAGGAAATGGGTGTTTGTTCCACAGGGAACAAACATCTTAGGGAGAGATGTTGGTTACACCAACATAATCTCTTTATATTGCAATATGTATACAGGTCTTCTTATCTTATATTTATGTTGTCACCAGTTTTGCAGACATGTAGAACTTTATATAGGACTGGATTTGTTTATAGCTTTGTATGCCAGAAATAATAGGCCAGACACAGACCCCCTTCCCAGGAGTCTGTAGAAAACAGAGAAGAAGGGTATTTTTTAGTGGTCTAGGTAACACTGGGTGCTCACATCCAAAATATATATTTCTTTATAAAGAACTGCATTTTTTCAAGTTGTATTAGGCGTTGGACAGGTACATACTTAAGGACACACAAGTAGACTACAAATAGAGGTGGCTCCAAAACAGTGGTAAACCTGTGGTGAAAAATCTCTTGGAAGATAGTGTATCTCTGACTCGAATCGACTGCTGTTTATCAGTGAGCCAGTTGTCAATCTATTGCGTTACACAGGGATTTATATTTAGTTTGATTAGTTTATTGATGACACCAGAGAGGGGTATTGAGCCAAAAAACTTAGCTAAATTGAAAAAAGTTGTGTGGATGAAGATAGCATCATTTGTCTCTTCTGTAGCTCTTTCAAAGAAGTCACCTAGGATTAATAGGTATGATCTGTCTTTTACAAAGCTGAATTGGCTAGTGACTAAGGATTGTAATTTCCTTATGTCCCTTTTTATAAGTTTCACAATGATTTTTTATTTTTATTTATTTATTTTTATTTTTATTTTATTTTACATTTGTTGACCGGGCTAGTCTAACTGGATACATGCCCATTTTCAGTAGAGGCCTGGGGAGATAAGCTCCAAGAACAATGAAATTAACAAGATAACAAATAAGGAAACATTAAACAAAACAAAAAAAATCCTATTTACAAAACATATTGCAGGTTATCACAGTAAATTTAGTAGTGCAGAATACAGGCATAACATAGCATGTTAGTACAATCAAGATATTCTAGAGGTAGATAGTATAATGGTTAATGAGGAAGGACTTACAGTTAATGAGTAGAAGGGGTAGGAAGATCAAAGTATTAAGAGATACCTAACTAGTCAGGCTTAGTACAGGGGCATAACCAGTGAATTCTGAGAAACACTTTCAATTTGTTTTTGAAGCAGGATAGTGGGGGAAGTGAGGAGAGTTCACTGGGGAGGAGATTCCAGGCTGTTCCAACAATATTAGAAAAAAGGAAGTCTCCAGCCTTGTTGTTTGGTTTAGTGGTATGTACTAGAAGTCTCTGAGAAGACCTTAGGGATTTCAGGTTTTTATAGGGAGTGATGACTGTGGATAGAACAGGAGTTTTGGAAGGTTTGTAAAGAGTGTTGCGGGCTATAGATAGTTGATGGAATTTAATCAGATTTTGTAGTTCAAGCCATCACAGCTGCTTTAAATTAATGCAATGGTGTGTTCTAAATGGGTTGCCTGTAGCAAATCTGGTAATGTTATTGTAGGACATTTCCAGTTTGTTAAGATTATTTTTAGATAGGTTAGTAAAAACGGGTGAGGCATAAAGAAGAGATGAGATTAGATGAGTGTGTGCTATAGTGGTTTTAGCTGAAGGTAAGAGGAAGGATTTTATCCTATAGAGAGAGCCAAGTTTTTTGTTTGACAGTTTTTATAGTACTGTTAATATGGATATCAAAGTTCAGATTGTTGTCAATGGTGATACCCAATAGTTTGGTGGTTGGTTCTGGGGATATAATAGTTTTGTTGGTAGAGTTAACTGAGAAATCCAGAGGGGGGGGGGCTTCTTAGTAGGAGAGAAGAGGAGGAGTTTAGTCTTTTTGGGGTTTAGGAGAAGGTATCTATGTGTGAACCATTGCTCTACTGTGTTAAATACTTGTTGGGTAAGAGTGAGAAGTTCAGAAGAGGAGGGGGCTGAGCATATCAGTGTGGAGTCATCTGCATATTGTATACATGTGGCTTGGGGGATGGCAAGGTGAAGGTCATTAATAAATATGGAAAAAAGTAGAGGTCCTAGGATGGACCCTTGGGGGACACCAACCTGTTGTCTTTTATCAAGGTAGGACTGGAACCACTTTATAGAAGATGTATCTAGTGACAGGAATTTCAGTATTTTGATGAGAATCTGGTGATTTACCATGTCAAAAGCTTTAGACAGGTCAATAAATAGTGCTGAAGAAAGCTTGTTAAGAATGCGTTTTTTGTTGATACAATCTGTGAAGGAAAGAAGGGCAGTACTAGTGCTATGTGAAGGTCTGAATCCATGTTGACAGTTGGAAAGTAAATTATTTTGGGTTAGATGGTCAAGTAATTGTCTGTGAATGCATTTCTCCATGATATTTGCCAAAGGAGAGAGGAGGGCAATGGGGTGGTAGTTGGAGAGTTCAGTGGATTGTCCTCCTTTATGGAGGGGGATAATATTGGACATTTTCCATAAACTGGGGATATAACTTTCGGTAATAGTTCTATTGATCAGAATAGAAATGTGATAAGCAATAGCTTTGGCTGATTGTTGTAGGAATTCAGCAGGTAGTTGGTCAGCTGAGGATGAGCATGGTTTTAATTTCTGTAGAAGGGTTAGGATATATGTTGTTGGGACAGGTTGAATATGAAAAGTAGGGGGTGAGGTTGATTTATAGGAAGGTAGAGTGAAGTTGTTTGGTGATAGTTGACTAGCTAGTGTTTGTATAGCATCAGTAAAAAAGGTATTAAAAGCGTTAGCTGTATTCATTGGTTTTTTGTGGTCAGTATTTTGAGGGTTTGGAGTAGTGGATTGACCTGGATGGAGTAGTTGGTTAATGCTAGCCCAAAATTTTTGTGGCTTGTTTTGATTAGCTTGTTGGGATTGCAGGTAGTAGTTTCTTTTATCAGATATTATAGCTTTCTTGGTTTCATTTCTTAGCTGTCTAAATGTTAGTTGGTCTATAGGGTTTTTTGTCTTGCTCCATTTTGCCTAAAGTTTGTTTCTAAGATTTATTTTATGTTTGGTTTCTTTTGAAAGCCATGGAGCAGATTTGGTTTTAATTCTAATTAATCTGGTTGGGGCATGGTGGTTGAGAATGGCAAGGAAGTTGGAGTTAAAGTAACTAACGGCTTCATCTAAATGGAGGTTTTGTAAGAGGGACCAGTTGCACACTTAGTTCCATCTGGAAAAGTTCAGGGTTAAAGTACTTTTTAGATCTAATATTTTTGACAGAAGTTGGAATGGCAATGTTGATTTTATGTCTGATGATATAGGTAAGAGAGTGGTCACTTATATCATCAGGGAGAGTTCCTGAGTCATAAATGTGAGGATGATGGTTTATGAGAATCCAGTCTAATAAACTTCGTTTCTTGTTAAATTTATTTATCCTGGTAGGGGAGGTAATGGTTTGGGAATACCCATATAGGTTAATATGGTTTGTGGGGAGGTTGCTGCAGAAGTAGGTCCAGTCAATGTTTGTGTTGCCTAGGATTATGGTTTCTTGAGGCAGGTTTTGGGAAAGCCAGCACAGTATGTTTTCCATGGTGGCAGTGTTGTTACCAGGAGGTAGATATATAGAGATAATGTAGATGGATTTGGAATTGTTAAGATGCAGTTTGGAGACAAGAATTTCTGCATTGGAGTCTAAAGGTGGTTTACAGTTATGAGTGGTTTATTATAAGCTATATAGGATAGCAACCTCTCCACCTTTCTTGGATATTCGGTCTAGTCTCAGGATATTATATCCAGGTGGGATGATTTCTTTTGTCTTTGGTTACAGGTTTTAACCAAGTTTCTGTTAAGCAGAGAATATCAAATGAATAGATTTCAGTTAGAGCTTGGAGTTGAGTTACTTTATTGCTTATGCTACGTATATTAAGACGAGCAATTAAAAGGGAGTTTGATGGTTTAGAGAGGGCTTGAGTAGGTGATTCTTTGAGGTTGAGGAGAGAGATAGGAGTTGTTGGAGGGCCTGGGTTAGGGTGGATGTCACCATCCTTTAAAGAGAGTAGTAGGCTTAGATAGTTTGAGTTGGGGAATCTGCTGTATAGAGATAGACCTTTCCTGGAGTTTAGATTGCTGTTTGTTGCACAGTGGTGCAGCGGTTAACGTTGTTGCCTCACAGGAAGAGGTTCTCTGGTTCGAGTCTTGGCTGGGGTGCCTTCTGTGTGGAGTTTGCAAGTTCTCCCTGTGTTCGCGTGGGTTTCATCTGGGTACTCCAGTTTCCTCCCATATTCCAAAGACATGCATCTGGAGCATTTCTCCCCGGGCCTCCACTGAAAACAGGCTCTGTGGAACCTAGTCGGACTTTCCCGGTCAACAAATGTTAAATAAATAAATAAAATAAATAAGATTGTTGTATTTTCTGTGTAGTGTTCTGTGGTATTTAGGAAGTATGTAGTTAGATGAGGATGTTATATTAGCATGAATAAAATGTAAAGGGGAGTTTGGAGAGTTGGTTTCTTTCTTGGGGTAGTTTAGGTATGGGCCTAGTGGGTTTTCAAAGGAGGTGAATAGATGGGTGAGGATTAAAGGAGGTAGTAGTGAGAGTGTGAATAAGAGTGGGATAAAAGATGGGATGGGTTGTTTATTCATTATATGAATAGATATAGATTCTATGTAGGTAGAAGAAAGACATTTACTGGGTGGAGATGAAAGAAGGGAGTAGGGTGCGGTGTGATAAGAGGAGAGTAGTGAGAGGTTGATATTAGTGCAGTTGAGTAACTGGAAAGTGTTTAGAGAGCAAAGGTAGTGGGAAGAGTGTGTTTGAAGAGAAATGGTAAGAGCATGAGGTATGTTTAGAGAGTAATAGGAAGAGGAAGGGGTGTGGTTAGAGAGTAATGGGAAGAGGAAGGGGTATGGTTAGGGAGTATAAAGGTAGGACCCCTGGGGGTGTGTGGGAAATGGGGGTAGGGAGGGGAGCGAAGTGAGCCCGCAGGGTGAACAGAGCGGGTAGAAACAGATACTGAAGCAGTTAATGAAAAACAATCAGCTAGGCTAAGTCTGGTGGTAGGTTGAAATAGAATAGGGGCTAGAAAGGTGTCTGTAGTCTGTAGATATGGAGGGGAAAGAAAAAAAAAAGAGAGAGAACTAGAAAGGTGTCTGTGGACAGTAGAAATGAAGGGAAAAACAAGAGAGAGGGCTAAATAGCACTTCGGGGATTACTGAAGTTTAAGAAATTGAGGTAAGTAGTTGATCATGAGAAAAAAGGGTAAGTGGAGATTATGCCTGGAATTAAGGTGCCATCTAGTGGACAGTACAAGTATTGCAGGCTTGTTTGATAGGGAGTAAAATTGGTAGACTGCAGTAGTAAAGTAAGAAAAAACAAGGGGGGGTATCTATGCAGGTAGGAGGAGTGAGATAGTGAAGTTAGAGAAGAAGGGGGAGCAGAGGCTGCTGGCTGTCCTAGCTCAGGACTGTCTGTAACATTTATGTTAGTGGTATAGTCAATAGAAAGTCTTTCTTGTTGGAATTATTCAGCAGACCTACTTTACTGGTTTCCTTGAAAGAGGGATTGTAGGATTGTTATGCAATGAGGTGACCCGCCGATATTTGGAGAGGGTTCTTTAGCTTCCTGCTGACTAGCACTGGAAGCCCAGGATGAGTAGAGTAACTTTGGGAGGCAAGAGAGACAAGATAGAAGATAAGAGACAAAGATAACATAAAGCAAGGTATAATTACTCAGAATAACACTAATCAAACCCTGAGACAATTATTGCAGTATCCAATGTACATTTCCAAAACCCTAAGCATAATGAAATTAGCAGTCATTCACAGGGACATTAGATCTGGTTAGCAGTAATACATATTAAATTTTTGGTAGCAGCAATGCAAGATCCTATGATGCAGCAGTTATGTGCCCCTTTTTTTATAACAGTATAAATATAGAAAGCAGTTAAAAAACACTTCTGTTTTACTTAACAGCAGCAGTGAAACTAATTAAGTCAGAGTTTGTAAATACAAATAAGGACTTTGCCAGCAGCAATATAAGACACTATAAAACAATAGTTATCAGCCAGTAAATATAGAAAGCAGTTACTAAAACAATTCTGTTCTACTTAACAGCAGCAGTAAAACTAATTGAATCAGAGTTTGTAAATACAAATAAAGACTTTGCCAGCAACAATATAAGACACTATAAAACAATAGTTATCAGCCCCTTTTGTTAGCACTGTTGGAGGGGGGTATGTTTAGCCCTGGACCTTTATTATTCTCTATGTGGGTGTTGTATCTTTAAGAGTCATTTACTGGCTTTTAAGAGAGGGTGTGAGAATGTGAAATATTCCCCTGATAAGGGTATGCACTTAGGTGACGTTGCAGTAGCCTTATTCTGTATTATTTGTTCGATAAAGAACTGTCATGCTCAGAAATGGAGTTCAATTAAAGCCGATTCCTGGCTTTTAACTGAGGACTTAGTTATATCTAAATGACCCTCTGGTAAGGAAAAGTGCTTGGGTGGCACTATAATGAACCTTTAACCACTTTTAATGTTCAATAAAGAACCGGCACTCTCAGGAAAGGTGTATCTTATAAAGCCATTTCCTATCTTCCACAGTGGAGTTAGATTTGTAAATATATCCAATGGTAATGGTATGTGCTTAGGTGGCGCTTTATCAACCTTTATTACATGTTGGGTGCCCAGTAAAGAACGGACACACTAATAGGTAGCATAGTTTTGCAGCCGTTTAGTGTCTCTTAACAGTAAAGTTAACAATTTTTAAATATATCGAAGTAAAGGTTAAGCTCTTAGGAGGGGTTGCATAAATCTCATTTTTCTATAAGTATTCCGTAAAAAAGCAGTCACACACAGAGACATCCCTGTGAGTTGGGATATTGGAGATATCGCCAGTATCGGCTTACTATTCTTCCAGCGGCAAAAGCTCTAGTACTACAAAAGATTCACACAGTGAATGAAAATATGATACTCTCCATCTCCTTGGAAATGATGCTGGAGAGACAAATAGGTCTACAGTTGCCTGTGTTTGTGGTGGGGTGACTGGATCTCACTTATGTAGGGGAACTACTACTACTTTCTTATATGTTTTTGGAGTATATTAGTAGAGAGGCATTGTCTGACCAGTTTTAAAGAGGAGGTGTGATAGGGGATGTTTTGTATTGACAAAGAAATAACCTGTTATGTTAACTGCATCCATAAATCTGGTATTTTTGATCACAAAAAACTATTTTAGCAATGTTCAGAGTTAATTAGTGGGAGTGCTATATGGACTGGGTACTTTATATTTGGGAATTTGGAACCCTCAAGGGGTCAGTTGGACCTGAATTTTATTTGAGTGGGCAGGGTCACTGGAGATAAGCTTGGTGGATTGTTGGGTTATTTCTAAGCATGCCTTTCAACTGTCCAGCAGTTTGCATTATATTCCTGATTTGGTTTAAATTCATAATGACAGCAGGCACATCATCAAAACAAATTCTGTGAACTCCGAACTGCGACTCCTTAAAACTGTCAACAATGATATTCTGAATTACATAATCTCGTCCCCTTTTTGACCCATGGTATCACTTGTTTCAGGTATGGAGTGGTCACAAATGTTGATGTTCGCTGTTTTGTTTGACTTTCTGATGTGTCGGTGGTACAGAATTCGTGGAAACGGTTCAACCATGTGTACATTCAAGGATGTGCTTGCCAACATTATGAAGGTAAATCTCCTGATTTTTTTCTCATATTTTTGCCCTTTCCTTCAAAAAATGTTTGGTTTTCTAGTAAAACACTGAGGGTTACAATCATCAGCAGTGCTAGATTTTAGAGTTTCATACTTCTTATTGTTCTGAATGTGCATCTTGCTGAAAAAGCTATTATTCTATTAATATTTCAGTGAATTATAGCAGTACTTAAAATTGTCACTGATTTTGGGCCTTTTTCCCCACATTTATTTTGCCTTTGTCCATAATTTTTGAGCAAAGATGTTGAGAGGTATGCTTCTAGTTTCTGTTATATGACTAAAGAATATCTTGTGCTTACTCTTTGTTGGTGTGGCAATTCTTAGTTAATAATTAGTTCTGCAGGATCTGTTCTTGCTCCTGAATTCTTTGTTAAACCTTTTGAAGTTGATTAGAACACATTAACATTTTGTTATGTTCCCTAGAGTTATGAACTCTACATCTAACTGTAGATTTGCTTAAAGCTGAGTTCTACTGTAGAGGTTTATTTTTAAACTATGTATATATTTTGCTAAAGAGGAACATAAGTCTGCATACAATAGTTGAGATAATAATGCAAACTATGAGAATATACAGTGGTATATATGTTTTTATGTGTGTGTGTGTGTGTGTGTGTGTGTATATATATATATATATATATATATATATATATATATAGACACACATATTGAGACAGTGAAATGATGCAAACTGTGAAAACATAGTGCACATCACAATACAACACAATACAATAGATGTATGATATACAAGAGGACAGTGAAACCAGTTACGACTGTGCAGAACAGAAGAATTCTGTACAATGCAGCACAATATAATATAATAATGCTCAATACAGTTTTACTCAATAAAGCTCACTACATTAGAACTCGATGCAGTCAATTACAAAAGAATACACTATTAAGGGTCGACATTAGAAGCTCAAAGGTGTACTTACCCGAATACTTAAACACTGACACGTCTTCATCGAACCATGAAAACATCGATTGTCCTGAAGCGCGAAATCTGAAACGTTGAATCATCATGGTTGGCCCTTCTGCGGTATAGCTCCGTAAAGTAAATGTGTGATAGTTACGGACGTTAGGGTTAGGGTGTGGGTTAAGGTAAGTGCATGGATGGTAGTGTATTTGAGATTTAGTGTAGGGTAGAAGTAGGGTTTTGTTAAGTGTATGTATGTGGATTATTTAGTTTGCTTGAGTATAGCTTCTTTAAGTAAGTGTGCGATAGTTACAGATCTTAGGGTTAGGGTGCGGGTTAAGGTAAGTGCATACATGGTGGTATTTGCAAGATTTAGTGTAGGGTTAGAAGTAGGGTTTAGTTTAGGGTTAGAAATAGGGTTTTGGTTCGTGTACGTATGTGGTTTATTTAATTTGTTTGGGTAGGTAGTATGCAGCGGGCGGTAGGTTGGGACAACCATGACGGTTCGAGTTTTTTAATTTTGCAGTTTAGGGAGTTTGGTGTATCCGCGGATCATGGAATATGTGTCAATGTTTTCGTATTCGGTGACTAGGGCTTTCGTGATTTTAATATAGACCCACTATTAATAGGACAACTGAACAGCAGGTATGGATGCTACACCTCAGTAAACCAAAATATGCTCAATATTAATACAATAGTATAAGAGTGCCTAAGCAGCAGATGGGAGTGTTACAGTGAGTTGATCAAATCAGCACTGCTGTATTACTGAACAAGTGGGCAGCAAGCATGAATGCCACAGCAAAATAATCCAGAAATCATAGATACAAATGCCTCCGAGACTTTACGTGGTGTTTTTTTTACAATAGACAAAATGCCAAAAGAGTCTACAAGGTGGACAGCATCACAGGCAAAATGTTGCAAGACATTTGGTACATTAGGCATGCATGCCATAACTTAGTAAAAGAGGTGCCAGTGTCAGCAGCAGTTGGATACCACAGTAATAAGTGAAGAAAAGTACAAGTAATGCACCAAGATCTGTGATGCTGTTACAACATGGCTAAAATATGGAAGGGCAGTAACTTAATGCCACAGTAAAAATAAACTGTAGTAGGACAGTAATCAACCAGATACAACAGAGAAATGTATAACATGGAGCAACAGTTAGCAAGGTGCACTATCATTAGTGGCAGAAGGTGCCAGAAAACACCGACACATGCAGCCAAGTGCACCCAGGCTCTGGTGGACACTAGAGTGGACTCATGCAGGGAACAGCTGTTGTGATGATTAGGACATTTGCAAAGATCAGCACTTGCTGCTGCCTTCTGCACTCTAGTACTGTCTTGTATATTCTGCAAACTCACTATGCTAAGTACAGAACTTCTCAACTTCTGAGACTGTACTTCAAATCAAATCTGGTAGCAGAGTTCAGGCCAAATTTAACATTATGCAGCCCAGAACAATAGTGCAATGGAGTCGCAACCCCACCAAGTTCAAAAGCAGACTACAAAAGCACACAGGTCACTCAAAGTTAACATTGTCATATAATCAGTAGTACTTAAAACAAGGATCAACAGAAGCAATAATCCTTCTCTCTCTGGATTAAACAGACCAATTTCAAATGCAAAGCAGCACTGTCTAAGACTCTAATGAATAAAATAAGTGAAAACATCACTTTTCAGATCATATGGGACTGCTCTCCAAGTAAAATCTTGTAGATGACTTCAAAGTAAGTTTGTTATATTGCAGGCCAACAAATAAAGCATCACTGTTGTCTTCATGTGTACTAAAAGTGCCTTAGTTCTGGTTTAAGCACTTGAGCTTCAGGCCAGTTATTTTACATTAAGAAGGTTTGTGATCTACACTATTGTAGGAGGAGAGGGTAGATTCTGCCCATATGAGCTGGGAATTGCTGATTGAAGGCTTATTGTGCCTGCTTACTTGAACTGTTTCTTTCTGAAATTAGTGCGCCTTGTTTGCTGTAGCATAGACTACATTCAGACTTGCTGAATCTAGCTCTGTTTATATAGCCTGAGTACTAATCCTGGTCATCTTTTTTGGAGATGGTTCCCCTGCACTCTAGTGGTAGGAGTGTGTAATTAGAACTTGTCTGATTGAAAGATGCTGGAACAGGACTCAGTTTTGAGCTTTTTTATTGTTTAATTGGTTAATTTGTTTAAATCAGTTTGTTCTTGTTTGCTACTGTTATATTTAAGTGTGTATCTGTTCTCCTATGTTAAATTGACCTAAACAGAGTTTAAATATCTTTAGCATAGTCTGGTTACAAGTTTTGCTGTATCCAGATCTGTTTGTGTGATTCCTCTGTTTCCTGCTACACCATCTTGTGTTGGACAGGGACTGTCTGCACTTAGTGGGAGTAAGTGAACTGGTTGGAACTGGTCTGGCATAGGGTGTTGAGCTAAGAGCGCTGGGACAAGGGATGATTGGCGAATTACAGTGTTTCTATTTTACTTTCTTTTTTGTGGTATTTAAACCCTGAATTTGCGAGAGGTGAAAATATCCTGGACCTGGTCCTAACCAATATGAGTAGCCACTGTAGCACCCCTACAGTTTCAGCCTCCTTGGTAAGACCAGACCATAAAGTGATCACTTTTGAAGTCACCATCTCCCCTGAACCCCCTCCCATCAGGATCAAACCAAAAAACTTTTCCAAAGCTGACTACAGTCTCCTTAGAGCAGGTATAAGCAGCCCACATTCCTTCAGTGGGAACTAGTACTAATGTCCAAGCCTACACCAAAAAACTATATGAGCACCTGCATAGCTGTATGGACTCAGCAAGATCTGACAGGACCAAGTCATCTTCCTTAAGGAAGAGTAAAGCTGTCTAGTGAAAAGCAGCAATAAACAAATTCAATAAGAAAAGGAAAAAAATTGCTGTCCAGGATGAAGAAGGAGAAGGTGCCAAGTTGAAAGCAATCTCTCCTTTGAATGAACAAGCAAATAAGATCACTGGTGAAATCCTGTAAGGCTAACTTTGAGTCCAAATTGGCCATATCCACTAAGGACAATCACAAGGCTTTCTTCACATACATCCACAATCTCAAAGGCTACACCCAGATCTGCTCTGAACTGGTAGTCAGTAACACCACATACACAAATGCTATAGATATAGCCAACCTGTTGGCACACAGGTTCAGTGAAAACTTCACCCCCCCGTCCCCCTATCAGTAAACCAGGACATCCTCAGCACCTGCTCCCTCCCCTCATCACCAAGGAGCAGGTCTTCAATGCCCTCTCAAATTCAAAAAATACAGTTGCCCTGAGATCCAATAACATTCCTGGCTGTATCCTACATGTATTTAGGCATGATCTCTCAGCACCATTAGGCACCCTATTCAACCAAAGCCTGAGTACCAGCTTCATCCCAACTGAATGGAGGATAGCCACTGTCAGCCCTCTACACAAAGGTGGATCATCCACTGACCCAGGCAATTATAGGCCCATTAGCCTAAGGAGCCTGATCTGCAAGGCCATGGAATGCATTATCATGGCCCTTATTAACAAGGACATTGGCAACCTCCAAACACTTGTCCCCACACAGTTTGGTTTTGTCGAAGGGAGATCATGCCTTTTAAACTTGGTTGAATTGTTCAAAACAGTCACCAAAGCCACGGAGAAGGGGAAGACAGTGCACACCACCTACCTTGACCTAGCCAAAGCCTTCGACACAATTAACCACTTGGGCATAATAGATAGACTGTACCACCTAGGCATAAACCCATATGTTACCAGATGAGTAGCTAACTGGCTCACTGATGAAACCCACTCAGTCAAAATAGGGGAAGCCACCTCCAGTAGTATACCCGTAATGAGCGGTGTACCTCAAGGATCAGTCTTGGAGCCTCTACTGTTTGGGATATGCTTTTCTGAGGTGCAGGTCAAAACCAATGGTCTGTGGCTGACCAAGCTTGCAGATGACTGCAAATTGGGTGCTAAATTCCCCTGGTGATGTGAACATCCTCCAAGAGGGCCTTATCCAAACTAATAACTAGTAGCAGAAGCATGGCCTCAAACTGAATGCCAAGAAATGCATCATTATCCCTTTTGGGGAAAATGGCATCCCCACCAATTATCACATTAATAACAATGTATAATGCAATCAGTCTTGAGGGACTTGAGCACCCAGGTTGATAGCAACCTGACTTTTGACCACCACATTGCCTCTGTTCTACGGAAGGCTTTCTACATGACCCACTTCATAAATAAGGGTTAATACTTAAAACCACTGTTAAACCAGAAGGCAAACCTTAAAGCAAATCTTTAGTGTTAACATAACTTTATTTCACACTTTCATTAATAGCAATAGAGTTCTTCAGAAATAAATTGCACAAAAAATACATAAGCGTAAATACTTGAAACAAAATCATGTTAACCAATCACAATAAACATACAATTCAAAACACATCCAATTTTAATTGCCACTTTATTTAACCCTTTAACTTCTAAACTTCCATAGCCAGCCTACTGTCCTTCAGAAAACATTTAATAGTTATGGTGTCATTTAATCCTAGTAGTTTGTCTGCCTCTAATCATACTTGCCATTCAGTTTCTCTTTGTTCCATCGGATTTTTATAATTTCCTTCCCTTAAATCATAAGGTATGTGTTCTACCACTGCAAAGAGAAACTTCTTATAATTATTGCACTTAACGGTATGTTTATATAGGGCATTATTTTTGTTCTTTGTTTTAATGTCATAAAAATGTTCTTTTATCCTAGCGCCCAACTCCCTAGTGCTCATTCCTATACAGTAACTTGGACAGCTTAAACACAAAGCTATGTATACTATCCCTTTAGTCTGGCAAGTATATCTTCCAGGTATTTATATAGTGTACTGTAAATGTACTAACATCATGCAGAGCCCTTCATATATAAACCTACAAGCAGTACAACTATTGCACTTAAAAGTGCCTTTGGTTTTACTAGGCAAACCACCAGGTTTAGACGACACTATAAATATTAAATGTTTTCTGAAGGATAGCAGGTTGGCTATAGGAGTTTAGAAGTTAAAGGGTTAAATAAAGTGGCAATTAACACTGGACATATTTGTAATTGCATGTTTATTATGATTGGTTAACATGATTTTATTTTAAGTATTTAAGTTTATGTATTTTTGTGTAATTTACTTCTGAAGAAGTCTAATGCTATTGATGAATGCATGAAATAAAGTTATATTAATGCTAAAGAGTTGCTTTAAGGCTTGTCCTCTGGTTTAACAGTGGTTTTAAGTATTATTTATTCATGTTTTACCATTGTATGGAGACTGTTCCAGTTTGTTTTTTTGTATTTGTGGTTTCAGCTGGATTACTCCATGGCTTGTGCCCCAGAAGATGAGCTACTCAATTTAACCATTCATCCAACTCCTGAAAGCCAAGAGATAACCCTCAAGGATGTGTTTTTACAACTAGCTGAATTACAAAAAACCTTGAAGGAGCTTATGGTTCATAGCAGCCCTCAATCCTTTAGTTGTTTGAGAACTGAGGGGTATGAAGGGTCCAGTGAATCATCAGAAAACAGGAAACCTGTTACAGAAGTATTGCCACAGGGTCAGACATACAAGAGCTTGGATTCAAATTTATGTTTCAAGGATGTTACAGATGTCCTATATTATAATCATGATCCCTTTGCTAACATTCACAAGGATTCAGATGAACACCTGGTAAAAAATCACACCAATCTATTGTTTGAACTTGAAAAAAATCTTAAAAAATACTATGCTGTGTCTCTTGAAAATAAATACCATTGACATTGTATTAAGCTGGGGATTGTTTCCAGAGGCTTACAGTTTTCAAAAATGCCTAATGGGATATAGTAGAGCAACCCATTTTTTCAGGAACTGGTTGATTTCTTTAACAAGGCAGGCCCTGATTTTCTTAAATTGCTTATTAAAAACAACAATATAGTGCTGGAGCAGTTGAAAAGAGCTATAGTAAATACTGATGCAGAATTAAATAAGCTGCTACCTAGACAGATGGAACTGAAGGAGGACTATAACAGTGTACTTCTTTCACTTGATCGTTATGAAAAAAACTATGACATTAAGGAAACAAAAAAAGTTAGACCGTGATATTGCTTATGAGTCCAACACTGCTTACAGTCAATTTATCTGTAAAAGTAACTTCAAAACCAACACTGTTTTTGTTAGGGACTCTAGAGAAGTTGCCTCTTTAACCCAGGAATAACAGCATGATGATGTCATCAACAGAAAAGAGAGGATAAATAGAGAAGGGACTACACAGGAAGCTTTCCTATTTTCTGCTGATGATTATCCTGAACTCTCATTGTTTTCACCTAACAGGCCCCAGGAGGCTAAAGAACAAGATTCTGTTCAAAAAACACTCTGGAAGAACAAGAAGAGAAAAAAAAAACAACTGTTTGCAACAAGGGGAAAGGCAGAGGGAAGAAATGTTAGCTATCCATCACGAACTGTGAGTTCCTTGCCTACTCTTTATAATTTATCTGATTTTGAATTTAATGACAGTCATAAAAAGGTATTAGAACTTGGGATCAATTTTATCCCTAGTCATAGAAAAAACCTTACCAAGACTCTTTTAGAACTGAAATATTTTACTAGAAAGCTTAATTTAAATTATATTCCAAAAGGTGGTAATGTTAGTCATGGGTTCAGAAAATCTTCCATTTTCAACCCTATGCTACGTCATACTCTTAAAATATTTGAACAGTTCTGTGAAAGAGATATTAGGTTAAAGTTAAACAGTAAAAAGGTGAAACCTTTCTTTAACATGACTACAGAAGAAAATAAAGCTTTTCATGAAATCAGTAACTTGAAACAGATGAGATTCATGAAAGCAGACAAGGGGGGGTTGCTTGGTAGTCATGAATGTACAAACATATAACACCGCCATTGAAAAAATGTTAGACAATAGTGAAGAATACTTGGAAGTGACTGTACAACAAGTGCATGACAGATTTAAGTATATACAGCATTGTTTGTAAAGCTGCCTTTTGAATGGATTAATAGATTTTGAGCTATACAGTTTTATGTTGGCCGAATATCCTAAAATAGGAATTCTGGTTGGGATACCAAAAATTCATAAAGATGCAATAAACTCCCCATTTAGACTGATACTGTCTGAAGCACATAGTAGTACAGAGGCAATCTCACTGTTTCTAGATTGCATATTAAATCCTATAGTTCAGGCTTTACCATCTTAAATCAGAGATTCTTGGGACTTTTTGAACAGCATAAAGTCCTTTCAGGACGTGTACAGATTTGAGGAAGGCAGTTATATGTTAACCTTAGATGTGGTGTCTCTCTACCTCAATACCCCAAGAAGAAGGTATTGAATGTATTAGATTATATCTAAACAAGTATAGCTTTTTATCGGTGGTTTGTCGGTGATTTATTTTTTATCATAAGCAAAGATCCACCACTACTCAATAACACCAATCACATCTTGGCTAGTATTAACAACAGTTCTAATTTCTTAAAATGTGTGTTAGGAAGTGAAGGACAAACAGTTTGTTTTTTAGATGTACATTTAAATTTGGACACCAGTAGCAGTAAATTTATATGTCAAATCCATCGTAAGAGTACCTTATCCAACAATTATCTTCACTGCAGACGTAATCATCCTAACTATATAAACAACAGCATACATAGAAGCCAGTTTATAAAAGCCTGTAGGATGACAAGTGAAGACAATGACTTTATGGAAGAGGCAAACTTCATTACTGCTTTGTTTAAAGAAAGGGGCTATAGAATAGACATGTTAGATAAAAATGCTCAGGAAATTATTTCCAAGAGATAAGAATAATTTGATCCCATCTTAGTTAAAGGGTTTCAGCTTAAAGACAAGGGAAATTCTACAGAGGAAACAACTAGGGCTAGATGTGCCATAGAAATGTCTGTAGATAGTACTGACATCAGAAGCATTATATCTAATATTTGTAAGATTATAGAAGGGAATAGAGACCTAACTGACATCTTAGGTAAACAGCCTTTTCTTGTTTATAAGAACGGTAACATTAAACAAATGTTACAACATGACTACACTAAAGTGGAGGCCCCACAAACCAGCAAAAGCAAAGGCACTTTTAAGTGCAATAGTTGTACTGTTTATAGGTTTATATATGAAGGGCCCTACGTGATGTTAGTACATTTACAGTACACTATATAAATACCTGTAAGATATACTTGCCAGACTAAAGGGATAGTATACATAGCTTTGTGTTTAAGCTCTCCAAGTTACTGTATAGCAATGAGCACTAGGAAATTGGGCACTAGGATAAAAGAACATCTTTATGACATTAAAACAAAGAATGACAATAATGCTCTATATCAGCGTACCGTTAGGTACAATAATTATAAGAAGTTTTTCTTTGCTGTGGTAGAACACATACCTTATGATTTAGGGGAAGGAAATGATAAAAATCAGGTGGAGCAAAGAGAAACTGAATGGCAAGTAAGATTAGAGGCAGACAAACTGCCATGTTTAAATGACACCATAAATATTAAATGCTTTCTGAAGGATTGTAGGTTGGCTACCGGAGTTTAGAAGTTAAAGGGTTAAATAAAGTGGCAATTAACATTGGATGTTTTTAATTGTATGTTTACTGTGATTGGTTAACATAATTTTATTTCAAGTATTTAAGCTTATGTATTTTTTTGTGTAATTTATTTCTGAAAAAGTCTATTGCTATTGAAGAAAGCATGAAAAAAAGTTATATTAACACTAAATAGTTGCTTTAAGGCTTGTCTTCTGGTTTAACAGTGGTTTTAAATATTATTTCTTCATATTTTACCATTGCTTGGAGACTGTTCCAGTTTTTATTTTGTGTTCATAAATAAGGGTGTTTCATCCATGAACAAGGAGGTCATAAAATCCCTGTACTTCTCCCTTATCTGACCCATTATCGAATACAATGCTTCCATCGGCATGTATTTTGCCAAGCACATGCAGCAGCTGAAAAGACCACAGAGGTTCCTTATGAGGGTCTCAAACACCTATCCTATACAGGCTAAAGCCCTGTCCTTCTACTCAGTCTCATACAGACTGCTTAAATGTGACCTGTGACTAGCATACAAGGCCATCTCAGACCCAGCCTTGATGGAGTTGCTGCATATCCGTAAGTCAAACTCCACTCAAGCAACCTGCATGCAAGGCCTCAACCTGGTCTGTGACATTAATAGAATTTGTTGGCAGGATAGATTTGTGTCCCAAAGACTCCCCCGTCTGTGGAATAGATTCCCTCTTCATATCAACCACAGTACCTCTCTAACCCTCTTTAAGAGGAACCTGGACAACTGGATGAGAAACAGAAAATACACCCATGGGATCCCACCTGGGCTGTGTCCCTCCTAGACAGGAGAAACAGGTGCTGACTTTGTGGGAACATGGGCAAAATTCTTGGCTAGGCTTTTGAGGGCCTCCGGGCCAATAGCCTAGAATCATCCTATGAACCTATGAACTAAGGTCAAAGTTCAAAGCAGACCACAAAACTGCAGACACCAGTTAAAGTTAGCACTGATATTTAACCATAGTAAAGCTAGACAGAAAATGTAGCAGAATGTGCTCCTTTTCTCTGCTTGGGGAAGTGTATAAACCAGTTTCAGATACAAAATTACCAGAGCATAAAACAAGACTCTTTAAATCAACACTAGCACAGTCTAAGGTGTAAAATAACTTAAAAGATTATTTCTGACATATACTAGTCTTCTTTCAAGTGTAATGCAACAGCAGAATTCAAGGAAAATGTGTTATATCACAACCCATTGCAAGAAAATGGCAGCATCCACAGATACACCAAGTTTATAGTGGGTCTATTTTATAACATCGAAGTCTTAAAACTTCAAATGTTATAATATCATCCCCTAATCAGCAAACGCTTGAAATAGCGAAGCTGCAGAACACCAAATATTTTCCTAGGGAAAGTACTCGGTGGGCCATTTCTGCGGCTTCGCTATTTCCTCGACTGTGGTGCGAATGTGACAGACCGGGTTAAGGTAAGTGTGCGAATGGACCGAGGTAAGGTGAGTATGTGGTAGTTAAGGACCTTAGGGTTAGGGAGCGGGTAAGGTGAGTGTATGATAGTTATGGACCTTAAGGTTAGGGAGCGGGTAAGGTGAGTGTGTGTTAGTTAGGGACTTTAGGTTTAGGGTTGGTTTAAGGTAAGTGGATAGTTAGTAATGTATGTACGGTTTACTGTAGGGTTCTGTGAAGTGTGTATGTGTGGATTATGTATTTTGGTGTGCTTGTGCTGTGTGTGTGTGTATTCTCGGAACAGCAAATTTTTTCCCTTGGAAAAAATTCGCTGTTCTGAGGGTTTGAGTATATCACATTTCGAGATTCCAAGGTCGAGCTTATGGTGTTTGATCTTTTGGAATTTTGATAATATGATATAGCCCCGTTTAATGTATACCATGAGATCAGAGAGTTTTATGAAAGCTACCACTGATATCTATTCAATGGAAATTCCAGCCAAACACAGTAACATTAGAACTTTTGCACATTGGAGGGAACTAGCTATATCAGTTTCAGATGCAAAATTACTACAACACAAGCAGGACTACAATGTCATCACTAAACTAGTTTAATATACAAAATAATCATAAAGTCTACTTCCAGTATAATTTGAATTTTTTTTTCACACCAAATTGGGTAGCAAAGTTAAAGGCAAATTTGCTATATTGCAGTCCAACACTACAGAACAGTGTTATGCACAATCACACCAAATGTAAAGCACACCACAAAAACATATTGGCCAAGTATACATAGGTACAGTGTACTCTGTGTACCTAAAATAATTCAAGGTCGAATCATAAACTACAGTAGTTCTGCTTCTCACCTGTGGGGATCAAGGGTTCAAAGGAAATACAAAGACAATTAAGTCACAATACCAGTTATGCCTTGCAAAACCCCTGTCCTCATGTTGCTCTCATTCTGAAAAAGGCAAAGCAAGTCATTCCCTGAGTAAACTTATGGTTACCCATCCAACCATCTAGGTTTGAAATGAAGGATGTTTGGGGGTCCTTTTGTTTAACTTGCAGGTGAAGTTTGTTTCAGAGGTGCAGAAGGCACTGGGTAATAAATTAGTCTAGCCAGCATATTTTATTTATGTTCTGGTAGAGATGTAAATCCCTACACCTGGCATTAGAAGAGCTATTTGAGTTGGAAAGATACAGGAGATTAAGAATGGGGTCCCTAATGTTGCTGAATGCATGGCATAGGCCATCCCTCAAGAGCTATAAGAAATCAAGTAGAGGGATAGCACTTCAACCCTTTTCTCATTATTCAGACCAACTGTCTTTTCAATTACAATCTTCTAGGTCCTTTTCAGCTACTTAAAGTCTAAAAATGTGTATACCGAAGGAGAAGTTCTTCTTAAAAATTGGACTAATTATGGTTGCATAAACAGTAGAATAACCTACTCTGACCTGTGCAAAATGCCTTTTGATACTAATTGTGCTAAATTGAAAAATGTTACTGCTGTACTTAATAATTGGTCTAATAAAGGCTACATAGAGAGATGTAATAATTTCGTTTGACCTGGATTATATGTCTTTCAAAATTAGTTTTGCTAAAGTGAAGGATTTTCTGATTGCTGCTTCTCCTTTGTGGATTAACAAAAAGCAATTATCAACTCACCTTTCATGACAACATTATCTTGTTGGAGTGGGCTATACTGTTTGTTAATGGATACATTTTTGACCAAATTTAGCATTACTATATTGTTTGTCTTTAATTTCAGCTCTGTTTCCATACCGTACTTGTTTATGAAGTAATATTGTAATGAATGGGTATCAGTGGGAGATATGGTAATAATATTCAGTTTGCAGTAATCTCCAAACTTAAAAGGTGCCAGTTCCTGTCCTTGAGATCAGAGAAGTAGATGCTGAAAATGAAGGCCCTAATACTGAGCCCAAAACAGACCTTCATACTTTCTAAAGGGTCTTCCACCTTAGCTACTTGATTTCTATCTTTCTATCACTTGGCTATCCACCTTACCATGTATGGGCCTACTTTTGAGGTTCTTAGATTACTTCTAATGCCAATATGGGGTATAATGTTGAATGAGCCAAACACGCTGAACTAACAGATTGACTGTTGTCTGTAACCTGTGTGACCTTCACAAAGAAATTAAGTAAACTGAGTAGTCAAAATATCAGCTTGACAAAGCCAAACTGATGTGTCTTGCTTGATAAGGTTTTTGATGTTATAGTTTAAGTCAGCTACAATGCATTCTATGGCTTTCCAAATCAGTCTAGACAGATCTTTGGCTATAGGAAGGAAGAACTAACAAGTCCAGTTTCAAGTACAAAATCATTGCAGCACAAAATAAGATTTATATATCAAGTAAAAAGGTAATTTCCCAGATGTTACATAACTGTTCTTCCAGTCAAGTTTAAATTACTACATTTATAAGTAAAATTACTTTTATACTTAGATCTTATGTATATTTCTGCTTCCCATTAAAATATTCAAACAGTGTTTAGGTATTCTAATGCTTACATTATCAGTAATATACTCCAAAATCTAGGAACTAGTTATATCTGCATCAATGCATACAATATTACCATCTTCCTGGTTTAGTCCTGCTGACAAAATCAGACCATATGCACTCACTGTGGAAATAGTAGTATTTCATTTTTTTTCTTGTTGGTGTAAAGTCTGTTGTTCAACAGTTCATCAAATTGTAATAAATTACGGCTGCTGAGATTAGAAAATGTAAGTTCTATTACTGATGACTGCTTTATGTCTGCTATCACCCTCTGCCTCTTCCATGTTGTCATGAAACCGTTGTCCCTTCTATACTAAATAACTCGCTTCCTGTCTATTTTGTTGATCAGTTTACTGTTTCTGTTGAAAATGTGTCTGGTGGATTTGAGCTTATAAAGTTGTCTGATTCCTTTCTGTTATTCTCATCAACCTCCAGAATCTTTGTGATACTAAAACATTTGCTGAATTATTGTCATTGCCACGTGTGATCATGGAATTAGTTTGCCCTTCATGCTGCCAAGGCTTACATTCAGCAAGAGGTCTGCCATCTCAATGACTACCCTCTTTGTTGGGCTAAGTCACTAGTGGCCCAATGCATTGGAAAGGAAAAAGTATGAATCTGTCAGCCATATAAGTACTTTTTCTCGTAGGCCATTGTGGATGACTGTCAGTTTACCTGTCCGCCACAGCCACTAATACCTCTTCCAAATCCTGATGGGAAACATATCATGAAATAGGTGTGGCACACTCTCAATGACAGATCACTGGATGCTGCAACAAATCACTGCAAGTTACTTCTTTCTGGATGATTTTTGTTACCCTGTGGAGAGAAAGTCCATGCCTGTGGCCAACACTGCATAAAACAGTAACATAAATGAATAGAAATAAAACAACAAACATCAAATAAATGTAAAGGAAACCTAGGAAGATAGAAGAAACAAAACACTCAGAAACATTAGCAAGTTCTTTTAAGACTATCAGACATAAATGAACTTGGAGAAGCACAAATGCTGTTATTTTTGCAGAGGCAATGTGGAGAAAAGGTCTGCTTTGCCAGACCTTGTACACAAGGTACAGTACTACATAAATCTTAAACAGTTCCCCTATGTGTATGTAGAACAATGCATGTGATGCAATAAGTTATGGCAGGGACCTTGGCAGGTGGTGTGATAAACCTCCAGCACAATGTTGCACAGTTAAGAGGTAAGGAAGGACTTGGTGGATGTATTCTAGTCTAAGGATGCTGCAGGGAAAATGTGGACCAAATCAGAGGAACACTACAATGGCTGCAAAAATAGTGTGCTAAACATGGGAACTATTTAGAGATTGCCAGGTAGCATTACATATGTCTGCCAGCTGTATGCAGTATAGTATCTTGAAGGGAATCATGCTCAAGGAATTCCATGCAAAACTGGAAGTGTCATTGGGCTGGCATAGGGCAGTGTATGCATTACACTAGGCAATCAGTCTATTGTGTACTGCATGTATGGCAGAATTATGGAAGTAGATATAACAATATAGGGAGGAAAAGGTACAGGGGTGAGGTAGAGCATGGCATATACTATGCTGGTGAGACATGTAAAGGAAGGTATATAATCCATAACATGACTGTGTGCACACCTCATACATTTTTGATTGGTGGGACAACAAGACAGGCTGCATGTACAATACTGTGCATGTCAGTTGGTGTGTAGTCCTTCTAGAAGGGGTTTACATTATTAGCAATATAGTGCTAATACACAAATCCTTGATAACTGTATGCTGGTTTACTATTACTGATAGAGGCATATATCTGCTCATGGAGAGACTTACCATACACATTGAAAGGTTAAGCAGGTATCTTCTAGCTGCTCAAAAACAGAAAGAAAAGTTAAAGAAAAAGTATATATCATGTATGTACATGCATTTCCTACAGATGGCAGGAAAGCTATTACTAAATTACAGTAAAATGTGCCAGTCATGGGTTATAACTATAGAACTCAGGAACACTTTCTCTAGGCCATGGTAGTAGGTGATAACTGTTTCAGTATTCATAACCATGGCAAGGCAGTGTGTGCAACCACAGTATATAGGGAGCACTCATAATTGTTCTCCATCTTGTAGGCCCAGTGGTCTGTTGTACATTATGTCCAGAAATATTTTTGGATTTCTTGAAGTACTAACTGAAAGCCCTGTCACACTCACTACCCTAGGGTTGCCACCTGTACCACTGCAAACATTACATGGGGTACAGAGATAGGGGACCAAGACAGATAGACAGGATGTGATTCCACCATATAGGAGTGTGTCTATGCATGGCATGCCCAGGCAGTGTCTGATATGAATAGTACAACCATTAACCTGTGTGTTGCCATTAAAGCCAACATTTTCTTCCATTATTGCTATTTGGCACATCTAAGGTCTGCTGCAATCATTAAATGTATCTATATGTCCACTGTGGTCAATCACTTGACTGTGCATGCTCAGTGACCATCGCAGTGAGTCAAATGGGTGCATGTTTAAGTAAATCCTCATTTAGCAGCCTTGGACTAGCATGTATTGCTTATTAAATGCAGTTAAGAGGTATTTTCCATAAATAGCTCATTAGCCTAATTGCTCTGCCATCAGCCATGAAACTGTGTGACAAATGCAGTATCCATTGCACTATAGAATTTACTTCAGTGAAACAGATCAATTAAAGAGAAAAGCAGAAGCATAGCTGGCTCGATCGGTTCCCTGTGCAGATACCACAAAGAAGTACTCTGACCCCCTAGCTCTTCAAGGGAAGAGAACAATAACAAAGTCCACTGCTTCTACTGCCACACCACTCAGGTGGCCAAATATACAACACGGTCCCTTTCCCTCCTGCCCCAGCTAATCAGGGCCCACGTTTGTGCCCTGCCCCTGCTCCTTCTCATTATTTCAGTAAAAAAAAAATCTTTATTCCCTGCATGGAGAGCTACAGCAATCATATTTTAGTTTAAAAAAAAAATCTTCCTTCTTTTAAACTGTAGCAAACTGATTACCACAAATATAGCAAGTAGTTGCAAATGTTTATATCCAGCACGGAGTGCTGCCATACTCAGGGTTTACTTAAAACCAAATGAGCAAATAAATAAATACAAGCTTTTCTCTTTTAGACATAGGCTGCTACAGTTTATACTCTGCACACAGTATTACAGTGCTCAGGATTTATTTTAATAAAAAAAAAAACAGACAGAAATGTTTTAAACTGTAGCAAGCAGTTGCTACAGTTTATACAGTTTACATCCCACATTAAGGGCTACAGCACTCAATTTTGACTGCAAATCCAATACTGCCTTTTAAAAGCCAGTATGCATTAAGAAGCGATTGGCTGACCATGTCCCCCCAACACTTTACACATGGGCAGTTTCCCCTTCACCCTTCCCTAGCTATGTTAATGGAAAAAGGCTACACTTGTTTAGGATGAACAAATCTAAAACAGCTATAGAGAGTGCTCAGGGGATAGAGACAGGACATGTGAAGGGAATCTTTTGATAAAGTCTCTACTGTTGTGCTGTTGCGGTGTAATTATTGTTACAGTTGTTGTGGCTGTTGTTGCTGTTATTTTTGCTGCTGTAGGCAGATCATTTTTAGAGCCCTGAGTATGTTTTGTGTGGTTACATCTCACATTTGACTGCTGAATGGGAGCAGGGGCCAGAGAAAAGGTTGCTAGTGGGATGTGAAATGTGCTACTACCGTGATTCACTCATGTCATCACGAGGGCTTGTTTGATGATGGTAGGACATTCAGGCCTTCTAAAAAAGGCTGGGAGTGTTGAGGAGTAAGATTACTGTCTAAAGTTTGTCTTCCTGTAGAAAATGTGGATAATTTAATTTCAGGCTGCTTCTCTCTGATCTGTGGATGTTATTGGGGACATTCATTTACAATTGTTTCTCCTTGTTGGTTATGAGGGGAGAAGTTATTTATTTTTTAATGTGTCTCCTTGTTGGATAGTATGGTGTGCTTTTCAACATGTGTCTCTCAATTGTTGTTTTGAGGGGATACATGCTTTCAGATTCTGTGGGATTCATGAACAATTATGCAGGCTCTGTATGAAGCCTACATGATTTTATGATAGCATGATGAGCAGCAGTACTAATTGCATAAGCATGCTCCTCCTCACACTAACACAAATACACGCAAGTTTTTGTGGCATGAATATAAGCAAGTTTGTGTGGCCAGCAACAGTGTTGATGGCCAGGAAAATGTGTTGAGCAGCACAAGCACAGACAATAGACAAACAGGCTTGCCTATAGATGTACTCGTGCGGACAGCATGAAGAGCTACATAAGGCAAATAATGCATGCTCTACACAGGCAGGGAAAGTGTACTGAGTGCATTGTGCACATAAATGAAACATGAATACAGTAGTAAGTAAGAGGGCATGTGAAACGGCAAGGGCAGCTACAATACAAGCGTTACCAGACAGGAAAATCATACTGAGGACAATGAGCTCAGAAATTAAAGAGATGTGTATGGCAGTATGTAAGAGGGGAGGGTATATGTTCAAACTCTAGTAGGATAATTGATGTGAAGGTGCTTGTGCCACAAAAAGACATTTTTAATAATAAAACCTTCCAGTATGCATGTCAGAATAATTAATAGTGGTCACACTTCCTGAGCAGATCTAGGTAAATAAAAGCAGACATGATATTAAAGGATGTTGCAGTTACACAAATTCACATTAAAACAGAGAGGAATTGTATGACACATGAAAATAATTGATATGCTAAGTTGAGATGACATTTCGCAAAGACAGTACATACACTATGGCATATTTGCTCCACGTGTATTTTATCAATAGCATGCTGGAATATAGGAAAAGTTCAGAAGCCACAATATCTGATTGCATTGATTAAACCCATATAATCAATGCCAGACCTTACCTGTGTATTAACTGTGTACACCACAGAATTATTCTTAATACATGTACGAGGAGGATCACCCATGAAGGGCATTATGCACCTCAATATTCTAATGGTTATACATCCATATATAGGTGTGCATGTGGCATTGCAAATGCGGGAGTAGAATGAAATATAAGTAATACCCAAGTAATACCCCTGCCTGACAAAACTGTTGTACCAACAGATGAGAAGAAATGCAAACACTACCCTATAATGCAATATTTCTCCAGAGCTGTGTATTGTCAGCATCTGCCACAGGAGGTAGCAGTGGTTGTAGTGACAAACAAATGCAATTAGTATGTGAATTAAGAAAGGATCCCTGATAATGAATGTCATATCAGCATGTCTGTCTGATGGAAAATAAATGAGTATTCTCATGTGCACACAACTGGGATCAGTCCCATATCAATGGTCCATAATCAAGGAAGGCTTCTCTGTATGTCTGTAAATATACCACCCAAGAAGTGGAGAACACTGGTGTACAACACAGTACTCAACACATTTTTCAAAGAAGCACTCACATTGACATTGGCAGAACAAATGTCTACTGCCATAAAATCCAAAGCTACATTCATCTGTTCATGTAGCATATCAAGGGATAAGACTGACACGATGTAATGGTTGTTGTGTGACATCAGTCCTTTCACACAAAGTGAAACTTTGTGCTGCAATTGAACATCAAGCTGTACAACTCCTCCAAATAATAATATGGCTATTAAGCACATTTCTAACAGTTATCACAGCTGTTAAATTCCACTTATTTGAAGCAATTCAAGCAGCTGTACTCCATTTGCCCATAATTTTTATCTTCTAAAATTGACGGGAGAGGCCTCCGCCACTCTATATGTACAAAATATACTTGGAGGTGCTTGTCTTTCATGGACAGCAGTTAAGAACACAGATGCTTACAGTCAATCAATGCTGGTTTGGAACACTTGCCTAAATGTTGAGAAAATCAACACCATAGTGGGATCAATGAATGTGCCATGGTATAAGTACATAACTAATTGTCATATGTGCTGTTATGTGAAAATATTACATTATGTGTATGAGTCAAGGAATGTGAGTCCCTGTAATAACTCAGAAAGAATCTTGCTATATGCCAAACAACATTGGTTGATGCTAGGTATAATCTAAACACACATGTAGACTCCTGCTGTTGTCACTATGATGGTAGTACAACAGTTATATCCAGTGAGGTTATAGTCTCATATTGGAACACGTGCCTTTCTTAGGCAGCAATATACATTACATTGTCTCATGTCCTCAGTCCTGAGGAGGTGCTTTACTACAACTGTGATGGAATGACAGTCTATTCAAATCACAGCATCAGTCTTCAATACAGCCTTTCCAAAGGAAATGTAAAATACACACTTATAATAGGAAACAATGCCTACACATGAACATAGCACATGCAGGTGGCAATACGGTTAATAACATGTACACTGACTGTAAGCATTGATGTCAGGGTTTAAGCTATATGCCTAACATCATAGGTATATGATGGTTTGTTAAAACACAAGTACAAATACAGATTTATTTGATGACTGTGACACTCCCCATTTTAATGGATGATATCACCAGTGTGTATTACCTCCATGTTTTGGCTAAAAAGTGGTTGCATCACACAAGCACATTGTATAGATATATCTCATATATGTATTTGTAGCCTGTTCTACACAATAAGAGGAAGAAACATAGATGGCAGTCATTCCTGTATTCAGACTCCATACTTATCGACTAGCAGAATCTACATACCAACATATTATACACTCACACTACAGGAAATCTCTGAGTGCCTGTAAGGCCCACATCGTCTTTGAAAAAATGACATCAGCTGTAGAGATTTGTATGAAAAAATATGTGGACTTCTAAATGTGAATAGTAAGAGATGCAATAGACTCTTGCATCCATTTACATTCACACACACACACACACACACACACACACACACACACACACACACACACACACACACACACACACACACACACACACACACACACATCAATGCTCCTTACCTATTGAAGGACACAATCAGCACACAAGTATATTATATGAATGCTCCACAGCAGAGGTCTGACTTTAGATGTGTGAGAGTGTATTATTGAAATGATGACCTCATCAGTGTGTTGCAAACGATATGGATTTCAGAACAGAGTGAATAGGGGATGTAGGATTGATTAATGTTTCTCATGAGTGGATCAAATGAGAGCACCTGTTGAACTAATGCTCCAGTAATACAATGGCCCTACCATCCTAGGTGACACAGTCACTTATCAGAAGTGCCATTGCAAAAACCTGACTTTTAGAGTATGACTGCACACATAATAGAGGATGATATCAGCACTGTGTTGCAGAGAGGATGATGATGTGAGAAGGATCTAACACTGATGAAGACTCGCCCTGCAGTGTACAATTTACTCCACACAATTGCTTTATTAAGCCCAGCAGTAGTTAATGTCATATTTACACAACTACATACACACAACTAAATTGTTGTGAGATTAGAACATACTACTTATATAGCTATGCAATCTAGAAGACAGGATACTTAAAAGAAGCACCACAACAGAAGTCTGAATTTTGTAGTGTGAGAGTACACTTTATAGAGGATGACATCAGTGTGGTATCACAGAGAAGATGATGTCGACAGATGGGACTGACACTGATGTGGACTCATGCTACTACTTTATTGAGGCCACAAACAGTTAACCTCATATTTGCACAAATCCATACACACAAACATTGACTGCAAGATTAAAACACTCTACCTATCTATTGACACCATCTACAAGGCATAGTACTTTACACAAGTGCAACTGAAGAAGTCTAACTTTTACACTCTGATACTGCAACGAAGATAGGATTAGCATCTCATTCTGTGTCAGAGAAGATATTATGATATTGATGGTTTTGTGCAAATCCATGTTTGTAGATATGATAGAGTAAGCAATGTTATGATCAAGAATAAATACATACTTCTGACTTATCTATGATATCATTAATGTATATTACAGAAATGAGATTGACACATACTGACCTGGTCTTGTGTAGATGAGACACAAACAAATGTGAAAGACAAGATGGACAATGAATCATTCATTGATCATAAGGTTATGATGATGATGTATAAACCTTAGTGGTACTGATATTAGCAGGTGGTATTTGCTCATGCATGGGCAATGTGGGCTGTCAATATCAATCAATACTCAATATTTCAAAGCAAAAGGGATAGAAAATGCTAATTTATGTGTGTTAAGGCTGTATGTGGTTTTATACCATTTGTAAGCATCAGTGCTGCAGTGCAGACCCAACTGTCCAGAATGACGTGTACAGTTAAGCACACAGATCATTGCATTTTAAACAATTTCCATGTTAGGAAGTTACAGCATGCATTAGGAAGAATTCTCTTCATTAAGCGCAATATTGAGAAATGTATTTGTGTGGATTTTGGTAAAGGGTTAGTGCTCCCGTGAATATACTTTGAAGTGTTTAGTGGTGTTCACTGATGCATTCTGCCAATAGAAGAACTATTGTGATTACTATTATATGTACAACAGATCTGTTTTATCTTAACATGTTGCATACATATGCTCTGCATGTTGTATTATACCTTTCCATGTTAGCTCAAAAGATCATTTAGAAAATGAAGTGTTGTGCTTGTCTTCCCCATTTGCACAATGGTATGCCCTGAGCAAACAGCCTCACTGTTGAAGGAAACCTTAAACAACTTAAATTTGGTATGTCTTCTTGTTAAGAAAATGTATAACTGCAATGTGCAAGCTTAGATGCATTTAGGGTTAAAAAGAAATTAATACGTTTATTCTGCTTGTTCTGTGTGAAATATGTGCAGCTGCAGGAGACCTAGATAAGAGAACAATTGACACTTGAAAGTTTACCATGGTCAGCAGAATGTGTATTGAGGCCAGGGTTGTATCTTGACTCTGGGCAAATGTATCATATCAAGAACTGAACAGCTGAAATAATGTAAGAAACAAAGGAGGGCTGAAATTAGCCCAAGGCCAGGTTGTTTTTCTCAAACATGTTTTGCAAGACAGCAATTTTCTGACCATGTCAGCAATAAATCTAACAATGTCTTTTTTCCTGACCATGTCAGCAATAAATCTAACAATGTCTTCTTTCCTGACCATGTCAGCAGTTAAACTAACAATATTTTCTTGTGTACATGCAGAGAACTGTATAAGAATAGCATGCTGAACCATGGAAAATCAGACAAACCTTGTACCTACATGCTTTGTCTCCTTGCTGCAAGTAATAAAGGGTGCCTTACTTGAACCTTACATGCATTGAGCTTTGTGCTTTCTTTAACAGATTGGTCCTTCGAGCCGGAGCCCTCTCTTCACCACGGATCAGACGGCCAGGTGGCTGAAACCGTATGGGGAAGAAACCAAATCGGTTCTTCTACAGCATAAAGACCTCCAACTGAATTGTTGTCAAAAGAGGCCAGTCACCTTCTGATCTGCAACTGAAGGATGGGTTTTCCGAATCAGCGATCAATCACGTGGGCTCAGGTAAGGTGAATCTACTTTTTCTGTTTCAAGATCAGGGATTAGATGTGTATTGTTTCTGTCAGATTGTATTTTCTTACAGTCAAGGATAGAAAAAAGGTACAGTCTTGTCACAGATCAGGCGAAACAGATCAGTAGGCTTTAGACAGTCATTCTGAAGAGACTATAACAAAATCCATGGTACACGCAAAAATTTTGAAGGCTTCAGATAATATTTTCTGTACAGTCTACGTAGCAAACAAAAATGGGGAAAAAATGTGTAATAATTGTACAAAGACACCCGGAAATCCACCGTTAACAGAAGATGCAAAATATATGCAGTCACAGCGCGCAGACAATATTAAATACTTTTCAAAATTGGTTATTAAGTATGAATTTGACAGAAAATTAGAAAAATCCTCACTTATCAAACTTATCAAACAACTCAAAACTGATTCTAAAGGTCAAGTAAAAAAGCAACGACACTTAGGAATTCCCCAGGCACACAGGTGGATGGAGGAAGCAAACTGCAGACACCAAAAGAACAAAGATTCGAAGGCAATGTTTTTAGATAAGGAAGACAATAACTTGGTAATGGCATCGGCACCTCCACCTCCCTCTCCTTTACCAGAATACAGAGTGAGTGGACAGGTTGATCCACCCCCATTATATCTTATGCTCACTGGAGACAGGGACAGCTTAAAACTGAACTTAATTAAAGTTAGGGATCCCATCATAACTAGGTCCCAAACAAAGGCAAATAATCAAGAAGAGGGCTCTGAATTATGACAGGTAGCTAGGGATATACGACCTGTAGAAGAAGAAATATGCCCACTCATAGAAGTTCTGAACCCTCAGGCAGGACAGGAAGATCAGACTCCAACTATCCCAGTATACAGACATTGGACTCAGGAAGATATCCGGAAAGCTACAGAAGGGATTCCCCATCTGAAACTAAACTTCAGAAAATTTTCAGAAGATTTACAAGGAATGAGGCTGAGTTATAACTTGAATGGGGAAGAGATAGAAAAAGTAGTTCGACATATTGTAGGACCAGATTGGTACATGATTTGTGGCAACTGGAATCCTTGTGATGCTGCAAAAAAATCCCTCCCACATAGCAGTGCAGAATTAGACACTAGAGTGAAGAGACTTACAGATCGCATTTCTGAGAAATGGAAACCTAGGGCAGACTGGACTTGCATGAATCAGTTGACCAATATTTTGCTAGACTGTTAGAATGTTTTAACAACCACTGTAGAATGCAGGTTCCTGAAGATCAAAAACAAGATTCCCCATATGAACACCAGCTGAAAAATGCATTTCTGAAAGGTAGTAGTACACCTATAAGCAGTTTCATTATGAAACACATGGTCGACCATCGAATGAGCAGATTACACTCACTACTTCAATATGCTAGACATGCTGAAAGGCATTTTAATAGCAAAAAGAAAAAGAAGGCTCAGGTATTTTCCGTGGAAGACGGAGCAGAAGTTTATGTAGTGCACCCCGTGAAAAAGGCCAGGAAAAACACACAGGGAGGTAAGCAGTCTGATCAGCCATCAGAAGACTTTGAAGGATGTAAGAAAAGGGGAGAATGTTTTAAATGTGGTAAAAAGGGACATTTAGCGAGGGATTGCAGGAAAAATAAGAAGGTTACAATGGAAGACAAGGAAGGTGAGGAATGACTATATGATAGTTAGCAATCACTAGAAGAAACCGGTACAGAAAGGACAAACAAGGATGTGAAACGGGAAATAGAGGAAGTACAGGAAATTAATGATGATACAGAAGAAGATGAAGTACTAGACTTGGCTTTATTGAGCTTGGAACTCTATTTGGCAGATACAAAACCAGAAGTTACACTTTTGGTAGAAGGCAGTGAGGTTACATTTTTGTGTGATTCAGGGGCATCACGGACCCTGATACACCTCTCCAAATTACCAGACAATTCAGAGTCATCTGATTACATATTGGTCAAAGCAGCGAATGGGCAGCTATACCAGGAGCCCCTCTCCCGCAACATCACCATAACAGATCCCCTTTCAGGACTGACACAAAGAAGCAAGATTGTAGTTTCTGCAAAGTGCCCAGTGAATCTCTTGGGCAGGGATCTCATGCAGTTATTTAACATAGCGGTGGTTCCAACTATGCAGGGCATGGAAGCGCAGCGACGAACTGACACCTTTATGGTTCAATCGGAGAGTGAAACATTTTATTGGTACAGTCAGGACCTGGTTATGACTGGTCCAGGGACTGTGGCCAAAGAACTGATGAACATAGCCATCAGTAAGTTTGCCTCCCAGGACAATGATAAACAGCACCTGCTGCATTGCACCCTGTATTTTTGTAACACACCGGGGCCTGATAATGAGTATGAAAAAGAATTATTTAAGTATCGTACAAACAGATTGGTACTAAGAAACTTATACTGGGACACAGAAGGAAATAGTGTAGCCAGCTGTTTGCTGCCCCAGGAGTTTTTGACACTTTATAAATCCAATCGACTACCACATGTAAGCTTAACTAAAAATAAAAACATACGGTGGGCAGACCTAGGGGAGAGAGTTACAAGATGGGAAAAACAAACAGAACTGGAGTTGTCAGGACAGGGAATACAAGTACAAAAATTTAATTGGGTAACTCATGCCAACCCAGCTGTACATTTGCAGTCTCGTGAAGATAGCTGATGGGTACTCCTGTTCACAGAAGAAGAAAATGCCTTGCGGGGTATACCAGAGACCCTCTGGTCAACAGGGAAATCAGACGTAGGACTTATCCATACGGCAGGACCAGTTAGTATCACACCAAAGTCAGCGTTTAGACCACAAAAGAGACAGTATCCCTTAAGAAAAGATGCGGAGGCAGGAATAAACCTATTATAGCAGCATTACTTAAGGGAGGGGTGCTAGTGGAATCTCCCAATTCCCCATGTAATACACCTTTATTTCCAGTTAAAAAAGCCAATGGAGAGTGGCGTATTGTTCAGGATTTGCAAGCTGTAAATGACGCAGTAATACCAAGGGCACCTATGGTGCCGGATCCACACACCTTGTTGAACGACTTAAAACCTCAACAAGAATATTTCTCTGTGGTAGACATTAGTAATGCATTCTTTTCAATATCAATACACCCAGATGGCCAGTATTGGTTTGCATTCACATTTCAGGGAAAAAGATACACATATACCCGATTACCACAGGGATATTGTGAGAACCCTACTATATTTTCTCAAGAAATGTCAAGTAACCTGGCAGGATTTAACCCACCAAGGGGTAGTCAGGTCTTACTTTATGTTGATGACATTCTATTAGCAGCCCCCACACTGCAGGATTGCAGGGAAGACACAGTCGCACTTTTACGATTTCTAGCTGCTGAAGGACTCAAAGTGAATAAGAACAAACTGCAACTTTGGAAAAAACAGGTACAGTACTTGGGATATGTAATATCCAAGGGAGGTAGAACTCTAGATGAGGACAGGAAGGTGGCAATTTTGCAGGCACCAAAGCCCAACACCAAGAAGGAAATGATGTCCTTCTTGGGAACAACTAATTTTTGTCAGAGCTGAATTCTAAACTATGCTTTGGAATCTTCGCCTTTAACTGACCTTATTTACAAGACACCTATGGCAGTGCAGGACTTGTTACAGTGGACAACGGAGGCAGAATCTGCTTTCTGTAAGCTGAAACAGTTAATAGCCTCCTCTCTAATTCTGGGATTGCCAAACTATCATAAACGTTTTTTCCAGACTGTAGATTGCAACCAGGGTTATATGACATCAGTACTAACACAACAACATGGGGATAAGCAGCTTCCCATAGCTTACTATTCATCACAGCTATACCCAGTAGCACAATCTTTGCCACACTGTTTGCAGGCAGTAGTTGCGGCAGCAATGGCAGTGCAGGCTTTGGCTTCAGTAGTCTTGTTTCACCCACTCACTCTAAGGGTACCTCATGCAGTCGTGATTATTTTATTACAAGAAAAAGTAGCATATCTCTCTCCTGCTAGTCATCTCTCCTGCATGACCATATTGTTGAGCCAATCTCATATGACAATTGAACGATGTATGACCTTAAACCCTTCTACCCTGCTCCCAACTCCTGCAGACGGCACACCACATCGTTGCCTGCAAATAATCGAGCAGAAGGCATTACCTAGGAAAGACCTCACGGATGTCCCCTTGGATAATGCCGAGGTGACATACTACATGTATGGCTCGTGCAAAAGGGGCCCTGCAGGACAGAACCTAGTAGGATATGCAATAGTCTCTGATACTGAAGTTATAGAAGCAAAATCCTTACCGTATCATTTATCTGCACAGGCAGCAGAATTGATTGATCTGACATAAGCATGTACCTTAGCAATGAATAAGTGTGTAAACATCTTCACTGATAGTCAGTACACTTTTTCCACTGTACATGTGTTTGCACAACAGTGGAAAAACTGTGGAATGATAACATCTACTGGCAAACCTATAAATGATGCGCAGCTTATTTTAGATCTCTTAGATTCCATTCAATTGCCTCGAAGGGTAGCTATTTGCAAATGTACAGCTCATACTAAACAACAGGACATAATTTCAAAAGGTAATGCGAGAGCTGATGCAGCTGCAAAACAGGCAGCTACAGAGGTATTCCTTCTAGATAAGGAATTACAACCCTCTGAATCCTTGAATTTAGATATGTTAAAAACAATGCAGACACTCACTACACAAGCAGAAAAACAGCGATGGATAAGACGAGGAGCAATCCTCGAGAAGGGGCTGTACATCTCTAAGGAGGGAAAACCAATACTACCCTCTAACTTGTTCCACTATGCAGGCATTGTTGAGCCATGGGCAGTGCCATGTCTCAACAGGAGGATGGTACAGCTGGTGAACCAGGTGTTCACAATGTATGGATTTACAAACTATTCTAAAAAAATGTGTTTAATGTGTCAAATCTGTAACAAACACCATGCACAGGGGGTGATAAAGCCTAAGTAAGGGAGTTTTCCCACACCACCATATCCGTTTCACACTATCTGTATGGATTTTATAGAACTAAACAAATGTGAAAACAAGAAGTACTGCCTTGTCATTATAGATATGTTCTCCAGGTGGGTGGAAGCTTTTCCAACCAAAAATCTGGATGCAGCTACAGTAGCAAAGGTACTTGTTAAGGAAATTATTCCTAGGTTTGGCATTCCGGAGAGAATATATAGTGACAATGGTACACACTTTGTAAATCAAACCATACAGCAGCTGAGTAAGATTTTTGGTATTTCTCTCAAAAATCATTGTGCATATCATCCGCAGTCTGCAGGGCTGGTTGAAAGGCATAATGGCATACTGAAAAGCAAACTAAGGAAATTGATAGCTGAAACAGGAAAAACCTGGCTATACTGTTTACCTTTAGCATTGTTGAGCATGAGAACTGTCCCTACAGCAAAAGGACTGACTCATTTTGAAAAGCTGTATGGAAGGGCTTATTACACACTCCAGTGGAAACCCCTCATGTCATCAGGCCAGGAAGCTGATTTTACACTAGCAGAATATATGAAAATGTTGTTGAGTTCTAAACATCTGTTGCAGTTTAATTCTGTTTCAGGTCAGAAGCAAGCCAAAACCTCGGAAGTGACAGTGACGCCAGGAGACTGGGTGTGGATTAAAATTGTGAAGAGAAAAAACTTGGCATCACCAAAGTGGGAAAGTCCCTACCAGGTACTTCTGTCAACACCAACTGCAGTTAAGATCACAGAGCGGGCTTCATGGATCCATCTGACACACTGCAAGCTGGTGAAAGACTTCGAGTTGGGTAAAGATCTTACCTCTCCACCGGGGCCCTAATCACAAAGCCTGGCTACAAAGGGGGATCAGATCAATAGGAACTGGCTCATCTCAACCCCAGTGAAGCAACCATCGGTGCTGAAGGTCCTATTAGGGAATAGAGTAAGATCGACAGAACCCAAAATGAAGACTGATTTCCATCCCTTTGGGAAGAATGGAGAAGCCAAGGGGAATATGGAGCAACCATTCCCGCAGAAATATTGCACGACCATCCTGTTCACCATCATGGTAACAGTAATCTTTTTGTTATGGCTGTTTCTCTTCTCTGCTACACAAGAAGAACTAAGTAAGCATGCAGAGTGGCACCCAAACTTCAATACTTACCAGGCAATCAAATATGTGTATGCTGAAACCTTCAATGTTTCAAATTGCTGGATCTGCACAGCTTTACCAACAGCATATGGGGGATTACTGCTAACTTTGGTTCCCCTAGGGGCTAATAAGACCTGGGAAAACCTAATTCATGACACATCAAATGTTACATCAGTAGATAAAGTAGCATTACAATTGTCTATTCGTCAAAAGGGAACTGTGTGTTTTCATAAGAATGATACAGTCAGGGTAGGATGGAGCCATTGCAATGTAACAGTTCCTTATAGATGCTACACTAAACCTCATAACACCGGATCTTATTGCAATACAAACTATGATTCATTTTTTGAATTGATGCATAGAACAATTGAGGAAGTAAAACGTGATTCTGTTCTCTACAAACAACTGTCTAAAAAAATGTTTCACGCAGGACAAGTGTATGTTTATAGTAAAGTTACCACTAAAGTAGAAGATTGTTACTTTATATGCGTAAGAAAAGCATATAAATGGCTACCTGAAAACTGGTCCAGTAGCTGCTTTTTGGGGTACCTGGTTCCGGCCATACGACACACGGCAGTTTTACCTCAAGGAAAAATTCAGAATGTTCGAGAAATTAAGAAGCCTACTAATCCAGTGGGACAAATCAATGCACCTTGGAAATACCATCATGACTTAGGCCCTGGAAATAACAAAGGACTATCATACATGGATCTGGGTGATGACGTCATATCATGGGCAGGCATATTACCAGCATATGGAGCAACAAAATTGATCTGGGAGCTGAGAAAACTATCTAAACTTCTTGAAATAATGAGTAATGCAACCTTTTCTGCCCTAGAATTGATAACCAATGAACCGACAGCCATGAGAACAGTGGTGCTTCAAAATCGCATGGCTCTTGACTTCACCCTAGTGGCAAAAGGAGGTACGTGCGCTTTAATCCAGGAGGAGTGCTGTTTGTACATTCCTGACAACAAATACAAGATAGACAACCATCTTGAAGTAATTCAGCAGGTGTTGCCATGACCAAACCAGGACCAAACCCATTGACAGACTTTTTCCAAAAATGGTTCGGGGGTTGGGGCAGCATCCTGATGAACATTCTGATTGCCATCTGTGTAGGAATAGCCTTACTGATGGTGTGTGATTGTTGCTGCATCCCCTGTATGAAAGGACTAGTTAAGAATATAGTAGACATTTCAGTTTTAGAAACTTTATACCAAGATGCTGAATTCGAGGAATTACTTAAAACTGAAAAAATGCTTTCACAGGCCTAAACTGAATGACTCTCTAAGTGCAAATCCTAAGTGGGAAATGGTTATGAGAAGAATAACTGTTTATGCTTGTTTTGAAGGTAGAATAAAGTATTAAAAGGGGGGAAATGTTAAGAAAATGTATAACTGCAATGTGCAAGCTTAGATGCATTTAGGTTAAAAAGAAATTAATACGTTTATTCTGCTTGTTCTGTGTGAAATATGTGCAGCTGCAGGAGACCTAGATAAGAGAATAATTGATGCTTGAAAGTTTACCATGGTCAGCAGAATGTGTATTGAGGCCAGGGTTGTATCTTGACTCTGGGCAAATGTATCATATCAAGAACTGAACAGCTGAAATAATGTAAGAAAGAAAGGAGGGCTGAAATTAGCCCAAGGCCAGGTTGTTTTCTCAAACATGTTTTGCAAGACAGCAATTTTCTGACCATGTCAGCAATAAATCTAGCAATGTCTTCTTTCCTGACCATGTCAGCAATAAATCTAACAATGTTTTCTTTCCTGACCATGTCAGCAGTTAAACTAACAATATATTCTTGTGTACATGCAGAGAACTGTATAAGAATAGCATGCTGAACCATGGAAAATCAGACAAACCTTGTACCTATATGCTTTGTCTCCTTGCTGCAAGTAATAAAGGGTGCCTTACTTGAACCTTACGTGCATTGATCTTTGTGCTTTCTTTAACACTTCTACAGCGCAAACTGTCTTAGTGGCGATGCATGGCCGTCAGCATTGTGAACAGCACATAGTGAAGAAAATCCACCTGTCAACATAACTTCCTCTGTGACACAAGGTGTAAATCTCAGCTATAAATTAAAAAAACAGAGTTGAAGCATATCCAGTATTCAGAACATTTTATAAAGAGTGTCAGAATGTCATTATTATACTAACTTTTTATCATGACTTTAAACCTAGAAATGACTATTATGAATATGTTGCCTGGCCAAATTGTGTATGTAACAGACAGTAAAATAATCTTTTATACCTACTTTGTACAATACATGTTTCAAGGGAAATCACAAGTTAACTAGGTGTGCAATGCAGTGTAAAACAAACACTCACTGCATTTTCAATAACACCTAAATGCCATTTAGCATCACATACCACAGTTCCTCATTGCCAGACCTCGCACAAATGCTGTGGACTACAAATGATAGAACAGAAGGGTATTATACAGATACACAGACAACACATTCACAGGAAAGACACTTATAAAAACAGGCAATAAGAGTTTCACCTTAGTGTGGATTCAAATCATTGTCAAGATGAAAAATTAAGTTTACAGACATACTCACTATCTCTACACCAGAACAAGGAAATCCTACTTCACACATGACAAAATAACATCCTTAAAGAGACAGTAATAGCATATTCAGCCAATGAAGGATGTAGGTTTTATTCTTCAGCAAAGTAATGGCAGACTGAAAATGCCATAACTTGACATATACATCCATCAGGCTAATGAATATGAACAGCACAAAGGGATGAAAAAGAAGGGGTTAAGATGGAGACAGATATGCAGTCACATATGAAAGGGTGATTTTATGTGTCATCAATGCATAACTCTATGGTGTGTCTTCAGTATTCATCAGTCATGTTCTGTATCAGGGAGTGATGGCTTTGGGGATCAAGAAGCTGAGGGACAGGCAAAACCTGAGTAGAATAAGGGTGGCTTACTAAATCTTTCTTGTGATCATGGATGTGTTGGCAAATGTTTAAGAAGTTAATAAGTAAGATATATAGTATGAAACATACCATAGGTACTGTGACAAACGTGCCCTGGCCCAGCAATCAAGGAGCCTCCATCCTCACCACTAACACCAGGGAGGTCGTCTCATAGAAGAGGAAAGGATAACTAATACATACAGTAAAGTACAATTTCCCTTAAGTGCACGCAGAGATCACAGTCAGTCTGGGGCTAGCTGCTCCCTTGCTCACCAGGTCCTCAATAAGACTCCCCACTGGCACAGCTATAGGGTCCAGGTCTCAGCCTAAATGGGAAAGCTAGAACCTCCAGTACCCTTTCTGTCCAACCAGTGCTTCATGTCCCTGCCAAGTAGCTGACACAACACACACACACACTTTGAGATAAGTATTTATACAACTTCACAGACTCTCCTGGGAAAGGCTGACACAGATTCTCCAGCTGTGTCCCTTTACCCAGACTATATGGTAGTAATTACTGCCACCGCCCAGTTAATAATGTCACCTACTAAAAGACCCTTAGAGGGTGTACAATTATTACTGTGCAATATTATCATCCAATGGTAGTATGACTAACAGTCAAGGCTTACTTTAGAGTGACCTATTACAATAACCTCTATAAATAGGCAATGTATTCTAGAGCTTATCTCTACACAAAGCAGCTATAGGTAGAAGGTTTTAAAAATATTTAATAATAAATAATTAAAACACAAGACAAAACTACTACACCACAGAGATATCTAAGAGTTCACAGATCACACAGAAACTTAAAATAATACAGTAGGGCAGGTCTAATTTTAAAGAAAAATTCCTAATTAATCTTTACTAGCTTTAACTATTCCTACAAGAAATCACAGTGCTGGAAACTTACATGTGAGCATAAGCAGAGTGCTGGTAAGCTGGATATCAAGATCAAAATGCTTTTTGTCTCTTGTGAGAAATAGTATTTAAACATTACCAACAAACATGTCTCTGGGTCCTCCCCAGATTACATCATTTTTGACACTTAGGTTTTCCCAGTATTCATATTGCATCATCTTGACACCTGGTCTGAGTTCCCAAGCTAATAGAAACTCCATTTACATTATTTAGTAAGCTATCACCTGCACAGGAGAATACAACACTAAAAGGCATTTCACATATACACTCTAGCAATTAGTCCTTAGTTAGCACAATAGACAGAATGTCTTCAGCCATCCTGACTGGAACCAACTTTAAAGATCAAAGAATGTCATAAAATCATTTCAATTTCAAAAGACAAATTTGAAAGGCTTGACTTAGCTTTTCTTTATAGCAAGGAGGCAATGTTGTAACAATCTTGAAGTTTACATTTTACAGTGTTTTTCTTTCATTTAAAAACACATGCCTGTATTTTACATTTGTTTATACAAATGATAGAATTATGTATTAAATTATATTTGACTAGGCTGGCAGTCTTCACCCATCTCTCCCCAATCGTCACAGGTACAACATCACAGTAAGAAATAATGTGACATACATCTGGAATCAAACACTTGATACTGTGGCCAAATGTGCAGCTTTAGACAACTGATTTATTTCAACACTCCACAAAGAATGTTGTACTTGGTTTCATCCAATAGTCAAACAACTGTTAGAGTAACTGTTGCCAGTGATTTCCTTTACTCTGTATTCCAACAGTGTATCTTGTATAAGTGCCTTCGCATAAGGATAACCAGATTACTGTGGCTGATGGCAGCAACTGACCAGATTTTACCATTTTACATGAGCAGCCATTCACTATCAGTCAGCACTGGTGGATGATGCCAAAGTCAATGCAAAGGTTCAGAGAAAAACAGTGAAGGCTTTCCTATGGGCTATTTCTGGCCACATTTATTGTGTGTGATTCTATTTTTTTATCAGATTAAACATATGAACATGGGGTTGACGGGAACATGTTGAAATGGGTGGGCAAGCAGAATGAAAGACACAAGGGAAAGAATACAGGTAGTGGGAGAGAGAACCAAAACTATCCACTTTTACACAACATAAATGTAGAAGTGTAGATGGAATTTGATGAATTTGGACAGTCACCAAAGCAAGAGTAAGTGACAACAACAGAATAATGTTGTACAGCCAATTGTACCAAATCTAGTGTGTCAAGAAGACACAAAGGTGAAGTGGAGAACTATGCATGAGTTGTTATTTTTTTATGGGACAAGTGCCCATTTTTAATTTTGTAACTTTCAAAGAGAGAGACATGTTGGGGAAGGAGTTTGGGCATGTGAGTGCCAAGTAGGAAGGTTAGGCAAGGAAGCAGGTACAGACATACAGGATAAACAAGACAGACAAGGATAGTGATGGATACCAAAGGTTGGGGACACCATGACTGGGAATAGATAGGAGACATCAGAGGCACACCCATGTCAAGCATGAGAAAGTGAGAATCTAGTCCCCCCCCCACAGAACTGTCATCACTGTCACCTGTCTCATTTTTCTGTGCCAGTGTCTGATGTGGTATCATCTTGGCAAACTGATAAAGCACCTTTTCTTCATGGCCAATTCAGGTGCCAAAGCCCCTTTACATTTTAACTTGCACCAGGCTTTTCATCTCTTTGTGGGTGACAGAATCACCACCTCCATCAATATTACTCCTGGTGTATGAGCTGCTCGGGCAGAACTACCTGATGCAGATGGGGAAAGTAGGACAGAGGCTGTGGAGTCAGCACTGACATCTTGGGACCTTGAAGTAATGAGTGTCAGTGCTGCAACCTGTAGAGGGATGATGGACCAAGCCACAGTGGTTGGTGTACCTCTCTGTGCATCATGTCAGTTTTTGAAACCAGAAATGTAGGACAATGGAATATTTTAAACCTTATAAAATATAAAATATCACCCCCCCCAAAAAAACAAAGAAAAGAAAAACATTGAGAGAGAAGTGATGTAGTGAGACATAAAAGAGAGAGAATTAGATAGATGGCATATCACTTGACTATATAAGTTTAGGAAAAAAAGTTATAATTATCCATTCTATACACCTTTGCCTCATCCAGGTATGAAGGAAGGGTCTTACTATGTTGTACCATTAATCAATTACGCTATGATATCATAAATACAATAATTTATAACTGTATTGTTATAATTCATACAATTACAATAGTTGTATGCTTGCAGTAAGCCCTGATGCATATGTAACCTGTGACTCTCTGACGCAAGTTATCCTCTCTTGTTGTGCTTTATGGTTTGCTGCAATGTCTTTAGCAGCTGCAAAACAAACAAGAAGAGAAGAAGAGACATGCATGCATATTGAATAATAGTCTTAGCTAGGTACTGTATTCTATATCATTTAATACAGCTAGGTGAGTAAACACACAACACTGAAGGATGGCAGCAGTCTTAAACTCTTCTTCCATCAGCAAAGGAGGTCCTTAGTTAGTTGTTTCAGGTCACTATAGTGCTGATGACAATTTTCTCTAGTGTGTGGGATGCCAGTTGCCCCAGAGACAGCCTTGGCTAACCTATTCAAAGCCTCAGCAAAAAAATGGCTGCTGAACTAAGATTTGTAAATGAGAAAAATAGTAAAACAAAAGATGGTTAAAACTGCTGATAAAATACAGAAGGCTTAAAAGGCTTGAAAACCAAACCAATGATAAAATACAAATGTTGAAGTATGAGGACCATTCTGAGGAAGTTTGAATTAAAGGACAACATTGCTAAGCTTTACATTTATGCACTGGTCTTCATATGTCAACATTTGCGTTTTATCTTTGGCTTGGTTTTCAAGCCTTTCAAGCCTTCTGTGTGCTAGCAGTCATTTCAACTGGCTTTTATTTTACTATTTTTCTCATACTTCAAACCCCAGTCTTACACTGAGAGCCAGTATAATCCTCCTGCAGTAGTCTAGATTTGTACCACTTCACAAGGAGTACCACAGAATTCTTGTAGTCCTACACACCCCACCTCTGTGTTTTAAATTTAGCAGTATCATCTCCCATACCAGCCATGCCTGCAGAAGTCAAGCAGCAACTCAATAGTATGAACTGGTGCCAGATTATAATCTTGTGTTGACCAGCTACTGATCAAACACACATAATTATGCAAAGTGCATTTGCACAATAGAGAGGCATTTGCAAACAAATAGGAAGATATTGTAATAAACAACAATAAAGGAGTGAAAGATGGCAGTGAGATTAGCCATGTGCGATGTTCAACCTATTCACACTTTATCAGATGGTCAACACTGACAGGCTCAATGGCTTTGAATGTTATCCTTGGTGTTTTGCAAATTAAATAGGATGACTTAGCACATAATGTTGTGGAATTTTACACTATAAAAATTTAGTTGACTAATGTGGGAATCAAACCTAAGGAAAAAATAATGCAGAAATTTCAGTTAAGATGATCATTTATCAGCACAACAGGAGAACTCACTTTCAAATATGTTCATTACAGATTTACATCAGATAAGCCTGTATGTGTGTGGCTTTAGGAGGTTTTGTAAAATGCGTTCCCCTGGAAGAGTCATTATTACTGTTTGTGAATGTATGTTAGATGGCTGGACTTTCATGAGTTGATTAATAAAGGCTGGGGTATGAGACATACATACTTCACTATACATACTGTCCTAAACACACAGTTGGGCTATGAAAAGAAAGAATATGATTTTCACTAAAGTATTCTGCCTATCATAGAGATGCAAGTGCATTTTTAAACAATTTTCATAATTATCCTACTTAAATAATTGCACACATAGTCAACTGTGTATCATAACTTATTGAATTATGCTATATACAAAAATGTATTTTTCAAAGCATTAATGAGACATTTTGTGAAATAACCATATTATGATAGCCATTTTATGTAGAGTTACTCTCCTAATGACAGTGTTGTTAGAAAATTGCATTCTTATACCCTTTGTAATAATAACTGATACTTGCATTGGAATCCTGGATCACCTGTGTTTAATCCCTAAGGTCACTGCACTTATGCTTTGTGCCACCAAGAGAGTTGCACAGCAGATGGATATTCTCCACTCAGTAGTGTCCAGAGTGCTGATGTTTTCATATTGCTGCTAAGTGTATGTGCACTACCGATGGCTGCCAAAATAAAATGCTTTACTTTTTTCCTTAAACAAGGTAACATTGATTGTATACCACTCATTATAGTGTAATACTTTCTGTATTTCCTTCACACTGTCTGGATATGAAACCCAGAGACACTCTGTTAAGGGTAAAAAAGCACTGCACTTACAACATCTTGCAGAGAAATAGGTATACAAAATGTGTGCATCAGTTACTAATTAGAAATACTACTCATTGGTGCAAACTGAGCTAATGGAGGTAACATAAATGAAATTGTTTACTCTTGCTTTACTTGTGAGGTTTGCTTGCTAAGCAGTACTGAAATTATACAGGCAAAACAACATATATAACAATTTATATTCTGTACACCTCGGATAGTGGACTCTTGTTCACTGCTTAGAAGTGCTGCCAGTAAACAGTGCACTCTGCCAAAATGCATGCAAATGAGGAACACGCACACACACAAGTGCAAAAAAATAATAATAATAGGCAATTCTCAGTAGTAAAAAATCTAGGGGAATAATAATAAAAAGCCAGGATTGGGAAGTTTCTCAGATATATTGTCTGGTAAAACCTGATCATTTGCTCAGAAAATATGCATTAACTCTGTCAAAGAGAATACTATGTGGATTTGACCCCTCAGTTCAGTGCAATTACAACATACACTCAGACACTCAGTTGTGTTTCTTATCCCTCTTTGCCAACAACACAGAACCAGAAAAAGTTCCACTCTCCTTCACCTGAGCATGTCTAGATTAATGTGATGTTGACAAATAATTTATGATAATAATACCCCACACCGTGTTAATATCAGGTTACCAACTCTGCCCGCTATTTCTTCTATTTAGTTTATGATCATCTTTCCCTCCTGTCAGCTTAGCTACAAAAATGCAACTTCATGGCCATTGACTTGTATCTTTATTTCATTGTATAATATAGCTAATTACCATTTCAGACACATTTTAAGCTGAGGATGGAGAGTGTGCTCTTATTAAAAGGATATCAGCCTTGTTTAGGTTTTTTCTCATAGCTCTCAAGATGCTTACACATTTTATTTTAAGTCTACTCTGCATGATACAAAATATTCAGAGACAAGAGTCACTTCAGTATTGCTTGTAGTCAGAGCAATCAGTAACACTTGCAAGCAGTTATCAGCTAGCAACTGTCATGTCTCCTCCTTGCAGTCCTAGAGTGCATGCATGCAATACTTATACCATGTTTACATCCCCTATACCAAGTGAATTTTTTGGAATTCAGGCATGTTAATGTGATTTCACACAACATTTGCATCTTTACTGTGCTCAGAGGGCTGAATCTGCACTATATAAAGGTAATGGTGTAGCCATGGAAGTGGAAGGAGTAAAGACTGATTGGAGAGACAGACCATTACTGCTAGTTACTTTGAGGAGATTGTTCTACAAATTACTGCACTATTTCACAAAGTATGTTTGTCCTCTTCATAAATAGCTTTCATCTTCATATTATGAATGTATTTCAATATGCAATAGAGAAAATAATTTTGATATGTATGCAATTTTAAAAAATTACTGCTGGTAAACTGCACATTTCTCAATTCTTGCTGTGCTGTCCAAGTTAGTATGGTTAAATCAGCATTATGTTATAATTATCTATTAGAATTTCACCAGGTATAGCAGACAATGGTATTATGTTTATCATCCACTTCAAGGGGTTGTCCATGTGTAACTACCAGAGGTGTTAGGCTTCTCAGATGGTCCCTGCCAACCTCCACAAAAGTGGAGAGACCAATGGAAATTGAATGGGCGTTGGAGTTTGAATTTTTAACTAGTTATTGATAATACTGCTATGAAGCAAAAATTTACACAGCTGCTGTCATCAAAACAGACATGTTAAGAGAATGGATGCAGTGCTAATCTACTAAAGTTTCTTTTTTCTGGTGTGGGACTCCCTTAGCTTGAGTGTACTCCAAAATAAGCATTATATGTTCAATTGTTTTGTGTTGACAATAGGTGCATGCATTATACTTGAGGAAAATGTTTTTCTTTTCTGTTTCATGTCATACAGGATTGTGGCACCCAGACCATCTGTTCCATGAAAGCAACTATTTATTGATGTTGAGAATGAGATCATCATTGAAGCCTTATGCCACCACTGATCCATCCTACTTGACAAACGCATATGGCAACAGGTGGTTACTGACATAAATGCAGTGGATGGATATGCCATAAATTATAATAAGATATGGTATTGTGCAACTGATATGACTATAGCCACATACAGGAAGGCAGCTGCAGTAGCAAGAGAACAGATGGCTACAAGTGAGTATTCTGGTACAGAGCCACCAGTTACTGAAAATAAGAATTTCCTGTCCACTGCTAGAGATCCAGAGAGGTCAGCAGAGGGTGCACACAGAGTCCTCAATGTTGAGGCTGATGTAAGCAACAGGCCATGTGAGTTCCAAAAAGAAATCCAAGGCATGCTGCTTATATAAGGCATGTAATGCCATTCTAGTCATCTTTATGTGTTACAACTTCTACATCTGAAAACATATGAAATTTTTAATATGAGTGTGTAGAATCAAGTTTGGATTATTTGCACTCACTATTTCAATCCTGCTTGTGTTTACTGATTATTATCATGGCTGATTCTGACCGTGGCAATGTAGAACTTATACCACTTGATGTAAGACTATATGTAACCTCTGATGATTATGATGGTGATGGAGATATAGAAGCACAGTGAAGGGCTGAATAGGTTCACTCTGACGACAAGGTTTGGCTCAAACATCCACTGGTTTTATTTCAGACACAGTCAGTATGCATACACATACCCATTCTACTCAGCCATCAGATAGAGGACAGGTTGAGGGTGATGCAGTTGATTGAGGTGGTGTGGTTACTCCAGTTACAGAGCTGGATGAGTCTGCCAATAGCCATCACGAGGGTGTGACACCGCACAGGAGGGTTACTAGAGGTGCTTAGAGGAGGCCAACTATCCACCCTTGTCCTGATACTGTTTTGTCTTTATATGCCACAAGACTTATGTATAGGGCCATCATGGAGGCACAGGCATATTTTACAAGGACCTCAGAAGAGATTGTGTGAGTCTGAAATGTGGCATATTCTGAGGTGCATGACAGACTCAACCATGCGAGTGACTCACTGGATAGGATGAATGACAGAATGGATTCAGCAGTGTCTGTGAGAGAACATCTGCTGGAGCAGGGCTGGCATCCACATGTTTATAAAGCTGAAACATCCACTGGTGTTGGCCAACGTGGCCGAGCAAGATCGTCCTCCTACAGTGGCACTAATTATAGTGTTTCACTAGTGAATGAAGTGTCCACACCCAGATGTAGTAGACCACAGGGTTGTGTTCCGGGATGTGTTAGTGAAGAGAGCTCATCCAGCAGACATTGTTCATGTTTAGGTAGTACCCCCACATCAAACCAGGGACATGGATGAGGACATTGCACTGCAACTCCTGGCAGAGGCAATTTTCATGGTCAGTAGTGATGACACTGAAATGACAATCATACCATGCATGGGTCAGACCTGCCAATGTGTCAGGGCATAGTGCTAGCACAGAGTTTCTTAACACAAGAAATCTGGGCAAATCCAAAAATAATGGGGATGCAAAGGCTGAAAATTGGGAAAGATTTTAAAGATTGCTCTTAAGAAATTAGAAATATGTTAGAATAACATAGTTTATGTAGGCATAGATTTTACTGAATTATATAAATTTAGAAACTTAAATGCATGTCATTATTTAGTTACTTCAGATCTCAATTATTTGCCAGTAAATCAAACATTTTGTGAGGAAATAAAAATGTGAGGCAAAGAATTTGGACATTCTGTGAAAATTTGCACAGATAAGAGATATGCGCTATATGATTCAGGTGTTGTTATACAGTATATATGACCTATGGACTGTGATGTGGGTACTGTAATGTGAATTTTTTAAATATCCCAGACCAACAGATAAGCAGTTATCTTTTGTCACATTTGCAAAACAAGGTAGTAAAAATGAAAGAAGCATAACAACGAATATCTCCTAGACAGACTCCAACATCTTGCTGCAGACCATCCATGGAAAACATGAGTAGCAGATGATCCTGTCCACAAAGACTGACTGTGCCATCTGCAACTATATAAAGAGAGATCTTGTTGTACAGGCAAATATCAGTGGCCATAATAGATGATAAGAGTAAGTACATCATAAGGCCACTAATATCATGCCTGCACTAGGAAACAAACTTGCAAAGGATCTGTTGGCCACAGGTGGAATTCCTCCTACATAGTTACATGTTACAAACAAGGAGGAGTTCCTGACATCTCTGTGCAGGAGTACAAGATTGCTCTCTTGTTAGTTTTGAAAGACACATCATCGGTAAAGAACTTCATCCACTACAACCACCATTTTGTTTTAACGCTGTAACATCCCTGAAATTTTGAATTGCTCCAAAGTACCTTTGACATAAAAAAGTGTTTCTGCCTGCTTTCTCAGGTGATGAACTGCATTGCCCTTCCACTCCGGTTGTTGGTATGCCTGATATCAGGGAAATATCTGAGCCTGATGATGATGATGATAGCCACAGCATGGCATGGCCATATAACCCTCCTTCTCCTCCACAGGCACAGTTCCATTTTCTGTGCAACCCTCTCTTTAGTCATAAGACACTGTTGTATGTCAAGATCTGGCTGACACAGCAGCCTGGAGTACACCTTCATTCCGTGATCCCAGGTAACAGAGGCTGCTGTTAGATGACCTTGAGGATGGAAGTAGGTTGTGGTGCCAGTAGCTGACAACACATTGCTTCTATCCCAAGACTTGAGCTGAGTGTCATCATGGCCATTATATAACAGATATTCAAGGCAGTCATACAGGCACAGGCTGATGCTACCACATCCATTGAAAAAGTTGATCTGTGTTGTAAGTGGGCTGTGCGATGATCAAAGAAGGGGCTTTGATCATTTGTGCAGCTTTTTGGACAGGCACTGTGTGGAATTTATATTCTCCAGGTACGCATGTCCTACCAGGCACCATAGACCTCACACCATACCTCTCATCCTCTTAGAGCAAGTACTCTGCATACATAATGGGGGACAATGGCCCAAAAATAGGGACAAGTTTTAAACATTCCTCTTACAAACATAGAAAGTGTATAGAATAACAGGTTTTGCATTAGCATGAATTTTTATAAAGGGTATAATATCTAAAATTCAAATTTCTGATATTATTTTCTGACTTCAGTCCTCAATGATTTTGTCAGTGATGTGCCAGAAAACCACACATTTTGGAGAAGCAGACCAAAAATTTGAGGCAAAAATCTGGGCATTCTGGGAAAATCTCGAAAGTTGAGTGGTATGCCTTGCAGTCCTCATGGCTAAACCTCTTCTGCATCTGTGGGGAAGCCCACAGTGGGATGGTCAGCAGATGGTTTTGGTCCAGAATTTCACTTCCTCCACACCTACCACCAGAGCGGGGGACAATGCAATGTACTGAGGATACATGCATTGATAGTGTGTATGCGCTGAACCAACCTGTGTCATGGTTTAGCATTTATTCTCATACAACATGCAAACCATTGCAACTGTTGCAAATTGTGCCAGTGACACTACTTGGAGGTGACACCCCCTGTTGAGAGATATATGCATGGTCATTGCACATACTCCTGATTGTGCCCTGGATCTGTCACACAGAAACATGAACAGTTCAAAGTCTACAGGAGCAGCATTCACCTAGATGCCATATTAGCTGTCTCCCCACCCACCTCGACCCAAGTACTACACTACTACACACTGGACACCCTGTCCACTTTCTGTATAGTTTTCCATGTCAATACACTTACCAGGCCCTGACACACATTAACACCCATTTTATTAACCCTCACAACAAAAGATTGTCCATTAACAGGGTCTGCCACTGTGGCTCTCCACATCTATGTTCTGATGACAAGTGAGTCCTGTCCTCATTACTGTGAATGATGTAAATTGAGGCCAGTCTATGTACAATATTGCATAGCCTCATATTTCTGGTAAAACGAGGAGTAACTAAAAGGAGATGTACTGTTACTATCACAGAATTTGTCCCTTTCACTGTTGTTCATCCTTGATTAGCAAAGCAAGTCTTTGATCACCATGTTTGCTGTACTTATTTTATAGGTTCATAGGTTCATAGGTGTGTACTAGGCTAATGGCTCTGGAGCCTTTACAAGCCTAGCCCATAGGATTACCCTGGCATCATGCCACCCGTCCTTAGCTCCCAGTGCCTCTGTCCAGTAGAACCACTGGAGTGATCCTCAGGGTGAATTTTCTATTTCCCATCCACTCATCAAGATTCTCTTGAAGAGAGCCAGTGAGGTGCTCTGTTTGACATGTATTGGAAGTCTATTCCATAGCATGGGCAGTCTCTGGGTTATGAACCTGTCCCTCCAGCATGTTCTGCTGATTGTGGTAATGAGACTGAGGTCTCTGGAGCATGTGGTTCTGAGGGATTGGGATTTCTTTAGGTGTAGTATTTCTAACAGAGCTGGGTCAGACATGGCTATGTAAAACAAGCAGAGATCATCTCTAAGTAGGCGATATGAGACAGAGAATAGTTGGAGTGTTTTGAGTCTGTCCATATTGGACAAGCGTTTAAGGCCTAGGATCCTCTTTGTGAGGTACTTTTGTGGCCTCTCCAGTTGTTGCAGGTGTCTAGTGAGGTACATGCCAAATGGGGCATTGTACTCGATGATTGGTCTAATAAGGGAAAAGGAGGGGGAGACAATGACCTCTTTCTTCCTGAATGCAAAACCCTTAGTAATGAGATGTGCCACATAGAAGGACTTTCTGACCACAGTGGCAATGTGGTGGTCAAAAGAGAGGTTGCTGTCAACCTGTGTTTCCAAATTTCTTATAATGCCTTCTGTGTTCAGTGGACTACCAACAATGTAGTAATTCATGGGAACTGGGTTTTTCCCAAAGGGGATGATGACATTTTTTGGCATTGAGCTTAAGGCCATGGTTCTGACATCAGTCGTTGGTCTCAGTGAGGTCTTTCTGTAGGATGTCAACATCACTTGGGGAGTTAATAATAGCTCCCAACTTGCAATCATCTGGGATCTTTGTCAGAGTCCTTTTGTGTTGGCCTGAACTTCAGAGAAGTAGATACCAAACAGGAGAGGACCCAGGACCGAACCCTGTGGGACTCCACTCGTGACTGGTCAGCAGTCTGACTTGGAGTCAGCTACTTTCATACTGTGGCTTCTATCTGTGAGCCAGTTTGCAACCTACCTAGTGATATATGGGCTGATGCCTAGCTTAGTGAGTTTTTCTATGATTCCTGAGTAGGGAATGGTATTAAAGGCCTTGGCCAGATCAAGGTAGGCTGTATGAACCACCTTGCCTTCATCCACAGCTCTGCTGACTGACTGAAAGAAGTAAACCAGGTTGAGCAGGCATGATCTATCCTTCACAAAACCAAACTGTGTGGGATCCAGAGTTTGGAGATACCCTATATCCTTGTTTATTAGATCTATGATGATGCATTCCATAGCTTTGCATATCAGACTCATCAGGCTAATGGAGCAATAGTTCCCAAGGTCTGTAGTCACTCCTCCTTTGTGGAGAGGAATGACTGTAGCAGTGCACCATTCAGTAGAGGCAAAGCCTGAGGTGAGGCTGTAATTAAACAGGGCACACAGGTGAGGTGCCAGTTCACTCTGTAGTTCATGTAAAACACAGCCAGGGATATTGTCAGGTCCAATAGAAGGTGTATTCTTGGCCTTGGACAGTGCTCTTTTAACCTGTGCAGCAGTAATACTGGGTGTCTGGCAATCTACTGGTATTGTGATTGGTCTTTTGGGGGGAGAGGGGTAAAGTTGGCACTGAATCTTTTGGCCAGTATATTGGCAATATCTGTTGGCTCTGTATAGGAAGTACCATTTTTCAGTAGCTCACAGCAAATCTGGGTATTGCCATGGAGATTCTTTACATAACTATAGAAGGCCTTGTGGTTGTCTTTACTATCCACTGCAATTCTGTTTTCATAGCTAGCTTTAGAGGATTTGATGAGGGATCTCAACTTTTTGTTGAGGCTGACAAGGGAGTTTTTCCTGTCTTGGGACTTCACCTTATTCCACATCAGTTTCCTCCTTCTGTTGTAGAGTTGATTTATGGCATGGGACCAACAGATTGGTTTACTTTTTTTGGAGGTGAGCATCTTGGTTCTATTGGGTATGGTAAGAGCCATGCATTTATGTATGTGTTCGTACAGTGCATTGGTGTATGATTTGGCGGTCATGCAACTATGCTCCATTTGCATGGATGCCATGAAGTTAGCCACCTCTGTTTTTAGGAGCCCAAAGTTAGTTTTGGAGACGTTTTTCATGGTGATTACCTTTGTGGGGGGGGGAGGCTGTGGATCTCCAAGGTGATTAGTTTGTGGTCAGATCTAACCAGGGAGGAGTTGACCATTGGTATAGAGCAATGGTCGCCCATGTAAGTAATGACCAGGTCAAGGATATTGCTACCTCTAGTGGAGGTAAGAACGAGCTGGTCCAGTGAATTGAAATTAATGAATTACAGGAAACGCTGGGCAAGTGTATTGGTACATGAGTAGTTTTCCCAGTTAATGGAGGGGTAGTTGAAGTCGCCCAGTATGAGAGTGTTAGGTTGGACCCTAATATTCTCCAGGGTGCTTAGGAACATGGCGTGTGAGTCTTGGGACATGGTTGGGGACCTACAGCAGGTTATGACCTGAATCACTGTCTTACTCAATGTTAACTGCACCTGAAGTATCTCTGATGCATTATGTTAGGCTACAGGTCTGGAGGTGTATGCATCTTTTATGAATGTGGGCACACCACTGCCTTTGGAGCTTCGGTCCAAGTTCTGGGGCCAAAAGGTGTGGAATGAGTTATAGCCTTGTATTGCAGGGGTGCTTTTTGCTTCTTTGCACCAAGTCTCTGTTACAGCACAAATGTCTATGTACTCCATTTTAAGGAATGTTTTGAGTGAGTGCATTTTGAGATTTAGACTTCTAGCATTGAACAGCATGACCCCAGATTGCATTTGTTTGTAGCTGTTACTGTGGTAATTTGATCTTTGGAACATCATCTAAAAAAGGCACTATAGGAGTGGCAACAGCCTTGGGCAGTATCCAGAAGCCCAGAGGTGACAGATGCAGGCCATCTCTGGCAAAGCATCGAGGTCAGTCAATCATGTTATCCCAAGCAGAGAGATACTGGTCTATTTCATCCTCAAATTTACTAACTCACTCATATATCCAGTTGAAGATCTGTGACCAGAGAATACTCAGTGAATAGAAATGAAAAGAAAATAAAAAAAGTTGGTTTGCAGAGAATGTTTTTATATAGATCTTTTTTTTTAATAGTCTGTGCATAATATAGCACAGCCTGTTGAAGTATTGCATGCATCATTGTTAATTTTGCTCATCTCCAATCTGACCTCTGTTTGTGAACCAGACACCTCTTAATCACTGACATGGCATTCAGCACCCCTCTCACTGCCTTTCCTTTGCAGTCAGTGAAAACCATGTATATTCTTCTACATGCAATAACATGGCCATGACAAAACTGATATGATATGTGTGAGGCAAATCCCTGGGATACACTTACTTTTTAAGTTTTGTTAGTTTCTGGATGGTTCCAGGATTATCAATGGTACACATACTTTCATCTCCATCAAAATGGGTATTTAATGCTTTCTGTCAGCCTGCATGTGAATTCACCACATCTGTACCATCTCCTAAATGGTGTGGTGTCTCCATCCACATTATAGTGGTCAACAATTGTGTCGAGTGGAAGAAATGTTAGTTACAGTAGATCCTTCTGTGACATGCAGGAACAATGAAGTGTATTGCCATGGTTAGTACCACACAGGGCAGAATCAAATATATGAATTTCTTTTAATCTTACTGATACCCCGAACACGTACTCTGTCTCTGTTTACCAGTTTACCAGGACTGTGTGGAGTACAACTGCAATGGGGATCACAGCTTCTGGATCAATTTTTCTACATTTCTGATCTGTCATGTTGTTTATCTTTGTATACATTTTTACTGTTATATTCATTATCATAATGTTGCTCATTTCCATATCATTGTATACTAATTGGCATGCTATGTTTGTCACAACATTTTGTGGTTTTGATTGACAGCTATACATGCATCTCTGAATCGGGTCTATATTATAACATCGAAGTGCTCTAACATCGAATGTTGTAATATCGAACCCGTAATGTCAGACGCTGAAAACAGCGAAGGTGCAGGACACTGAATTCTTTCCCATGGAAAAAATTTGGTGGGCCGTTGCTGTGGCTTCGCTGTTTTCAGCATTCGATATGTTGGAGCATTACAGGTAGGGTTCAGGTAAGTGTGCGACTGTGTGTAGATTAGGGGGTGGGTTAGGTGAGTTAGGATTAGGGCGTGGGTCAGGTAAGTGTGCAATTGTGTGTAGGTTAGGGTTAGGGCACAGGTGAGGTGAGTGAGCGATAGTGATGGACCTTAGGGTTAGGGTTGGGTTAAGGTAAGTGGATAGCTAGTACTGTATGTAAAGTTAAGTTTAGGTGTAGGATTTTAAGTGTATGTGTGTAGATGGCTGTTTTTTGTGTGTGTTTGTGCTGTGTGTATGTTTCTCAGAATAGCAAATTTTTTCCCTGGGAAAAAATTTGCTATTCTGACTGTTCGATGTTTTCACACTTCGGTATTTAGGGTTCGATATAATAACATTCGATGTTAGAGAACTTTGATGTTATGATATAGACCCTTCTGAATCACCCCTGCCCTGTGCATCACAGCTTGTTGAATAATTTTGCTTTTCATTTGTGCTAATTGTTTCTGAATTCCTTGGTAGGGTTATACTCAAACAAGTACACTAGCATGTATAAATGCATTTCTTTGTCAGCAATGCAGCTTTATTCTGGATGATCCAATTATATCTGGAGACAATTATTACAGAAGTATAGGCTCAACATTTTTACTGTCTGTCAAGTGGTACAGTAAACTTAAGTTTATGTGATTACAGTGAATCTTGTAATACAGGGAAAAAATTGCTTCTCCTCTTAATTACTTTACCTTATATCCTTCCTGTGGTGAAGTCTGACACTAATCCTATAGAAGTGTCTCAAGCAATGAGCTGAATGAATGACTAAAACCATTAAATGCCAATGCTTTCTTCAATTCCACCTCAAATGTTTGGAGTTATGGCCCTGAACCCCAGTATGTGCAAATATAAGTTCCAGCTGCCTAACCAGCACTTATAATACCAGCAATGTCACTGCCTAACTAACAAGAAAGACCAACTCAGTTTCACATTTTACTAAATAACTTATTGCCATTTTTGGAAGTGGAGCATCTTGAATGTCCATATCCAAAACTATCAAATTTTCTCATGTTACCATTCTAGGAGCTGCACCAGGCCCTTCTCTTAATGTAACCAGAGGCTTACCCAAAATGTCTAATATACAACAAGAATTAAACAAAAAAGGCATATGAAACATATTTATTCTAATGATGAAATTGATGTCTGTAGCAGTCACGTTTAGATACTACTCTAAATGTCATTTCAATGTACATGTGTTGAAGCTGCTCATGTAAAAGTATGAGTGAGTTTCAACCATGCTTGGCCTTCCAGAAAATGTATACATAACTGATAACAGAATAAACAGATAATTATTTCAACTACAGTGTATGTGCCAGGCTTACATTAGGTCACTTGTTTGGCTTTGATATTGCTAATGACTGGTTGTGAAGATTCAGCATAACACAATACTTCTATTTGATATATGTCACACTTCATATTTTCTAGATGCAGTCTGAAAAGACACCAGTGGTGTTTTTGAAATGACAAGGAAATGCAAAAACAAATGATTTATGAATATTTACCACACAGATATGCAAAATAAATAAAACAAATAGCAAAGATCATATTTCTAGACTAAATGGTCAAAGAAGGAAGTGTGTGTATTTCATCTGTGATTTATTTGAGGAAATGCTTGAAATAAACCACAAGACTTTGATTTTTCACATATAAAAGAAAGCTGCTAAAGCCTGGACAAATTTTTATAGACACAGCAAATAATATACCGTAAATGTAAGGCCTACTGAAAATGCTTGTGTATATTAACAAAACTGGAATTCGTAATTTAGCAAACTACATTGACTGGTATCCTTACGCATTTTACTTCACTTGCATGCCTATCAGGCAAGGCTAATCACTGCAGTTTATTTCCATTCCTCTGTCTGGCATTGAATAAAAAAGGACCATTGTGAATCAGTTAATTACCTGGCATAACTAACTCAATCAATCAATTAATTAAGCAATCAAACAATCAATCAGACAATATATAGATAAATAGCTGTAGCATTTCCTCAGTAATACAAATAGCAAAGCAGTTTGCTGCACATTTTTATTAAAATCCCTTGAGTAAAACGTATTTCTTACTTGAAAGAAAAATATTTTTGTTTTTCTTAACTTAGGATTTTTACCTACACTAACTTCTCATTGTAATTTCTTGCTGGATTTGCATTACTACATCAGTGCCAGTATATCTCTGAGTTTCTTTTACTGTTTCTCCCAACAAAAATACCAAAATAATGTCAATGACTTCTTCCAGCCATTCCTCATGCTTTGCATGTTATCATATGTACTATTCGTCGTTCCTTGGCTAATCTGTATTTCACTTTCAGACCATGCATCTACTGATATAGTAATATCTACAGCAGTTTTGAAAATAATTTGCACAAATATCTAAATATTCATAGTAAGGATTTTTGGTTACTTTCCAACTGAACAGTATCACAAAATATATATTCTAGGAATTTCTCACAGACTTTATTGCAAACCATTCCTTTCCAATTTTATCGTTTCAGAACTTATATCTTTTCTGCAACTGAAAATGTCCTTGACTCATTGGCAATTGGCTTATTCTGTTGAAGGATCACAAATCATATACTACTCTAACTGCTATCCACTTCTAGCATGCTTAGTCACATTATGATATGGTAACCTTGATGATTCTGTAACTAGTTTTTTGAGGAGTTCAAAAGTTTCATGACTGTTTTCAAGTTTAATCTCCATTCCCATTCTACACTTTGCTTTAACAGTTTTCTTAGATTTATATTTATCTCAGATGCATTAGCTAAAACTGTGGCAAGAAAAGGAATAATTCTCAGATAGCTGTGTAAAGCATGCATTTATGAATCTGATCTGACTTTTTAAGCATGTTCATTCTTATGACTTTAAAGTATGACCGTGTACTTCAGACTTGTCAGTCATATTTCACATGTACTCTTAGTTGTCTTGAAGTTATGCAGCACTAATTTATTTTGCAACTAGTCGATCTGTTGTCCTGGTCTATTAGTATCAGGTCCCACACTGACAGGTCATTTATCATAAAAAGAAACTCTGTGTAAGCTTTCAGTTACCTGTCTTGAAAAGTATTTAGAATAGACTTGGTGTGGATGAAATAACAGAAGTGAAAAGAATCTGTGCCTTCTTAGTGGCACATTAAACATTAAAAATCTGTATTTTTCATCCATTTATTTAGATTTATCTCCCAAAATCCTTAGCTAGAACCTAATGCTGAAAATAAATTAGAATCTCACTTTGTTGAGACAACTTTTTTTTTTCATTTACAAGCAATGGGTAATACCATGTTTTGATAATTTAATTTATCTAGTTTGATCGGTTCAAATGCAAACATCATCTTGCTTTACAACAGTAACAACATTGCCCAGCTATTCTACTGGTCATAATCTTAATGAAGAAAGCAACAAAGCACAGTACAACCACCATGGCAAGCAGCATAAAAATTCAAGGAGACTAAATAAGCAATCAGGATATGCGCTTTCACATAAAAATGCTTCATCAAATCCTCACTATACACAAACCAACAAGTACATTTAAAAAACACATTCAAAAAGAAATTACCCTATCAAACAGCTGGGCCAATTAGTTATGTAATGGCCTTGATTTCAATGCTGGCATTAAAGGAACATGATAATTTAAGCCTGGTGTTCTATGTGCCTGTAATGTTGCAATCCAGCTCATCTCCACACATTCTGTTCTGTTGACTATGTCCCCTCCTCTGGCAGACTCTGGTATTACCTTTATCACAGTGAACTTAAAAGAAAGTCCACTATGATCTTTAACATGTTTAAAAAGTACGCTTAAACAAATCATTCTCCTTATGTCCCCTACATGCTGCAGGACACGATCCTTCAATTTCTGATTAGTTTTACCCAAGTAGTATGACTCACAGTCATTATAAGTCGCAAGGTACACTAAGTTAGCTGTCCTGCAGTCAGCATGTACCCTAAAAACATAGTTTTTACCAGTTACAGGATGTACAAATGCATTAGTTCGGGACATATATGTACAGGCTTTGCAAGACCTACATGGAAACGTCCCTAGCCTCAGGGGTAAACTATAGGATTTCCTAAATGGTCTATAACATAGCTCCCTTTTCAGAGTCAGATTATTTTTGCAAACAAATCTAGGTGCATTACCTACCACCTTGGAGATGGTGTCATCAGAACGCAGTATAGCCCAATTCTGTTTGACAATATCACAAACTAAATTAATATTGCTACTGTATTTCAAACGAAAACTAGATGTGGGTCTATTATTCACCTAAGGACGTGATGATGTCACATCCCTATTCAAAAAGGTGATACCCACTGTATCCCTTAAACTATCCACTTCCTCTAATCTCAGCACTGTTTCCCTTTTACAATATCCCCTGTCTGATAGTTCATTCGCCAATCTATCCCTGGCCCGTGCATAATCATCCTCTTGTGTGTGCAACCTATATGTACGCAGGAATTGCCCTTTCATAACATTTCCAAAAACCCTCTTCGCGTGCATACTTGTCCTATCAAGCAAGTTATTCTTCTTGCATTCCTTCCTATACATTGAAGAATCAACCCTTCTGGTGACATTAATGGAAATGGTTGTGTCAAGAAAATCTATGCTAGATTTAGAAGTATGCATAGAAAATCTAAAGCATGTACTACTGCCCTCTAAATAGTTGACAAAATCCTGTAACAAAACATCTGTACCCCTCCACAAAATAAAAATACCATCTACAAAGCGCTTATATAAAATCAAATGTGATCTATAAAAATGTTCAGAAAAAAATCACATTGGACTCCCAATCTGCTAGTACTAAATTTGCATAACTATTGGCACAGGGTGTGCCCATGGCAACACCCTGTGCCTGCAAATAATAAGTATCATCAAATATAAACACATTGTATTTCAATATTAGATCAAGTAAAGCACAAATAAGCTCAATCCACACAAGGTACAAGGCTCAGTCTTTACCTCCATCCATTGCCTTCATGGAGTATGCATGTTCACTACAGATGGTGCTGTTGGCCTACACTCCCCTCCATGCTGTGCACACCCAACCTGTGGTAAAGTACTTTAGGTCTACATTGCCTACATGACTCCAGGACATTCCTAAACCTGGGCATCTCCCTCAGTATCAATCACCAGATGAACATGTCAGAAATCCATTCACAGACAGCTAGTACTTAAACCTTATCAGAGATGCTGAGTATGCTGTAAAGCCTGATTTAGGATGTGCAACTCTGCAGCGACTACAGGACATTCTGCATCACATGTAGAGTTACATGCAGTATAGGGACCAGGTGCAGACACAATTGTCAAAGCAATAACGGCTCAACTGGCATCCATTAGTGAATCTATAACAGCTGCTAAGACCTTGCTAGTGGGTGGATTTGCATTGTATGTTTACATATCTAGCTTCTGAGGATGATACATATTATTCAAGAGATAACTTCACTGTCAATATTGTCCATGGCTGCCTCCTTCCCCAGGAGTTGACTCTCCCTTGGACATAGTTGAAGCACTTCTGTCTTCACTGTGAGCACACTCTACTTAGCAAGCCACCCATCTGCATCCTTGCCATAACTAACAGACAGCTGTACCATTATTGCAGCCATGGACGCTGGAATTCTCCTGGAACACCACAGCAGAAGCCATGTTGAGTTTTGTATGCACACTCTTAATGTGGTACACCATGCCTTGAGGAGAATTCATCTAGTCCTGTCATTGTGGGGGCTCCATGGTATACTCAGCTAGAGTTTCTCACATGAAGGATCCACCTCATCTGTGGAAGAGGAGATCCCTGACTTCCCTCTCCATTTTACCTATGTGCCTGGCTATCACATTAACTACTAATGAACCCTCCACACATGCTAGTGTTACTGTCCCCTGTCTCTGTGCCCCAACCACCCTCTGCAAATGATAGTGACTGTGCCTACCACTGAACTGAGTGAGTATGGTAATGCCTGATGAGCAGCATGGTTGGTCAACACATTGTAATCCACAGGCAGATTGTATATTTAAATGTATCACTTTTATGGTCTGTTTGTCTTGTCATGACTAACAGCTGTAGACTGGATGCTACCTATTTTTTAATGTCACAATGTATTGCATCTGTCTCTATCTCATTTTAGGTCCTGCCACTGCAGGTTCTACTCAGTCAAATCTTCAACCTCCACATCTGCAACAAGTATATCAGGCAGTGCTATTCTACCCATGTTTGTATCAGTTATTGTAGTACTAGCTTATGAAGCATGGAGCAGTCCACAAATATTCTGAAGCATGACACTGGAGTACACTGCAGATTACCACTACATATATACAAGCTGCATAAGCATGTGTTTAGCAGTCCAAGTGCATATTGAATGATGTTTTGTTCCTGTGACACTGCAGTGTTATACACTTTCTATGTAACAGGCTGGGGTCTGATGAGTGAAGTCATCAATCACAGTCTCAATGCATATCTTACACCACACATAGACAACAGTCAACACTATTACAAGTGATCAGCTACCACATTTTCAGGACTTAATTCAGGGAGTCTATGTGCAGAAATATGTGTACTTAATAACTAGATAACCATGAGGACATTTACCTAGCATGAAGCACTGGTGCAGTTCCCACGTGCCAGATGTCGAAATTATAGGAGCTGCTTGGATGATGCACAGACATATTGTACATAATACCCTGTGCATTGCATACCACCTGGTAGCTGAAAAAGTGGAAGTAATTACAGCTTATATACTGGACAGCATGTAGAGCAGATGGGAACTTGGCTGAAATATTGCTGCAGTCAATTATCCAAATGACCTCATAGGAATGGGTTATGTCCTAGAAAACCTGTATTGTTGGGGGTCTCTTCACTGCTGTCTGTGGAAACAAAATATGTTCCTCCACATGCTACAGCATCCCAAGGAGAAACTTCTATATGATCCATGAGGCTGATGCATGGAAACCTTCAAACCCAACCTATGTAAGACAGAGAATGGCTTTATATTAAGAATGTTAAATGCTACACAAACCTTAATTTCCACTATTTTAGGAGGTATATCATCCTCTTTGAATCCTCTTGTGAATGGCAGATTTGTGTTTACTCCCTCCTTCAACCAAGCAAACCGAGCAAGCAAGCCCCCCCGCACACCCACCCCCCCCCCACCCCAACCCCCCTCCATACCTCCTATTTTGTGATTCACGACAGTGGCGATCAGCAACAGGAACGCCTTTTTTCGCGCCCCTTTTTACTTGGCTGATTGCTTATGCTTTTCTGTAAAAAAAGTAAAAGTAAATCGATTCAAAACTCCGAGTCTCTTTTGTCTGTGGAAACAGAATACCGAGAGTTTGTTTTTTTCGGACTACGGAGAATCAGTTTTGATTTTGATGATAGTCGGAAAAAACGGAGGGGTGGCAAGCCTAGTGTTTACTCCTGTATGATATATCTGTCCACAAGTTGGCAGTCCACAATGTTGTAGTCATGAAAGTGATGGTATGTCAGCCACTGGCATACTCTTATTCTATGTAGAGTATTGAAAATGCAACATTGTGGACATTGGCTCTTAATGTGGTCAGTAATAAATGTTAACAGCTTCTTAGCATCTTAGAGTGGGCAATGCCCTTGTACACTAGAAAATGATGGTGTTAAGACAAGTTGCATACCATATGTCACCTTGCTACCTTTATACATTTCTAAATTATGTCAGTATGTTTGATTTCATTGTTTATTATGCAATGCCTCTCGTAATCATCTTGTCACTCATTCTCATGTCATTTGCATTGCATGCATTGCTTATGGCAAAATTTCCCTTCCAACACAATTGCACTACATTTCTCTAAAGTGCCCCCCTCCCTGTGCATTGCCACCATTCTTGCAGTATTGATTACTGCAATGTGCTATTTGTTCCCGAATGCCCTTCTGAAAGATTTTACATTGCAAGCTAGCCATCTACCATTAATAATTTAGTAATCCAGATATGTAACAACTGATCATCTATACTTAACTTAAGAGAAAAGAAAGCAGAAATATTTATTCATGTATTTATTTATTTATTTGATCGGGCATAAAGAACTGTATCCATTAGTCAATATCAGTTCTCTAAACTTGAAACAAAAACCAGTCCAGTTATGTAATAGTGAAAATCAAATCCAAGCAGCCAGCAGAAACAGGTCTTGTAGAAAGAATTAAGTACTTGAAAATCCACAAAAGTTAAAAAATGCAATTTATTCTGACAGAAATTACGTAAGCGCTTTCATGGTTCTAAGAAGACTGCTTCATCAGACAGTTACATTTTTTCAAACAAAGCCCTTTTGAATTCTACACAATACATCACATGACCTTCAGTGTGCTTGCTCCTTAAAGGGATATGTCCCTTAGCATATCACTCATGATGTTAAAACAGTATTTAGTATTCTATAAAAAACATTGTTGTTTATTTTGATTTAATTTTTTTATTATATCATATTTATTAATGTTAGTATTAATGTATTAATTTCAATTTCAATATTTTAGTCATCCTTATAGGAGTGATGTGTCTATTAAGAAATGTGCAAGCACACTGAGGGTCATGTGATATATTTTCTAGAATTCAAAAGGGCTTTGTTTGAAACAATGTAACTGTCTGATGAAGCGGTCTTCATAGAACTGTGAAAGCGCTTACGTATTTTCTGTCAGAATAAATTGCATTTTTTAACTTTTGTGGATTTTCAAGTACTTAATTCTTTCTACAAGACCTGTTTCTGCTGGCTGCTGGGATTTGGTTTTCACTAGTTCTCTAAACTTAGTAAATTTGTTCTAAAAGTATGTAACAGATCATTGAAGAGTGGATGCTAATGTATGAATGTCTATTCCTTCAGAAAGTATTCCATGGATTCCCCTACCACTGAAGCCCAGAAGACTAGTTCTCCCAGAAGACTAGTTCTAACTATTTTCTGCCTCCACAGATGTGAGGAAAAAATATGTCACCTTGTGCATTATTCCAGTCATTAAAATATTCTCCAAATGCATGTGCAAGTCTTATTTTGCTGGAAACCCTTCTGGCCAGACTGTCTTTAAATAATACGATCGATAAGTTATTTTGTAACTATTCTTTTGTGAAATATCCTCTGAGAATCTGTTCATTCTGACTGTTTTACTTGGTACCTTACCTATCATTTTTTTTCTTTAAACACACAGAGCTAACATAATTGCATCTCTTTGCCAATGTGGGCTTTCCTACATTTGTTTGAGGAGAAATTGCTTAAGCATCAGGAACACAAAGTAAAACAAAAAAGATGAAAGGCATAATGGTGAAAGCTGCTTTCCACAGGAAATCATTGCTGCTGCAGTTTGAAAGTTTGTATTGAGAATGATTCACTTTTTTATGGGATATTTATCACTTATTTGATTTGCTGAGACTTTGGAGTTGGCATATAAATGTTCAGGGGTGGGGGTAGGATTCTTGCCTCTCCTGAAAAAACACTTAAAAACACTTAAGATATATATATATATATATATATATATATATATATATATACACACACACACACACACATATAAATATATATATATATATATATATATATATATATATATATATATATACATATATATATATATATATATACATATATATATATATATATATATATATATATATATATATATATATATATATATATATATATATATATATATATATATTGCCATTCTGTATTTCAGGCATTTTTTCTGTCCTTTCAGCTATTCAGCTTTAAGAAAGTCAACTTCTCATATTAAAATCTTTAATATGACCTCTTCTCCTCCAAAGATTTCTTGCCACTCATTTTAACTGCATACATGTTTTAATCAATCCAATTTCTTTCAATAACATCTCACTAATTCACTAATTTAATTCATCATGTTATATTATGGCTTGCTTTGCTATCCAGCTCAGATATTTATTTGCAGACAAAGAATTTGGCCATAGTATTTTCAAAATGATTTGTTGCTTTATTCACTGTCTAAGACAAGGTGGTCCAAAGAGCCATGCTGACATGCTCCTCTGCACATTTATTGCTCTCTTGCTCCAGTGCCTAAGTCCACCTCAGAGCCATCTTAGTGCAGTCAAGCTTTTTACAGAGAGGGTTTAGTTCAGATATTTTTGGTGAAACGAGGAGTAACTAAAAGGAGTTGTACCGCTACTATTGCAGAATTTGTCCCTTTTGCTGTTGTTCACCCATGATTACCGAAGCAAACTTTTTATCATCATGTTTGCTGTACTTATTTAGTCTATTTCGTCCACAAATTTAACTGCTCCATTCATATATCCGGCTGAAGGTCTGTGACCAGAGAATTATCAGTGAATATAACAGAAAAGAAAAGAAACAAAAAAAAGGTGGCTGGAAGAGACTGTGTTTATACAGATCTTTTTTAAATAGAGCTGAGGCATAGCATTCCCCTTTGTGGCAGCAAGTAAATAAAATATGAAGTCTATAAGAAGAGCAGATACAGAACATGCGTCTCTGAAGAGGCTACTCTATGGGGAAATAATACTTTTGTACACAGTACAGGGATTTGAAACATTTTTTTTTTCTGTTCAGGCAAAAAAGAAGAGTTGAAAAGAAGATATTTTTTCCTAAACACTAGATAGTACTTTGTTTTACATTCATAAATCAAATTAATTTAGGAGTTATATAGTGACAGAGAAAAAGAATTTCAGAAATTCTTTATAGCAGATAATCTGCATTTTACTTGCAGGACTGATACTGAACTTTAGTAATCTATGCTGTTAGGTAGTGCATACATTTTATAACTATTAGTCTTGTAAAGCAAAATAAAAAATTAAAATATATGTGTTTTAATTCTGCCTTTTGATTAAGTGACATCAGTATACGCTGATTCAAAGGGCAGTAGGTAAATATGTTTGCATTCATAGATGACAACAGGAAACAAGCATCTACATATATGACTTATTTGTATAAAAAATGAAAAAATTGTTGCAACTGTACTTCAGTATAAGCTTAGAAGAATTCCTGCAAAGATATTCAATATTTAATTGTATTTCCATTATACTGAAAAAGCAACCAGGTCATATTGTAAATGAAAAATTAAAAAAAAAACAAAAAAACAAACAAACAAACAAAAAAAAACAGATGTTTGCTTTACTAATGCACTTTTAAAGCATGTCAACATTATTTCAAAAAATAAGACTCCTGACTTATTAGGAGAAAAACCACGCCAAATGAGTAAAAAGTAGCAAGACAAAAACATAGTCTCTAAGCAACAGAGTTCTACATATGAAAAAATAACTGCATTGGAACATTTTTAAGCCTATGGGACATGATAGCCAATAAACTTATCTGAGACAACTTAACAAAAGAAAACAATTGCCTAACAATACGTTTTCTGCCTATAGGATTAATATTCTCCTGTGAAGTATCACTCACATAACTCATTTAGTCCAGAGCAGCAGGAGGTTATTATATTGGGTGTGGGTAATTGGTTTGGTTGGGTTGCTAAGAGGGAGGGGTCGAGGCAAAGCCGAGGGGCCGGAAAAAACGATTAGCATTACCAGAGATGGTTATTGCTATTATACCATGGCGTTATTTAAGAAATGGAAAAAGTCCGACCTTTTTTTTTTTTAGTACTTCTCCACTCAAACGGCCCACGCTGGCCAATCAGCGTGCACGTTTTGGGGGGGTCATGGTATAATATTCCTATTGCTTCGTGCAGTTGTTCAATCTAGGAAGCCTTGTGTTTCCTGAGAATTTTTCTCCCAGACCCTGTGTTAAGGGCACAGCCCATAAGGGTTGGGATTAAGAAAGGCTTACCACAAGAGGTAATGGGTAAGCCTTTATGATTCTTAACTCCCCATCCCATATACCACTAAGGTTTCCAACTAGTGGGAGCCTCAGTGTGGATGGCAGTCTCATTGGCACAGCTACAAACCAATGTGGCAATCCAGGGGGCAGCTAATGCTAATTAACAATGTATTTTCTACTGAAATGTCAGCATTGCCCAATTTATGCTACTAACTAGTTCAGAGAATCACTTGGCTGCATACATTTTCAATGCCGAAGTTAAAATTAGACACTTAAATGATGGTGGTCATCCATTCACTATTATGGAAGCAGTCCCAATCAAGTAAGGTCAACAAAGGCATGGGGGATCATTAGTTGTCCATGACTGTGTATGTGCGTCTGTAGAAGCATGAATGAAGCAGAGGGAATACGTGCATGTGTGTGATTGTATATCTGTCTGAGTATTCACTATACAGAGGCTAGGTAGGGAATGGGGAGTCTGAATGTGTGTGTGTGTGTGTGTGTGTGTGTGTGTGTGTGTGTGTGTGTGTGTGTGTGTGTGTGTGTGTGTGTGTGTGCGCATATGTGTGTGTTTTCTGTTTGGACAAAAAAGAAAAGAGTTGAAAAGAAGATATTTTTTTCATAAACAGTAGATAGTAAAGTGTGTGTGTGTGTGTGTGTGTGTGTGTGTGTGTGTGTGTGTGTGTGTGTGTGTGTGTGTGTGTGTGTGTGTGTGTGTGTGTGTGTGAGTGAACGGATGAATATTTCAGTGAGTGTAATCAACTGTAAGGGAGGTTTGTTTGACAATGTATTGATATATTTGTCTGTCTGCTTGCATGTATGTCTGTCTGTTGAGGTGTTTTATTTGTGTATGTGAGAGACTATAGGCAAATGGTTTTATCAACATGATACATGCACCATTAAGGAAAACGCTTCCACAATCAGATCTGACAGCATTAGTGTTAGTGTGCAATTCAGTGACATTCCGATGAGCTAATAATGATGCCTTTCTCTTCTCATTGCAGGTTTAGTTGTCTCTGAATTACATTTTTCTAGGTAGGCAATTACTGCAAGTGGTGGGATTAATTCTGAAATACAGGGAACACTGTTAATATCAAATAGTGTGAATTATAGAAAATGGATTACATGAAAATTATTTTAGACACTATGCTATGCACTTTATTATATATTAAAAGTCATTCTACTAACCCTGAATCCATACTGTAAATTCATAAATGAAAAATGCTATTTTACTTGCCAAAAATAATTAGGGTAAACCAATCAAACAAACAGCTTATTTCTTTAAACAAGCAAAATATAGCCAGAAGATCTGTCAGTGAATTATTTCTTCAAAAAATTTCCATTGATATATTAACATAGTGGGTAACACATTGCTATTTTGTGATGTTACAAAATCGATGCAAATTATACATATCATATTTATACAATATTTCAAAACGGCAATATGAATCTACGAAACTTCTATATATACTAGACGGGAAGCATTAGTGGCAAAATTGAATGGCTTAATGCTGTGTATAACATGGCAGAGCATTTGTTTGCCTGTGGGTCTCACAACTTATACAGTATTAATGCAGTCATGAAATATTAGTAATATTTATAATGGCTTTAACATTTATATCTTTGGGTGACTTCACTGACTTCTCTTTATACACCATAATTTAATTTTAATTATTGTAATATGAATTGTTTGCATATGTCACCTCTAAGTTCATGTTTTCATTTAAGAAGCTGTGGTATCACCTGTGGCATTTTGAATGAATCCATTTACTGCACTAGCACCCCTTCAGCAACTGCAGATCACATGCCCATATTAGTGTGAGCAGAGCTGAACTTTCCCACTGCCCTAGTTATGTCTCTGTTAATTACCTAAAATGGTACTTTTCCATTAAACCACTACCACACATTTTCGGTCCCAGATCCGCATGTCCCGCCTTAGGAGTGCGCTGTTTGTTTTCACAGACCTTGAAGTCTGACCCTACCTTCTCATGCGGTGTTGTTGGGGATCACAATTTTTGGAAGAGGGTGTCAGGGATGACACTGACCTACATTGAGAACAAGGAATCACCCATGGGGACTTTTCTGTTAAACCCCTACTCCCTGTGGTAGTAATGCAGGAAGAAAAGAGGTGGCAGCATGTGGTGGTTGAATGTTACACTCTCAGGACAGTTGATACTGCAGAAGAGTGCAGACGACTGATTTCCTGGGATTTTGAGGTCGGTTGCTGTGAAACTTATGTTTTGGACAGCTCTTGCTGTGATTTCTTCCTCCCCTATAAACTAACTTTGGGCCCCTTTCTCTCTTCATGTGTGTAACTTGCTCATCTAAACTTGTAGATAGGAAATTCTAAAGTCATGCAATGTTGTGAAAGAATCAATCAAACCAGGTAAACATTTTGTATGTCTGTTTATGGGGGGGGGGGGCAGGGTGATAGCTCCCAACTGTGTATTTTTTGATCCAGTGTTGTATCACATCTTTTATGATCTGAGAGCAGTTTCTGTAGAGTTGGTCTTACTTCACGTGTGTAGCCTTACACAACAGTTTTGTATTTCATGGAAGGAAGATTACTATTTTCTTTGCCCCGTGGATAGGGAGTTTTGAATTGTTGAGGCTTTCTCCCCAGAAATCGGGGGCTACACCACACTGCCGATGCATGGCTGAGTGAATTCAGTTGATGGTTCTGAAGAATCAGCACAGTTCGCTGAGGAATAAGGCAAGACATGGCAATCTGGGACCGAAAATGCGTGTTAGGGGTTTAACAGAAAAGCACCCCTAAAACAAATACTTATATCTTTAGATGTGTTTATACACAACCTAGTTTAGTGATATTTTTTATCTAATACCCACTACTTGCATAGGCATACACATATTAGGCTATCTTACTTTGTTTTGTTATATAATAAAAATAGGAAAATATTTAAGAAATGTTCATAACTTCTGAAAACATGTTTGTCAGTTACTTCAGATCTGTACATCCCATAGTGATGTTTTCAGCTCCTTATTGAAATGTTATCACTCGAAATGCTAAGTGCCAAAATGCTGGAAAAAAAATACTGAAAACCCAGAGAAGAGCAGATCTGGAAAATCGATCTTCTCCAAACTTCTTTTTGAGGGGGCCAAGCCCCCTGCACCCCCATGTGGGGCTCAAGCCTCCAACACTCTCCAATATATACCAACTCCATGATGGCCATACCTGAAAGAAAAGGGAATATTCCAAGAAGTGGTATCTCAGACTTAGCCTCTGTGTTAAAGAACTCACTGTAGTGAGTCCTGAAATTTCAAATTGTTACTGATATTCTCACTGTTTGCCTATACCAGATCATGCCAGCTTCAACACTGTTGAGATACTGCTATTAGTTTACAATTATTGACAACTATCATAACTGCTAAAAAAAAAAAAAAAAAAAAAAAAAAGAGCTGCAGAGCTCAGGATATGTGCATGTTATCCATGTCGTATTTGTGTCATCTTTTATTAAAATCCTATCTGTGCATGGGTGGACAAGTGTTAGATCTGTTGGGTTCGGATCTGAACCTCAGATCTGACTCCACCATTTCTAAAGCTTGTGGTAACCAAAAAACTCTCAAACTTCTCCCTTACTCATAATGTGCCAACCCCTAACATACCTCAGATCTTGTTTGCTGATTTACATAAAGTAATATCTGCCAATGTGCATGCATATAGACACACAAATACATATAAATTCTACAGAAGCAACTATACCTGGAGTTCAACATAAAGGACAACTGTGTCCTTATAATGTCTTGTTCTTCCAGAATTCTGTTGTAAAAAGGGTTGGTGGGCTGGTGAGTGGGAAGTTGAGTAAGAATGAAAATGGACAATACACATGAAATGTTATGATGAGTACATAACCTCTTTATCTAATGTTGTCAATTTTCATTCTATCCTCAAGTGTTGGGGCAGAGTCCCCAGCTACCTAAAATTCCAGGTGAACTCTAAGGAAGGATATTCCTGAGTGCAGGTGAGCCAAATGCTGCTTTACCCCTTGGGACCAGATCCAGTTTGTAATGAGTGATAACGATATGAGGATTAGCCACGTTGCAGCTGTACATATGTCATCCATGGACGTTCTGGATGGAAACACTGAAGTTGGGAGGATGGCCTAATGATTAAGGTGTTTGCCTTACAAACACAAGGTGCAGGGTTTGAGTCTCAAAAGGGATAATTGGCTAGGCTTAAAATGGCTCACAAGGGCAGTTAGTCTAGTACTAATCTATGAAACTATCTATGAAACTATAAGTTGCAATGGACCAAGCTGAATTGGCTCTTACAAGTTTAGATAAGGTTAGACCCAACTTGTTATAGATAAAAGAAATATAATCTGTCAGCCATCTAGCTATAGTTGCTTTTGTAACTGGTTTGCCCAATTTCAAATCTGCAAATGAGACGAACAATTGATCTGGCTTCCTGATTTCTTTTGTCCTGTGTAAGTAAAAATGTAATTGTGAACATCCAACAAATGCAACATATATTCACCTTTGTTTGCAAATTTAGGAAAGAATACTAGCCAGTTAATGGATTGACTGATATTGGATTCTGACGCCACCTTGGGAAAGAAAGACGCATTGGTACATAATGTAAGTCTGTCCTTATGTAAGATCGAGTAGGGAGGTTTCGATGATGCTTGAAGTTCTGAAATTCTTCTGGCAGAGGTAATGGCCATTAGAAAGACAGTTTCATGAAATTAAGATCGCATTTAGCTGCTGGTTCAAAGGGGGAATGAATTAAGGCCTGCAGTACCAAGTCAAATCCCATGGTGGAGTAGGATCTTTGTGCAGGGGTCTCAGTAGAAGAGTATCTCTCATGAATGCTTTACAAAGTTTAGAAGTGGCCACAGAAGAACTTTCAAACCCAATATGAAAATTAGATATTGCTGCTAATCAAACTTCAATGGTAGAGGAGCTCACCCCCTCATTAAAGATCAATGCCAATAAATTCAAGTATGTTATGTATTGGAGCTGAAAAGGGATCAATGTGTTTTTGTTGTACCCATTAAAAAAACTTTTCTACTTTCTTGTATAAAGCTTTGTTGTAGGTAGTTTATGGGAAGATAAAAGGATATGACAGACAGAGGAAGAGAGCATTGGTTGTCTGGCTATTAACAGAATTCGAAAAACCATGTTGTGAGGTTTGAGATATCCAGATGAACTATATTTATTGGATGTAACAGGAGGTCTGGAATCAGATCCAGAATCCAAGGCTGGCAAAGTAGAGGATATCAAAGGAAGGGGAACCAAATCTGATGAGGCCAGTAAACTGCAATGAGCATGACTTTACTCTTCAACCTGGCAGCTTTCTGCAGAAATTTCAGAATCAGGGTAATTGGTGTGTAAGCATAAAGTAGACTGGGGGTGGGGGTGGGGGGGGTCAATCATAAAGTAGATCATCTCTCAGTGATTCCTTCTGAGGGGGATTAGTTCAAAGTAGCTGTTGCATTTGTTGTTTAGAGGAGAAGCAAAAAATATAACAGTAAGGCTAGCCCCATTGAAAGAAAATCACTTATGTCACTTTTCATGATGAGGGACTACTCATGAAGTAAAAAAATGGACCTGCTCAACTTGTCTGCTATAACGTTGGACTTCTCTGGAATGTTGCCATGTGAAAGCAGTTGGATGAGATCAGCCAATGCCATACTCTCAGTGCTTCATAACACAAGGGATAAGATCTGGTCCCTCCTTGTTAGTTTATGTACCAAACTACCAACATATTGTCTGTTTGAATCTCAATTCTCCCTAAAGGGAAAGTGTCCTGTAAGCCCTGAAATGCTAAGAGCACTGCTGTCATCTCTAGGACATTGATATGCAAGTTGGCCTCTTTGGGGGACCAAGTGCCTTGGATTATTCTCTCCAGAAAGTGCTCCCCCACCCAATCTGGGAAGCATCCATGGTCACTATGGCCTTGGTTTGAAGGAGACTGAAAGGATGGCCTTGTAGAGCTTAATCAGAGTTAATCCACCACCAGAGGTATCTCTTGCATTCCTGAGTGATTCTTATTTGTGCTAACATATGCTGGTAAAGAATCAATTGTGCTGTCAGCATCCACTAAAGGATTATAATATGAAATCTTGCCAGAGGAGCTAAGAGTATGGCAGCTGACATTGACCCAAGGCTTAAAGGATCAACCAGGCCGAAATGTTGGTATTGCGAATTATTTTTCCAACCTGGAATCTGATGGTCTCTACTCTTGAGAGAGGAAGAGAAGCTGTCACTGATATCGTGTTGAAGACTGCTCCTTACAAATGTATGGTTATCCCCAGATGAGAACAAATCTCAAGTGTCTTATCCTTTGCCCTTCTTAGTAGATGCCTGGTCAGGTCAGTAATGAGTCAGTCATCTAGATATGAAAACACTCGGAATTCCTGCAGTCTCAGGTCAGCTCTCACCACTGCCATGCACTTTGTAAACACCCTAGGGGCTTTGATGAGGCCAAAGGGCAGTGCTCTGAACTGGTAGTGACTACCCCCATCTGGAAGAGTAAATACTTTCTGGATTGTCTGTTCATCTTTATGTGATACTACACATCCTGAAGGTCTACCAAGCACATCCAGTCATTCTTGCCCAGAAAGGATAGAATTAACTCAACTATGACCATCCAAAAATGTGTATGTTGAACTTACTTGTTCAAAATGCTGAGATCCAAAATTGGTCTCCAGTCCCCTGTTTTCTTTAGCACTAAAAATAATCTTGAGTAAGATCTGGATTCTATCTGGTCTGGCAGAACCTCTTAGTTGACTCTTTTCTAGCAACATTTGTATTTCTAGTGCTGCTGCTTTCCTTGTCTGAGTGGAATATTCGGAATTTTGCATCCTCTGTAAATAATCCTCTGCATGCAAGTATCTCCTGTTATATCTAACCCGGCTCCCTGGTGCTGGGTAGCCAACCCCCAATTGCCTCCAGAGGTTGGAAATCAGGCATCCTTTCAGTACTGGTATGATCTATCAGAGAAAGAATCTCTGGACCCCTGGTTTTGTGGGTCTCCTCTGGCATGGGGGTGTTGTCATCCTTTGGAGTTCCCGCAACTGCCCCTAGGGCAACTCTCTCCACGTGTGTCCGGGAAAGGACCCTGAGACTTCCTGAATGACATTTTCTGACCGCCTTGTTGATTCCTGGAAAAGGATTTTCACAGTGTCAAAAAATGTGCACCCACTGCAGAGAGGATCTTTCCATCTTTCTCACACCTGGATAATGTGTCCTTAATGCCATCAAAGGGAGTATTGATGAATGAGGATTTAAAAGGCTCTGAAAAATCACATAAGTACATCCAGGCAAGCCTCCTAATTGTTATGCCTGAACCTGCTGCCCTTGAGGCACCTTCAGCTGCATGAGAAATAAGCCTCATGGATGAATTTGAAATGGATTAGATGATAGCCAACTAGGAGGCCACAGATGACTGAACCTCAGCAGTAACAGTCCTTAAAATGGATTTTGAAAGTTCCTTGATCAAGTCCCTTTGTAACCTAGTAAAATGTGCAAAATAGTTCAGATAGTTAAGAGCAAAGGTCACTGACACACAACCACGCTCCCCAAGCCGGTCCATTGCCCTAGACTCCCTGTTAGGGGGATGAACACACACAAGAAATTTGTTCTGCAAGCTCTTTCATGGTGGCTGGCATCAAAACCATGGCATCCACAGGCAACCCCTTTCTCCAAAATTCCTTCCTGACAGCTGAGCCATAATCCGATCTGGCCTCTTAGGTATTGACTCAACTGAGTCAGGCTCCTTCCACCCCCCCCCCCCCGAGAGACCAAATCAATGAGCTCGTCAGTGGATGGAGTAATCCAGGAGGTAGATGGGCCAGCTGAAAAGGTCACCAGAAATACTGGTTCCTCCAGTGAATGGTTGCTAGAAGGTCCAACCACCTCAATGCTTCAGGATCTCAAGGATATCTTCAAATGGGATTTCTTCTGGAGGTGATTGTGGGGACCCTTCACCCTCATCAAAATCAGTATCCTCAGTGACTGACTCTTGTGGAGAGTCCAAGAGCCTCCTCTAGCACTTTCTCTTCACTGGGACTTCCTCAGTGGAGTATTCTGGAGAAGTGCCGGAAGAGATCATGAAACCCTGATGGGTGGCCTGGAGGCATCTTGCTGGCTGTCCTTGTGGCCTAGAATGATGTGGCTCCAAGTGCAGAGACATCTGAGAACAAGATTGAAGGTTTAAGGGGGTTGGGTCCATCAGTCCTGTCAGAGCAGAAAATACCCTCTTCACTACCTCGAATACAGACAGCTCCAGAGAGAAAGAAGACCTCTTCCCCGAGAAGGCAGGCTTCTGGACTGCTGCCTCCCCCCATCCAAATAAGCAATCTCCCCAAGGAGGAAGCTGGAGCTGAGCTATTCAGAGCCAAAGTACCAAAGTGCAGAGATGGCTCCAAAACCCTCTGAGCTGATTCCAAAACCTTGGACCCGACAAGGAAGCTTTGGCTCTGAGAGTCATACAGATCTGATGATGCTGGAACCAATGCAATCAGAGTTAGCTTTGGATGCAAAGATAAACTTATCTTTGGATCCAAGCCAGACAGACCCATAAGGTACAGATCCAGGGACTCTGAAGCAACCAGAGAGATCAGAGAAGGAGTAAGATGCAGTGGTGTGGTAGATGGATTTGCCTCCTGAGTCAAGGGGGTAGGAGCCGAGAGAAACTTCATCATCATTTTGTCCACATTTTCCTCAGTCAAACACCTGAATGAATGAGGTGAGGCAAGAGAAGGTGACTTAGCTTGGTGCTGTTCCAAAATAGGAGGGAACTGTGAAAGGCACTGGAACATTAGTAGGAGAATACCTGGTCATTGGAGGAATTATCAGACCGAAAGTAGTCAGATCAATGGGTTTCTTTGTCAGATCTGAGGATGTAGGATCCACTAATTTCTTCTTTTTTAGATCAGAAGGGGAAGAGCTTTGAGTTGTTTTCAGATCTGATTTTGATCTCTTCCTTGACTGCTCTGAAAATGGAGTTGAGTAAGTAGAAAGCTTAGGGGACTCTGATAAGGACTCCTTAGCTTTTATTTTAGGGGGATGAGACCCAGAAATAGCTTCACCAAAAGAAAATGTCAATAACCCTTTTGAGAATAAGCTTATTTTTCCTATCCACAAGAGCCCAGGGATTGAAATTCTTGCAAATGGAGCAATCCTCTTGAAGATGTTGAGGGCCTAAACAATAAACACAAAGAGTGTGAGTCTCTGAAAGAGACAATTTGTGCCCACATTTTACACTTTTTAAAACTGGAATGTCCTTTCACAGACATGTAAATGACTAAAGGAAAAAACAAAAAGGCAGAAGAATTTTTTTTATATAAAGGGTACAGGAAGAAAAATAAAAGAATACCAACATTGGTATTAGAACTACACTAGTGTGTATGACAGAAATAAAAAGAGGAAAATGGATTGCCAACAATGATAAATAAGAATTACAATAATGTAAGAGGATAAGGAGATAATATATGTATATATAAAGAGAGATTAAAGAGAAAACAACTACACTTATCTTTAATGAAATTCAAGAGCTAAGGCTGACTATGTCTTTTCACGAAAACCATCAAACAAGATCTGACATATGTTAGGGGTTGGTGCATTATGGGTGCGGGAGAAGTTTGAGAGCTTTTTGTTTACCATGAGTTTTAGTAACAACCGAGTTGGATCCGAGGTTCAGATCTGAACCAAACAGATCTAACAGTTAAGCATACAATGAAAATTGGCAACATTGGATCTTCATTTACTGTGATATTTTTGTCTTAACACTCACTGCTTGCAAAATACTTCCCTATTGAGTCTGACACCATAACTTCCCTATTGAGCCTGACACCGTAACTTTCACTGTATCCATTATTAGTTCAAATATGGAATATATTTCATAATATTCTTAAACTTCTGTAATCTTTTCTTTTACTAATCAGTGATGATTTCACTGTGTGCATATGCTGAATTATGCCAGCTTCCTTACTAGCTAATACTGAGAATAGCATACTTGAGTTATTTCTATTAATATGCAGTTTCTGCTAGTATTCATATTTGTACGATAAAAGAAAAGTTGTATGGCCTAGAATGTGTGCATTCCTTCCCATTTTCTTTTTTGGCATCTTTTTGACATCATGATATGTGCACATGTTAGAATACTTCTCCTACTATCAAGTCCATTGATGCTTTATTAAAGCCAGTATGACAAAAAAAAAAGCATTTCCATCAGCTTTTAACAGTCTTCAATATCACAAAGACTCTACATATCACATATATTGTTTCACTGCATCTCTCTCTCTCTCCATATATAGATATATGTTTGTGTGTGTGTGTGTGTGTGTGTGTGTGTGTGTGTGTGTGTGTGTGTGTGTGTGTGTGTGTGTGTGTGTGTGTGTGTGTGTGTGTCTGTATATACATATATATATATATATATATATATATATATACACACACACACACACACACACACACACACACACACACACACACACATTTATATCAGCTTATAAGTAGAACTTTGCTCCCTATGTAGGCTTTTCTCCTTGAAATATTACCACTACATCTGCAAATACTGATACTCTTCATAACTGCGTGAACAAACAAAGCAGTATACCTCAAGATGTGTGCAAGTTGCCCAATGCCATTTTGTATTATCACATAGTGTTCACACATGGCTGCACCCTTCTGCTCTTGCTGTCATGTTCATGAGAGCATTGTAAAACAAAATAAGACAGCTATGTTACACACTAAATAGCCTATCTCAACAGTCATCAATACCTCAGGAAATGCATATCTCATGATGTGTTTTTCATAACATAGATGAACTAAATCAGTCAGACTTGGAGATAATACTTTGACTGCTACTGCCTTAATTATTATTTTTGCAACATTACAATGAATAGGCAAGAATATTGTAAAATTCAAAACTGCTTGATTCCACCATGGTCAGAGCCATAACTAAGGTTGGACAAAAGTGTCTGGTATTAGGGGACACAATCTGCTTGTGTTAATAGGGTACAAGTACACTACAGATGGTCATTTATGAGGCTACAATGCTATTCCTTCTTCATAAATAACTGTTAAAACTGTATCTGTGGCTCCAAGCTCAGAAAGGTGCTCGTTACAGGCATAGCACATATTTTGCTATGGTTAGAAAAGGTCATCATTCAAGAAAATATATATTTTTTTAGTTCTTGGTCCTCAAGTTTGGGATTAGTGGGTGCCTGTGTTGGGAAATACATACTGAGCCAGGTGACCAAGATAAGGCTTTGGCACAGCTACCATTTCTGGGATATTACCACTAATATTTATTTATTTTTTATTTATTTATTTTACATTTGTTAACCGGGATAGTCCAACTGGATACATGTCCATTTTCAGTGGAGGCCCGGGGAGAAAAGCTTCAAAGAAACACATATGCAAGACATACAGACAATATGATTTACATGTTTTTAGTATATTCAACCAGACAATACAGATGAGCACAAATTTTTAATTTCTTACAAAGACATATACAATGATCAATACATGTACTAACAATGTAAAAATATTATTAATATTCAAAACTACTCAAACAAATAAAACTGTACAGCTCAGGAGTGTGCATGTTATTTAACTCCTTTTATTGGTTATTGTAATCATTATGATCAAGGTGAAAAAAATTTTGCTATTTATAGATGCTTGCTGCTACTACTGCTGCTACAACTTTTGAGAAATTAAGATTATATGCAAAAATATTGCTAAAATTTATAACTGTAGTAATCAAAAGAACTATACAGAGCAGGACATGTGCATCTTGTGTCCCTCCTTTTAAAGAATATCAAAATCCTGACTGGGTAGAGGAAAGAAGAAACAAACAAACTCTAAAATATAATTCCATGACTGGTGATGTGGAATATGGAAATGTAATTATTATACTATGTTTTAGTAGCTCCTAACGAATCAAGCACTTGTGTTGCAGAAAATAAAACTTGTTTGAATTCCAGTCACTTCCCTTTCTCCAGTCGTGTGCACCTTCATAAGTGGAAAATAAAGTAAGAGTCAGGGTGATTTGTTCACAGAAATGATAACAGATTATTGAACCAGGTCATGTTCGCTGAATTTAGTGTTTAATCCTTTAGGAATCACTGGGACATAGGGTAACCACTATATTTTCCATAATCTGCAACGACAGATATCATGAATAACTCATGGAACGTATATCTCAGATTGCATCTTTCACTACATATATGTAGTAAACATATTAGGATTGAAGACACTTTGTTGCCACTCCTACTGTTCTTACAAGTTTGTTGTTTCATTACTTCATAGGTTTTTGATCTTTGAGGATCTTTAGAGGCCCAGACGTACATTACCATAAAGTTTTTATCCCTTACATTTTAAGTACAAATATCCAGGAGATAAGCAGAATGTTTACAATTCTCACATTTTTGAGGGACAATGGTGCCAAAATAGGGTTGAATTTGTGGTTACCCATCCATCTATGCAGATTATGTTTGCAGATTGTAGAAGTACTTTGTTCATTTGGAAATAAGCAGTTACTAAGAAGTGGTACTCTGTGTAATACATATCTATTCCTATAACACATTCTATTTATAAGCCCAAAGATTTAGATATCTTTAGAGGGTATTTATTCTTGAGATAGTGGCAGTAATATGACTATTCCAATAATATTCAGAGGTGCGTGGACAAGAAAGAATAGATACATCTTACTTACATCGTATTTATGGTTTCTGTAACCTTTACTTGACAGTGAAAAGAAGAATTAGTCCTAGATGACAACAGTGTGTGGCATTGCCTCTCCATAGGAACAAAAGACATGCAATATTCTGTGCTACATTGTACTTCTACTTACTGATAGCAGTAACTCAAAGCACAGTGGCCAACAAGTTTGAGTGGTTACTGCAACTGCAGCTGACAGGCTAGTGAAAAGAGAAAGAGCTAATGTCTCTGCATACATCTTATCTGGGAAGAGTGGCTGACTCCCTACACCTTCACAAAATAGTCCCCATATACGCACCTCTCTTTTCTTAGGTTGGAATGAAAGTTACAGAATAAATATTCAAATTAATGGATTTCATATGCTGCTGTTGTACTTATATACATAGCATACCTTCTTAACCCTAACTACAAAAGACAGCCACCTGTAACTTTTATTAGGAGGAAAGTAAAAGATTAAGGCTTACACTAACGTAGTTCAAATTGTTCTTCCTAGACAATACATTGACTCTGAGTATTCTATATTAACCTTCTGCACACACCTATGAGTTTTGATTTTGAAGAAAGATAAAGAAGTAATGACTACATTGTCTGCAGCCGACACACACACACACACACGGACACACACACACACACACACACACACACACACACAAAAACACACTCGCACACACATGCGCACACACACACATACACACACACGCGCGCACACACACACACACACATGACACACACACCCCTGAATAAAATCCACACTGTGGCAGGGAAGATATGATATACAGACTCCATGCAGCAGAGACCACAACAAAGATCTTAGCCAAAGAACCAAGTACTGACATATGATTATACTACTCACTTTGAATAGCGCCAGTAAGCAGTTGCTTTCACACACATACTGCTTAGACCAGCCAAGATAGTTACTTACTGTGCACAATACTGTTCTTTGAGTATGATAGAAAGAAAAATAAATTATCTCCAATTTATTAGACTTATACACACTTCAACATTCCAATCCCCCACTTCCGCAAACATCCATACAAACAGAAGACATAGAAATGATCAATTTACACTGATTTCAACATATAAACTGCACCAGCTGGCATTACGCCTACCAAGGCAAATCAGTGAATGCTTAACTGTGACCAAGAAAAGGCAATTGTGTCACTTTCATGCATAGATGGCATCTGTATATATCAATTATGAACAACTTATTTGACTTGTTATTAGAATGTTCTGTTATTTGTTGTAGATTAATCATGTTGATAATGCATCAGTCCTGTTGTAACAGATCAGCAAGAAGTTTGCAATCCATATTTGACTTCAAGATATTACTTTCCTGCTGGCAGGCATTAATGAAAGTTACAACAATTATAGTGCACACAAGACATTACTAAAAATCACAGGCATTAACAAATACAGTAACAATAGCCAACCAGTTGACTTTAACAACTTAACATGTAACTAAATAAATACATAACAGAGTTCACATAAATTGCAATTATGCAATCATCAAACATCAAAATATTATACTCGCCACTTTATAAAATGTATTAGATGCAGAAAAACAAATGGCTTTATTAAGCGCCCACTGATAAAAGAGAAGAAACGCCCTATACAAATGCTTTATTTTAATAAACTATTTACACTGAATGTACCTTTCATAAAAGGCAAATATTAAAAAAAACACATTTATTGAAACCCATTTGTTGTAAAAAAGGCAAATAGAGATGTCTTCAAATTTATAGAAAATACATTTTTGCAACACAACAGTAGTGTGACCCATCAAACAAAAACAAATTGTGAATCATTGACAACCCAATGCCCATGATGACCCACTAGTTTTAGATAGTTTGGAAGTTTTTGAGGCTTTGTTGGTAACAACCCTTTTTTGGTAAAGGTAATGTTGAAATCCAGTGTTGTGGTGCTTTAATTTTTTTTTTTCTTTTTTTTTTTTTTTCATGGAAAAATACCTTTCCGCTTTTTTTTGATTTTTATAGTAATGCCTTAATTGTACTTAGGATGATCAGCCAGAGTTTCTTCCTTTTTTAGTCTTTCTCGAAGAGTGCCTTCTTTGGTGTTTTTCTATTTGACCATTTTTAGACATTTCCAAATTTAATCAAATATCAGTTATTTAGATAGCACATTGTTGAAGTGGGTAAGTGGTTGTTTACTGCTTTCTGTCATGATTGTTATTCTAACAACATTTTCATCATGCTTCTGTTCAAATAAATGGCAACACAATGGCTATTAAATGTTTGTAAAAAAAAATAACAAGAAAACTGGAAAATCTTTATATTTAAAAAGATAAATATCAGAATTCATATTCATCTTTAATGAAGTTCATGCAGGTCATCTGGCTTCCATTAGTTTCATCTTACCCTCCACTATCATCTGGCCTGACTGTATTAGCATACATAACTCTCTTATTCCAATGTTAGCAATTTCTCCTACAATCTTCTCTTGGGAGACAAGTTTATTCCAAACTCTAGCCTAATGTATTTTAAACTTCCTCTTTCTAGCTGACCCATCTGAGTTGGGTTCACGTTCCAATTAGACTTTTAATGTATTTTGGAGAAAAGTCTACAACCTTCTCTTTCTTAAAGTTATTTAAATTTTGAGACTATTAATGTATAAAAACTGGAAATCTTTTCTGAATTAGTCTGACTGATGAAATTTGTGTAAGGATATTTTGATAAACTGGAAGCTTGATTGCGATAATATGACTGTTTTCTGTTTTTATTGCTTGATTTTGAAAATTATTACATTGAACTCTGAGCTTTCCTCTTTTTATTTTTAACTTGATGTATTTTTTAGAATTTAAAAAACAGTAAGAGGCTTTTCCTTTTGTTTCCAGCCTTTTTTTTCTTAATGCTTTGTGGAGGAATTAGCCTTGTTTTTCTTCAAATCATCAGTGGAGCTGGTTTTCCTGGTCACTTGCCCTCCTGGTCCTCAAACCTATCTACTGATCTTTTCTGGAGCTGGTTTATTAGAATTCTTTCTCTGGAACTTTCTCCTCTGTAGTACTTTCTAGATCTTTGCTTAAATATTATATCAGCTTGGAGGCTTGAATTTTATTTTTGATATACTCAATCAGAGGTGGAGTTATTTTCATGTATCAGGTTTTGATCAGTTGAGAATATTTGTGCATTTGCCCAGTTTTAAATATATACTAATAGTTTTGGTTTTATACTATAAGATTTTTCAAACCATTTTGTTGCCCATGTACTTTTGTACATTGCCATTTTTGTTACACAGACTTGCAGCCTTATTGTTAGTTGATATGGCATTGTGTGCTATTGAAGGAGAGTTTAGTTATAATTGAATGATTATAGTTTGTATATATAATTAATCAATTTAAGGAGAGTCTAAAAGCATGTAGTATAGCATTTATTATTAGTATATAAATGGTTTTTATCTTAAAAGGGTATTTCTTATGGGTATTTATTGTGGACCCTTTTATATTTTTTGTTGGAAAGTTTAGTTGGAATTTTGTATTTGATATGTGAGATATATTTTATTTACATAATTGCTGGTGTATTTTGTAAGCAGTATTAGACCTATTAATTGATTAAGGATAAAAGCAAAGGTCATTTTGGGAAATTTCATATGTTTCCTTTCTATAAAATGTTTGCTGGAGATTTTATTACACCATTAAGTTATTATATATTGGAGACAAATAAAGGAAATTCAAATTATCTACAATAAAATTTCATTATATTTTTTTGAAATGATAATATATATACACACTGTTTGAATTGGTGCCCAAAGTGTACAAGAAAAAGATTATAACCACAATTGAATAGTCAAAAAATAGCCCATGTTCTGGGTAGAGAGCCTGCTAACATCCTTTACTACATACTTCTCCATGCCTGAACTAGATAGCCATACCATCTTACCATATCCTGAATATCTAACCATAAACTGTGTATGAACTATAACCAGATGCATCATGCCCAATTGTAAATAAAATTCTCAATATAACCACAAACACCCATGCCATAGGTGTAATCTAGGATTTTGTCACACCAGACCAATATAAAACACTTAGGTAATTTGCCCTAAACCACCACCTATCCAATGCAACAACAAACCAACAGAATTGCACACCTAATAGGGGAATGTTGTAAATCCCTCAATTTGTTCACAAAGCAATGACAGGAATGTTGTATAAATGTAAGTAATGTCCTCAAGAATGATTCCAGATCACAGCTAACTTTATTGTAAATAAATGAAGCCTAACTCCCAGCAAATCCTGGAAAAGCTGCCCCTCAAACTCAGTGCACACCATCTCACATGTAGTCCAGAGCTAGTTAAACCTGCTGCTCATAACTCAGATAGCACCCATCAAACAAAGAAGTGTACATAGAAATCCTGTCTCACAATGTAAACAAAAGACAGAAACCCTATATCAAACTGTAATAAAAGGACAAGAAATAAAACAAGTCTCTTTGTTGGACCCCAGCTAAAAAACTCAGGGCTATAAGAAAAATAAATCTTGTCGTCTTCAAGACAGAAATAGTCCACCATAACCAACTCCAAGGCAAAAATACAAAACAAACAAAAAGATAACGGAAAGTCCACCAAAAGCCAAACTTTAAAAAAAACAGTCTTCCAGGACTGAAAAGTATCATCTAAGCAATTATCAAGTACCATAAAAAAAATGCCCATAACACAAATGCGAAAATCATTAAATTAACAATGTTACCCAGTTTTTTTAATAAATTCAAAAAAACAATCATTGTCTCCACTGCTTTTCTGTTTCATTTAAATTCTGTACAAATTTCTTTCTCTTCTGTAGATTTCCTTTGGTATTCATAGTCTTAGCTTTAATGTGTTACATTTTTTCTGAAGTATGAATTGCTGGTATGTGTAGACATGCTTCCCTGTGTGTGTTGAATGTGAATGTGTGTGTGTGTGTGTGTGTGTGTGTGTGTGTGTGTGTGTGTGTGTGTGTGTGTGTGTGTTGTGTGTGTGTGTGTGTGTGTGTGTGTGTGTGTGTGTGTGTGTGAGTACCTCAATATGTGGTTTTATGTTGTACCTGGAGACAATTTTGTTTTGGATTGTGGAGCATATCAAATTAAAATACTGAGAATGGAGCAATCAAAATATAATTCTCTAAGGCCTGAAAAAACATATATTGGAATGAGCCAAACCCAAATGTCTGAATGCTGAAACTCAAAAGATTGGTTTTGAACTGCCTCAAACGCTTTATGAAAATATAAACTCCAAACAGCCCAAATGATGGCTCACCCAATACCCCCAAAAAAATATCTCAAAGAGGAGAAATAATCTCAAAACTAAAATTGCTGCGATACACTCACTTAGAAGAATTACTGGTTTCTTTTTCCTAAAATTGCAGTTATTACATTTTTTTCTTTCACAGTATTTTCTTTCTTTTTTTTATCTTTCTTTTTTTTTTCTTTTTTTCTTTGAGCTTTATCACTTTCTTTTTTCATTTTCTTTTTATTTTCTTACACATTGGCAAGTGAGTAATTCCGACATGTTCAAATCAATATAGAATTCACATAGCAGTTTATTACATTCTGTAATCCAGAAATCACGCAGAATTCAAGCCAAAAGAACAATTCCAAGCATAAATCAGAATCATTCAAACCAAACAATAAATGAGCTGTCCAATTAATCAAAAGGACAACCAAAAACCGTAATGATCAAACATCCAACAAACTAAAAATGAAATGAAAAATGACTGTGTATTCACTAACGCTAAAAAAATGTAAAAAATGAATGCGGACAAATAAGGTAATAGATTGAATTTTCAAAATAACATTCTTCACTAAAATTAAGTCACTTAAAACCATTTAAAATCATTCTTACCATTTAATTCAAGCATTTAACCTTATTATAAATCTTGTTCATTTTCAGTTTTTATTGTAAAACAAAACTTTTTTTTAATTTTTTTTTGTAAATTTTTGGTTTATTTGATAATATTTGATATTTGATTTGAAAAAACTGTTAAGCATGATGGTGATCAGATTCAGCTAATCTTCATGGTGATTTATTATTGCTTCACATTATTTTTTTCATAATTAATTAATTTATTTATTTATTTATTTATTTATTTATTTTTTTTAAAATTTATTTTTGATATGAACATGAAATGATAGAACTGATATACAAGATAAACAATATTAGTAATTCTCTGATAGGGAGGATTTAAATCTGACTAGAAATTATTCAAATTATTCACAATGCCTAAATATTAAGCAGTATAAATAATTTTGAGATTGTGGTGAATTACAACTACTGGACTTAAAAAAGAGTTAAATTGTTACAATCTGAATACATAAAATTGTTAAAATTTGCAGAAACTGGGCTACATTTGTGCAGACGATTCTTCCTGTGGTGTCCCTGTGGGGTGTGCAGTGGTTATTTGCCTTCTTATATAAAAGGTTCTGGTTTGATTCTTAGCTGGGGTGCCTTCTGTGCAGAATCTGCATGTCCTCCTTGCAGTCACGTGGGTTTCCTCCCACATTCCAAAGACATGCAGTAGGTAGATTAGACAATCTAAATTGGCTGTAAGTGTGAGTTACTCATACAGATGAACTACTGTGGCAGGGCTAGCCACCCAGTGGTGTAAACCTTGACTAGAGATGATTGTTACAGTTGAAGTGATACCCTGACTCCATGGAAAAAAGGGGTGATGTCTGGATTTCTTCCCTATTTCTTTTTTGAACTACTGTGCATTTTGAAAAGAAATATGCTTTATATTATATGCAGGTCTTACTGTGCTTTCGTAAACTGGGAAATTTCACATACTGGTGCAGTATATATACTTCTATGTTAAAACAGCAGTGGATCATGTCATTAAAGTCCTGTAGATGTCCTGTAGTACTCATAACCTTCAAGGAATGGCAAAGAATATAAGCTGGTTAGAGAATGCAGAATTCGGGAGATACCATTCATAGGATCATCGGATCATAGGATGTTACTAGGCTAATGACCCTAGGGCACTTACAAGCCTAGCCAACACCTACCCCTGTTCCTAAGAATATCAAGGTATTAAGCAGAACTAAGTCAGCAACTACTGCCCCTGTCTAAGAGGGACACAGGTGAAACTCTTAGGGTGTATTGGCGGATTACCATCCAGTCATCCAAATTATACATAAATAAGGTCAGCAAGGGGCTCTGCTTCACCTGAATTGGAAATTTGCGCCCGAAGAGAGGTAACCTCTGTGAGACATATCTGTCTCTCCAGCAAGTACTATTGTTGTCACATACTAGGTTGTGTTCCCTAGATTGAGTGCATCTTATGCCATTTGATTTATGAATGTGCAGCAGTTCCATTAGAGCAGGATCTGAGACTGCTTTATATGAAAAGCAGAGATCACCTCTGAATAGTCTGTAAGACACAGAGTATAGTGACAGTGACATATGCTGAAGACCTTGAGTTTTCTTTGTAAGAAAACGTTGAGGTCTTTCCAGTTGCTGCAGGTGTATGGTAAGGTACATACCAAAGGTAGCATTGTACTCTGTTATTGGCCTGAGGACTGAGGAGTACAGGGGGTTATAACCTCTTTTGTTCTGGATGCAATGCCCTTACTTATGAGGTGGGTGATGTAGAAAGCCTATCTTACCACTGTGGAGATGTGGTGTTCAAAGAAAAATGGTGGCTGTCAACATGTGTGCCCAAATCTTTCACCATTGATTGCATGCTTAGGGTGTTGTTATTAATTGCAGTGATGTTGCCCTGGCTGAAGGGATTGATAATGCATTTTTTTGCATTGAGATTTAGCCCATGACTTCGGCACCAGTCATCTGTCTGTGTAAGTCCCTCTTATAGGATGTTGACATTGTTTGGGGACTCAACGACTAAACCCAGTTTGTGATCATCAGCAAACTTTGTCAGTCATAGGCCTTTTGTTTTAGCCCATGCATCCAAGAAGTAGATTCCACCTGAGTGGGGAACAGTATCAAAGGCCTTGGCCAGGTCCAGGTAGGTTGTATGCATGGATTTGACTTTATCCACGGCTTTGGTGGCTGTCTCAAAGAAGTCCACCATGTTCAAGAAGCAGGATCTCCCTTTAACAAAGCCAGACTGGGTCAGGTCAAGCATTTGGAGGTCTCCTATGTCTTTGTTGATAAGGTCCATGAATATTCTTTCCATAGCCTTGCAGATTAGGCTGGTCAGGTTTATGGGTCTATAGTTCCCAGGGTATTTGGAGGAGTCTCCTTTATGTAACATGATGACTGTTGCTGTTTTCCATTCAGCAGTTACAAAACAAGCACTTAGACTGTGGTTAAAAAGAGTACCAGGCAGTGCAACTAGTTCCTGTTTTAATCCATTTGGGATGCAGCCTGGGATATTAGTAGGCTCCATAGAGGCTGTGTTTTTGGGTTTGGAGAGAGTATTTTTGACCTGCTCCTTGGAGATACTATGTAGTAGGCAGGTGGTAGAGATGCATTGGGGGATATGTGGCAGGGACAGGGGGAGGGAAGTTTTCATTGATCCTGTCAGCTAGCAAGTTGGCTATTTCTGTGGGTTCAGTATATGTGGTGCCATTAACAACTAGGTCTGCACAAATCTGGGTTTTCCTTTAAGGTTTCTAACATAGTTAAAGAAGGCCTTATCATTATACTTAGTGAAGGAAGCTAATCTGGATTCAAAGCTAGCTTTAGAATGCCTTATGAGGTCTTATTTGCTTGTTTTAGCCGAGGAGGGAATGCTTCCAATTTATAGACTGTTCCTTCCTGCTCTTGGACAGCAATTTATTTCTCTTATTGTATAAACTGTTAAAGGCAGATGTCCACCAGCCAGACTTGTTCTTTCTTGAGGTTCTTGTTTTGATCCTATCAGGTACATCTGCGTCAATACATTTGTACAGATGCTTATACAAGGCATTGGCATAAATCCCAGTATAGGTGTCCATAACATCAATGAGGGCAGGGACTATGAAGCTATTAATGCCATCACGTATTAGGTTGTAATTGGCTTTGGAGAAGTTTTGTAGTCTGGTTGCTCCTAATGGAAGGTCAGATATTATTGTTACTTCTAATGAGACTGATTTATGATCAGACCTCACTAGGGAAAGCCGCACACATGGGGTGGTACAACGATCATCCATGTTAGTGAGCATCAGATCCAGAATGTTTGGGCCCCTTGTGAGTGTGTCAACCAACTGGTTCAGGGCATTAGAGTTGATGAAGTCCAAGAACCTTTGTGTTAGTAAATGTATAATTTAACCATTCTTTGAATGGGTAGTTAAAGTCATCTAAAACCGGGGTTTTAGGTTGTGCCTTGAGCTATTCAAGTAGATCCTAGTAGGCATTGTTCATATCCTGGTTCATGGAGGGAGTCCTATAACTGGAAATAACTTAGAGAGGGGTCATACCTACAGTTAACTGGATCTGGATTAGTTCAAGGGAATCATTTTGTTTAACCAGTCTAGAGGTGTATTTATCTTTGATGAATATTGATACTCTACCGCCTTGAATTCTCCCACTTTCAGTTAGTGGTCTGAGTATGTGGAAGGCATTATAACCCACGGTATGGCCGGGGTGCTTTCCATGGCCTTACACCAAGTCTCTGTTACTGCACAGATGTCAGCATTTCTAAGGTGAGGGCTGCTTTGAGGGAGTGCAGTTTTAGGTTTAGACTCCTAGCATATAGTGGCATAACTTTGAGGTTGCTGTTTGAAGATATTTTTATATTGGGAATTTTGTTGTTGTGACATTGCCTAAAAAAGACACTAAGGGGGAGACAAGAACCTTAGACAGTAACCAAAATCCTAGAGGTGACAGATGAAGACCATCTCTGGCAAAGCAATGTGGTCTACCTACTATGTCATCTCAGTCTGACAGGTACTGGACCCGCATAGAATGACACCAGAAACTAAGCCAATTGCTGAAGTCAGTCATTTTTTGTTTATATTGTGGTATCATCTTAGGTGAGGGTAGTATGCTACTCAAGGTTAGGGACATACTTGCCGGGGACACATATTCAGAGAACTCAGTCATGTCTCTCTTCATATAGTCCAGTGAGGTACGTCTCAAGTCATTCACACCAACATGAACTATGACGGAGTCATAACAGTACTTGTTGTGGAGAGATTTGAGTATGTGTGTGATCTGGTGGATCTTGGCACCTGACATACAGTTGACCGTAACTTTCTCCCTGTCCATCCTAGTGAGTGGGACATCTGTCTGTCTCACTATAGAGTCGCCTATGACCAAATCATTTGGTTTAGATGTGCTTTGTCTTAGGAGATTGTTTGGTGAGGCACTTTTGCTTGAGGTTTTATGTGTATTGAGTGCTATATGTACTGTATTAGTTGTATCAAGTTTGTGTGTCAGAGATCTCTGGTATTTTGGTAAGTTTCTGGAGAGTATCTCCACATATGATGGATCATATGTTGAGACAGTGGTTTGTGCAGGAGGTGCAGTATGTGGTCTGACAACCTGTTCAGTGTCACTGATCTGTGAACGAGAGAGCAAGGATTCCAAATTCATAGTGTATATGCATCTCTCACAAATTGAACTTGAGTGGTTTAGGAGTAGTGGGTTGTCAGCTTATATGTGGCAATTGCTACACTATCTAAGAACACCTGTGTCACTCAGGCTGGCAAGGGAAATGAAGGAGAACTGACCATCCATAACACTAGGTGTAAATTTGCTTGCTTTAATAAGGAAGGGTATGGTTTAATTAGGGTATTAATACTGGGTCTATACAATTCGGGCTCTGAAGGGGTATGAAATCATTAGGGATTAGAAGAGTTCAGGTAAAGCGGCAAATGCTGTAGAAAGCCCAGCTGAGGTGCTCTCTGTTATTTTGTCACTAAGTAATCTGAATATTTTTTGTCTAAGTTTACTGATTGTTTTTGAGAAAGGATTAAGAGTTTGTGTAGATTTGTTCGGTTTGAATGTGAGGTTGAATGTGTTAAGGATTGTACAGAAGGTTATGCTTTTTTTTAAAGAAACATCTTTATTAAATTATCAAGTATGACATAGGCAATCATACATTTACATAAATGAAAACAAAGCACATTGACATAATTTTAGTTGCAAACATTATATATCACTTGTATTCTATCCAGTCATTGTCAGTCAAACATTACATAACTCATCAAATCTTGCCTTCTTTTAAACCTGGTTCCCACAATTCCCATTTTTCGTATGTAATTTGCTCCTATCCATTTCTAAAGATCCCAATTCCAGTCGTTTTATCTCTGTTGCTATATTCACTACTTTTAGTAAAGTTGATTTAGACTTTAAATTTCATTTTCTAGTAATTTTTTTTAGTAGCCACAATAATTAGACTTAATTAGGTCTTACTATGTCTAGGCAATTCCGATTATGTATCACAGCTCATAAAATAATTTCTTTAGTTAGACCAATTTGTTCATACATTATCTTGACAGAGCAGGCTCCAGAGAATCTTTAAAATCTGCTAACTCATTATACTCCCAGAAAATATGTTCCCAGTTATTTCTTTCTTCCCTATCATACCTCCTTCATTTGCTGTCTACCTGAGGAATAATTATTTGGAGTCTACTTGAGGTATAACAATACCTATGTAAATACTTACAAGCAAATATTCTAAATCTTCTAGATTTTGTTACACATCTGGGAGACATACATATATTCCCCCTTTGTTTCTTTGTGAACTGCTTATCCAGTCTCTCTTCCCAATCCTTTCTAACCTTCTCCAATTGATTTGTATAGTTCTCATGCAATATGTTTCATGCTGTACTAATTATTCCTTTTTAAACAGCAGCTTCTGTTCTAGATTCTGCTAAAAACTCTACCAGTGCTGGTCTTTCACTTAGGATCTCCCTATTTCTTTCTCTTTACCTATGCAGTAGAGCATTGATTATCCAAACTAATTAGGAACTATGGTAGTTCACATAATCAAACTGTTCGGATAATCAATCACCCCCTGCAAATTATATGTACCAACTACAAGATCCCACTACAGTGAGGAAAGGGGTAAATATCCTGATCCTCATTGTACCACCATTGCCATTCAAAAGCTTCAGCAGCAGATTTCATAACACTGACTTCATATGCATGAATGGCAGGCTCTGTTCATTCACATTAGTTCAATAATGTAGTACATGGTATGGCATTTCAATCAGTCTAGTAACTGCATTTGGTTAAATAAAACCTGATGTACTGCATTTCTACAAAATGAATGTAAACCATATTCAGACTTTACAATTTTTCTTACCAAAACTTTGGAAGACTGTGTTTGGATAATTGATGTTTCAGATAACTGATACTCTGCTGTACTTTGATATCAATCCTAGATAGGGTAGGCAATGTGTATCCTGCAGTCGAAATAAAATCTTGGCTTCTTTCCATTATATTACCTTTCCCCTTTCTAATTATTTGTTCCCAATACCTTGTTTTTTTACCAGCTTTCTCCAATAAATTCCAGCCCTCCCTTGCCTATTGTCTATATCACTAATTGCAGTCACCCCTACTAGAAAAATCTCCTTTTCTCCATTCCTGTGTTGGCTTAGTTCTTAGAATACTTTTTGCTACTTTATAAATATAATGTTCTGCATGATTACTGTTATTTTCCTTAAAGATCTGTATCCAAATTTCCAGCCTCTTATTGTTTCTTGAGCTTCCCCCCTGCTTTATCATCATCCATTTCCAATTTCAATTATAGGTCTCTTGCATGCGCTATGTATTGGAACCTTAACTGTGTAGCTCTGCAGTACCCCTTCACATCGGGTAATCCCAAACTGCCTTGTTCAATTGTAATAATCAGCTTATCCCACTTGCCTCTTGGAATTTTCCCCTCCCAGATAAAATACTCCCTAGCTACTTGTTCAGAAGAAATATGTATTTTCTAATAACTCCAGAATAATTTGCATTACCCATTCTTTAAATTCCTCTATTTTCAACAGATAGGTGAGAAAGATCCAGTGTCTCATTTTTATTTCATTACCCTATGCTTTTATTTTAGTTATTATTGCAGCTTGATCTGAAATATTTTATTTATTTATTTTATTTATTTTATTTTACATTTGTTAACCGGGCTGGTCCAGCTGGATACATGTCCATTTTCAGTGGAGGCCCGAGGAGAAAAGCTCCACTATCTACTACATGATAATTAACAGTAAATTGTCAAATACATACACATATTCACACATGACTGACAGTATGATACAGAATATTTAGGAATAGGCAAGGAAAAGCTCTACTATCTACTACATGATAATTAACAGTAAATTGTCAAATACAAACACATATTCACCCATAACTGATAGTCTGTTACAGAATATTTAGGAATAGGCATGGAGAAAAAGTACACAGTGTAATGGATATACAAGCAAACACAGAACTTAGGACATTTGTATAAGATAGAAAGAGGAAGGTAAAAGGGGTAGTGTTGTAGATAGAGTAACAGAATGGATAGAGTAATATAGTAGAAGTTGGTTATTAAAAGAGGCAATGTCAAGTCGATTAGGGAAAAGGTACAAGATAAAGAGGGCATGTCTTAGTAGTACAGGTATTGTTAAAAGAATAAAATAGGAAAAAAGAAAGATATGTGTATAGGAGATGGGAGCCATGATAATCAGCTGGGGTAGTCACAAGAGCAAAGCCAGTGGTTGGTTAGGTAGTGTTTTAGTTTAGTTTTAAATATAGAGATGGAGGTTTGGGATGTTAGGTTGGGAGGAAGTAGGTTCCATTTTTTACCAATTGAGTTGGAGAACATAGATTCTCCTGCAGCATTTCTTGATTGAGAGGTTTGAATTAGAATTTTGCTCAAGAGCGAAGGTTTTTTAGGTTGTTATAGGGCTGGATAAGGGTGGAGAGCATAGGAGTGTTGACAGGGTGGTGCAGGGCTTTCTGGGCTATAGAGAGCTGGTAGTATAGAATAAGGTGAGGTAGCTCTAGCCATCCAAGATGGCGGAGGTTTTTGCAGTGGTGTGTTTTATATGGGGAGGATGTGGCAAATCTGGCAATGTTATTATAGGCTGATGTAAGTTTATTGATGTTATATTTAGTTAGGTTTGTGTAAATAGGGGAAGCATAAAGTAGCGTAGAGATGAGATGCGTTCTGGCTATGGTAGTTCTTGCCTCAGAAGTAAGGAAGGATTTGATTCTATACAGTGAACCTAGTTTTCTATTAGTTGTTTTATGGTTGACTTGATATGTGAGTCAAATTTGAGTTGGTTGTCAATAGTTATGCCAAGGAGTTTGGTCGTTTCATCTGGGGAGATAATGGTACCATTGTTTGATGTAAGAGAAAAGTTAATAGGGAAGGATTGGTGTGTAGGTTTGAAGAGAAGCAGTTTAGTTTTCTTAGGGTTTAGAAGTAAACAATGATTAGAGAACCATTGTTCTATGGTTGAAAAAGTTTTTTGGGTAAGGAGGTGTAAGTCATCTTGGTTGGAGGCAGAACAAATGATGGTAGTATCATCAGCGTATTGAATGCAAGTAGATAGCGGGTGACATGGTGTAGGTCATTGATAAAGATGGAAAATAGAAGGGGACCTAGGATGGAGCCCTGAGGAACCCCTAGGGAGGATGGTAGGAGCTCTGAAAGATTATTGTTCCATAGCACTGCTTGTTTCCTATTCTCAAGGTAGGAAGTAAACCAGTTAAGTGCAATACTATCGAGAGAGATGGATTTAAGTCGGTGCAGGAGTAGTTGGTGGTTCACCATGTCGAAAGCTTTAGATAGGTCTACAAAGAAGGCTGATGAAGGTAGATTGTTGTTTGTTGTGATTAATGGATTCAATAAAGGATAGTAAGGCTGTGGTGGTGCTATGGTAGGGACGAAATCCATGTTGGCAGTTAGCTAGCAGATTATTTTGAAGGAGGTGATTGAGTAGTTGTTTATGGATACACTTCTCCATTATTTTGCAATGGGAGAAAGAAGTGCAATAGGGCGGTAGTTTGAGTATTCAAAGGAATCCCCACCTTTGAAGAGTGGGATGATGTGGGAGATTTTCCAGAGTGAAGGTATGGTACTTTCTTTAATGGTTCTGTTAATTAGTAAAGAGATTGGATATGCAACTGCTTTAGCTCCAAGCTGGAGATATTCTGCTGGGATTTTGTCGGCTGAGGGAGTGGAAGGTTTAAGTTTTTGAAGTAGGCGTAGTATATATGATGTGGGTATAGGTTTGAGATGAAATGGTGGTGGGGTACAGTTAGAGGTGTCTAGTAAAGAGGGTCAGGGTTTTGCTGGCTAGCTAGATTGAGTATTGTAGAGGTGAAGAAGTTATTAAAGGCATTAGCAGTGTTTAAGGGCGAGTCAGGGTGGGAGCCTATTGGGCTAGGAGTTTCTATTTTGCCAGGGGATAGTAGTGAGTTTATTGTGTTCCAGAATTTCTTTGGCTGGTGTTGGGAGGAATTTTGTAGCTGGATGTAAAAATCCTTTTTATCTTGTAGGATGGCTAGTTTAGTCAGGTTTCTTTTTTGTTTGTAATTAAGGTGGTCAAGTGAGTTTCTAGTGGTTCGCCATTTAGTCCAGGCTTTGTTTCTACTAATCATAAGTTGTTTAGTGTTTGTTGAAAGCCATTTTGCCGTTCTAGATTTCATGCGTATAGAGCGCATGGGGCATGCTGATCAAGAATGGTAAGGAAGGTGTGGTTGAAGTGGTTAACAGCGTCATCTAATGGCAGGGTTTGCAAAGGAGACCAGTTGACTAGGCTTAGTTCATTTTGAAACTGAAGGGATCAAAGATTTTTGTGTTACGACAAAAGGGATGAGAGGTGGTTTGGCTAGAATAGTTTTGTGTCTAATTATGTATGTTAGTGAGTGGTCACTAAGGTCATCTGGTAGTGTTCCTGAAGTGTATTTTTGGTGGGGATTGTTTATTAGGATCCAGTCAAGTATGGTTTCTTTATTGCTGGTTTTATTAGTTCTAGTTGTAGAATTTATGGTTTGATGGAAACCATATAGGTTGATGTGGGTAGTTGGATAGGTTTGTTTACATGTGTTCCAGTCAATGTTAAAGTCACCTAATAGTATAGTTTCTTGAGGGAGAGTTGTTGAATAATAGATTATATATAGAATAAATAGTTATTGGATGTGTATCAAAACTATCAATTATATGTGCATGTTCCTGTGAAATGCAAGTTCTGTCTGACCTAGCCCAGTGTTTGTATCTTGGTGAATAATCTTACTACTGAATTCACATCTTCCGTGCCAAATATTTTCATATGTTTCTTCAAAAATCTGCCCTCCTTTTTATATTTTCCCTTATGGGCCCCCCAGACACATCTTCCTTGCTGCAAATCAAATTCCATTTCCCCTCCTATAAGTAATATTCCCTGCTGAAAACTGATTATTTCTCCCAGAGTTTTCTTAAGCTCCATTATAGCAGCTTTAGGCAAAATATAAATACATGACAGATTAATCGTCTTTTCTTGCTAGTAGTCCATTTGTACTACATATCTGTCATTATTATCTTTTTTATTATCTTCTATCACTATTGCAGCTCCTCTCGCAATTTGTATAAGTATTCATCTTTTCATTTGTCCCAGTTATTCCACTGAATAACCATCCAGAAAAACTTTTTTTTATCAAATTCAGATGTTGTTTCTTTCAAATGTGTCTTCTGTAGCATAATTATTAGCACTCTACATTTTACATATAGTTCAAAACTATTTTTGTATATATCTGTGAGACCATTACCATTTAAAGATAATATTGAAAGGCTCATTGTTTTAAAAAGTTATCATTCCCCACCTTTTATTTGTAACAGTTTTGTTGTTAAGAATCTAATTTCAGATTTTGTGTTACATGCACACACTGTTTGTCAGGCTGATCTTTGGTACAGTTGTTTCTTGTCGTACCCATTTAAGCCTATGTCACATCTTACAAAATGTTTTGTTTTATTGAAACCCTTAAAGAAAAAAAATATTCCTTATATACCTCCAAAAAACGATTAACTTAATATTAAGACACAAAGCTATGTAGATCTTCAAATACTGAAGTTTTACCTTCCTAACAGGAATATTTATCCCAAACTGACAGCCATACTTATAGACTTGGGTTAACCTAAAAGGAAGATTATCCATGCTAAGTTGTATGGTACAGTCTGTGCTTATACTAAGTGTTGCCTGGTTTTGTTTTATCTTTATTGCTCTCCGAGGATGAGATAACATGTGAATGCTTTCAGAAAACATAATCTCCTAGCCATTGAAAAGAAGACATTAAAAGAAAGAAGTACTCCATTTGTATTGCTCTTTACTAGATTGTCTCAATGAAAACAGGAGAACCAGATATAGGATTGCTTCTAGAAGTACTTATTTATTTATTTATTTATTTATTTATTCATTTATTTATATATTTATTAGTGGAGAGGATTATTATATTCAATGTTCTTTTTTTATTTGCTTTCTCTTAAAACGTATCACTAGACGAAGCCAAGAGCCTTAATCCACCTTTTACCCTATGTAATGATAAGAAAAAGCACATCATTTTTTCTTGTATCATATTCTTTTGAACAGACTTTTCTTATTTTTTATATTGCAGTGTCTACATTTCTTAAAACTGAACAAAGAGAAAGAGAAAAGAAGGAAAAAAAGGGGACCTGTTTACTTTAGTATCCCCATTACAATTGAAAATAACTGAAAAAACATTATAACCTGTAGATACCATGTGCTATACAACTATTACTGTTAAGAACAAAAGTTAGTTTTACTTACAGTTAACCCTTTCTTTCCTCTTCCCCTGTGCTAAATGTTCCTTCAAACAATAATGGCATAAAGTAGGGCATATGATTTAGAGTCCCCTATAAGTTCAACTAAAAAATGTCCAATATTTCCAGGTTTTCTAGTTCTGTCATGTTTAAAAAATATAATTAATGCTTTACAATCCCACATGTATATGTCAATTTCTGGGTTGCTGTTTTATTCCTGTTTATCTCTGTCTCTCAAATACAGTATCTGCTTCCTTTCCAATGTACTCTTGGGTCCTCTAGTTATCTCTTGTGTTTTTTTTTTCTGTTTCTCAAGTATTTTCTGTTGAAATACTGGGAAAGGTTTCATTTGCACAGTCTCTCTGTGGTCTTTATTACAGGAAGAAAAAGAACTAGAATTTCCTACTGTTTCACAGCTCACTTTGTGTTGTACAAACTTTTGTATTTCATCCTTAGCATGTTCTGCATCAAAAAATGATTTTGTTCCTCCAGGAAAAAAAATATTCTGAGGTAAGCTGGATACAGCAGCTTGAATCTTATGCCTGTTTCTTGACATTCCCTGATTAGTGGAATACATGTATTCCTCTTCTGTCTGATGCACAGTGAGTAATCATTTTCCACAAACACTACTGTCTCACACCTTTAGTATTTTGTCTTTCTGCCACAGTTTTGTAAGAATCAACTCATTCTGCTGATAGGATTGCATCTTTACTATTGAAGGTCTAGGTTGCTTTCTCTTGGCCAGAATTGGAGCATACACATGATGTGCCCTTTTAGTTAACAATTCTTACTGTGTAGTACCAGTCTAGTTGCTTATGTGGGCTTTTTACTTTCTGCTCCTTTCAGCTTCTGTGGTACAGCAGAAAATCTCAGGTTTTCCATGAGTGGTCTATCCTCTAATTCTATTATTTTTTGAAACATCTCTTCTTTTGCAATGTCATATTCGGCCAGCCTTTTCTTTATTTTGACCTACCTATTTTTGCAGTTTTATTACCTCATCTGAATATCTGTTTAAAGATTCTTCCATTTTATTCAGTCTTTTATTATTTGAGATGATATATACTCCATCAAAGTTTCATTTATTTTAATCAGCTCTGAGTACATTTGACTTACCCCAGGATTTACTAATCTTCCTTGTAAAACTAGATTAGTCTTACACGGAAACGCCAGTCTAAGAGTATGATGGCAGGACACCATGCATATTAATGAGGGTGCGCTGCCTCAACTCTAAAGCTTACACGGAGCGTGGGCGAGTGTAGGGGCGTGTCAGACTGCCGAGCAGTGCAAAAATCCACACCCCTGCACTGACAAAACCCAAGAAATGTCGAGTTACATGAGCGAGTCTGCTCACATGTGTACATTGTAACACTACACTCTTATATGTTAAACCTCGTACAAATTTAAAAATTAAAAGAAAATTTTTTTTGTTTTATTTCCGATATAGCTGACCGTATTTGCATGTGTTTGCGTGGGATTGCCCATTGCTTAGCTACAGTTAGCAGCTTAGACACCGAAGTGGATAATAAGAAAAAAATATGCAAATTAAGCAAAATAGCGATAGCGTAGTGGTTAGAGCCTTCGCACAAAGAGGAGGCATTCCTGGTTCAAATCCCACTACCGCACGTTCCATTTTGTGTTGGAAATCTGTAAACAAAAATATTTCCTGACATTTATCATGTATAAGTTTTGTAAAAAGCATTCAAATGTTATATGTAGTAGTGAACGAATTATATATATATATATATATATATTTATGAAGGTGAAATGGTTATGCATTCTGAGGCATGAGTAACTTATTTTAAGCAATATAAAGCACTGCTAAGCAGATTTTACCAGTATTTAGCATATTTAAAACCAATTGCTCATAGCTGAGCAGTGCATTAACAAGCGCAATGTATTTGCGTACAGCTGCGCACCGCTCTAACCAGCGCAACGTCGGGCAACGTTGGGCAATGTCGAGCAATGTTGGGCAACGTTGGGCAAAGTTGGGCAAAGTTGAACAAAGTCTGCTAAACATGGCCACACCTCCTTTACTGTACCTTAACCATTCAGGTCTGGTCAGTAGGAAAATAAAAAGCAGTGACAGGGCTCGAACTCAGGATACTGTGCACTATAGTCACAGTACATAACCATTAAGCCATGACAGCATTTCATAACCATGCACTTTCAACAGACACATATCTATCAAAGGAATATTAAACATTGCTAACATCAGCTAAGCAGGTGTGCCTACAGCTGAGTTTTTTCAAAACTGGCCAATCACAAATAAGTTCGGGAAATGAGGCATATTTAAGCTCCACAGGCGGGAATACTTGCCATAACTGGTTATAGCTCCCTTCTGCAGTCAGCATGGCTGGTGTTGGAGAAGGCACTCAATTTCGAGCGCAGTGCTGGGGCATTGAGGAGACCAAAGTAATGGTTTGGCTCCTTGTCCACAATCATGAGAAAAGACTCCTGTGGGGCCAGTACCAGGGCACCCAATATAAAATGGAGGCCTGGAACAGTCTAGCTCGTGATCTCACCAGTGCCACTGGTAGTCCTTGGACTTGTGAGCAGGTCAGGCACCATTATTCTGACCTGAAGAGATGTAAGGAGGATCAACTGGACCAGTGGATCCAGGAGTCTCATGCAATGCCTAATCTCCCAGTACTGAGTAAGTAGCCATTGTATTAAGTAGTTAAAAATTGCTATGCTTGTCCATACTATGGATAGTTATGTCTCAATATCACTGCATTTACTTCACAGCTGCAGGTGTCCGGGCTATGAATCAGCAAGCCCATGAAGATAGGTTGCAAAGGCTGTGTCATCAGGCAGGTTAGTAATTATTCTGCATGTACTGTTATATAAAATAAATGAGAGAGCTTTCAAAAAGTGTTTTAACCCAGTAAATGAAGATGTAATAATCCTTTAATAAATGTATAATTCCTGGAGTGCGTCTGTGTCATTTTTTTTATATGTTGTTGTACTGTTGCATTTTACAAATAGTACTGTGTATTAAGCATTGTTAACCCACACTTGCGTAGGCCCATATGACGTGGATGAAGGGAGTGCCAGTAGCTTTTATGCATATATACAGCCCTCAACTGTTGGTTCATGCCCAGCATGTACAGGTTAATCTGGCACATGAGTAGCTTGGTATTTTGTTCCCCAGAAATGTCAGTGTGCTGCCAGAAATGTAGGGAGCTGTTAACATATAACTGATACTTTCACCTGAACATATCGAGATAATTATATGAAAGTAGAGCTGTCAGTGTACCATCTTAGCAGTAGTGTGTGTGGGCAACTCTCAAAATATGTAGCAATTACATATGCATCTTAGACAGTTTGTATGTAAGATACAACTCATGTATATAATGATCTAGCAAAATCCAGTTGCACAATATAAGGACATTGGGTAGTGTAATAATACATGTAAGGGACATATAACTGCAGTTAATATGAATGTAGTGAAAACTAGAAGGATATATAAGTTGTTAATTGAGCTATCCTTTTCCACCCTACTGTATGTGCATAAAAATGCAATTCCACACCTCAGGTGGTATGTCTACTCTCAAAACATTTGTTGGGACATATGTCCTATTGGTTTATAAATATTTGCCTTTATTTCAATGCATGTGCCCTGTTAAAATACTACAATATTGGCGGCCTGTTGCCATCAATTCAACCTGCATGCTGTTGTAATGTCCGCTATTGTTTTATATATACATGTGTTATGCTTGCTTTTCAACTGCTGACAATCTGGTGTGTTGGGTTAATGGGAATAATTCTGCATGCTGTTATAACTGATTGGGAATGCTGTTGACTGTTACTAACCCATATCTTTATTAAACCCTCCAAAACATAGTTCATATGGGAAGGCCAGTCCCAGCGGACCCACCTGTCCCACCTTAGCTTGCCATGGCACCTGGCACTAGCAGGTCTGGTGCCCAGCCTGGGACCTCCTCCTCCATTGGCCCTGTGCCACCTTTGGGTGGAAACACTGCAGGGGATGGGGCTCATCCCCCCCATGCAAGCATGGGTGGAGGAGGGACACCTATCACCCTTTGAACGGTCTGGGCTGTGGTGCATAGAGAGATTGAATGTTTTGTTGCAGAATCTCTATGCCAGCTTGAGGCAGGAGTGGCGCAACTCCCAGGTCAGCCTGACCCTCCTACACAGCCCCCAGCACAGCCACCCTCTGGGCTGTGAAGGTGCAGTGGTGACTGCCCATGGGTGGGGACCTCAGTCCCACTGTTTCTATCTGTGGGCTCATGGGCTTGCGATTTCCAAACATCCCTCCCCGTCAAAGGTGTTCACCCACCACGTGTCATATACTGCCCCTGTATGTGCCTTGTCTGTCTTGTCTGTTTACCTCCCCAACCGACCTCCCCAAATATACCTACTTTCCCTACCCCACATTCCACTCTCACCTGAAAAAAAAAAGGGCAATCGACTAACAAAAAAAAAGTTACTCCCCATACATAGCTGCCCATTTCGCACACATGTCAACTGGACACATAAAATGTAATTTAATTGGCATTACAACATACTTTGTTGTCCTCACCCCTCTCTCAAGGGTTGAAGGTTTTATATCTACCTCCAAATGTATTCCATATGCACAGCTGTTGCTGTTAAAGAAACGGGCAGCTATGGACCTTCCCTACACCTGTCCTGCACATCCTGAGCTACTTTCCATACTGTCTTTCCCTCTTTGTGCCCCTTTTTCACCACTTTCCTATCTCCCCATTTTTCTTTTCTTTCAAAGAAATGAGAGCGGGGGTCAGTGGGAGTAAACAGTATTAAGCAGTAGTTAGCGGGTTTGCGTTAGTGTGCACTTGTTTGTGCTGAGCTAAGCATTGCTAAGCATTTTGCAAACCCATACAAACCCGCTTACAACTGCTTAAAGGTGCCTTAGTCACTCTGTATTTGAGGGCCCTTGTTCTGCTCAGTAGCAAAATAAAACATCTCTGTCAGTCTCGAACCCCAGACCTTGTACACACTACACAACATGAAGTACCACTAAGCCACGGTAGATATACAACAAGTTGGTGCTGAAATAAATATATCATGCATCAGAATGAGTGAATGTAAAGGAAAAATTGGAATGCCATACCACACAACTTGTTCTGTGGATCATTACCAACAGTTGTGGGATTACATTACATGACTATGATAAGAGAAGCAGCCATTCTAGCAGGAAATAATGTTACACCATCAGTTTACAACCCCACACAGTATCACAGCAGGACAAACACTGGCATTTCTGTTTAGGGCAGAGGCCATACCTCCCAACTGTCCCTAATTTTCAGGGATGTCCCTGATTTTGACACAACTTTTAGCTCTGTCCCTCTGAATCCCTGCTAAAACTACTGACTTTGGCCAGAAAGGTGGTGAATTACACTTAATGAATAATGACAATAATTAAGAGTTAGAAATTTCTTTTACTTCAGAAAAGGTGTATTAATTCATATGCTCTGATTCTCTCAATGTTTCAACTTAATGGCACTAACATTTTAAAGGTGTCCCTGGCTTTTTCCTTACTTTTCCCTGAGTCTGTTCAAATATGTACCTGAGTGTTTGAGAGGTCTGGCAGAGGCAGAAACACAGAGGCATATCAGCCTTTCTGCTGTTACACACTGTGCAAATAGCTTTGGAAGGAGTTTCGGAAGCATACCCTTATGTAGGAATACAACACTGAAATACAAATGGATGTAGCCATGTACTGGTAGCAACCAACTGTAACAATACCATTGCTCTATTGGTGAAAAGACCTGTGTGGTGCACAGACAAAAAATAACAGGCTATTCTCTGGCTACCATGTGACTAGGTCCATGGTTGGCAGTTACGTGGACAGGCTACTTGCCTTGGTAAACTAACATGTACACAGCAACCCTGTAAGTCCAGCAAGATAAAATCCACACAATAATATTTATGCTCTCTGTACTTCTGCACTACTACCCAAATGTAGAATATACCTGTGTGTGCAGGGTCTACCAAGGATGTAGGTAAGCATACTCACAGTACTGACATGTGTCCAGTTCTTCTGAGCAGCTTGTGCTAATGTCAACACTAAAAAAGCACAAACTGTTTAGAACTGAGTAAATTAATATTCATAGTATAGCAGTTCACAAACAATTGTTGGGCCAAAGGAATACATCTCAATAACTAGCTTTGTATGGCAGTTAATTGTAAAATTTGAAAAGAAAGTACATCCTCCCATGTATCTTGGGTTAGCATTTTGAGGGGTGAGTACATTTCTACACTGATAAGTGTGTACTGGAAGCAGCAACATTTAGGTCTGAGTACAAAATGTAAATCACTGGCTACATCCCTGGCGTCTGATATAAGAACTATACAAACCTTCTGTCTTAAACAATGATGACCACAGAAAACAAGGATGATCTCCATCTTGGAAAGCTGAAAGGGCCACGCCTACCTGAGTTAGCAATTTATAGTACTGAGATGCTATGACAGTGATTACTGCAATTACTACCCAGCAGGCTGCATGCAATTAGCAAGTGGTGGCCACTAATTGGTGCAGAGGCCATCACATGCTCATAGGCAAATACCTACAAAAGCAGGCTGCAATCTCTGCCAACAAACTCAATCACTCTATTGCAGAGACTGACAGAGAGAGAGACAGACAGAGAGAGAGACAGACAGAGAAAAGGAAAAAGAAAAAGAAATATTACCAAATCATACAAAGGAAAGGTATGTGACACATATGTATTTACTGGCATGTAGTATATGTTATTGAAGAATAGTCTACATAATGTGAACCATTCATATGTGGCAGCAGTACTTATTTACACATATATGTTCTGCTTAACTACTGCTATGGAAAATACAGTGTGTACCTGTGGGCAGTGGGACATACCTGTGAAATGTGTAGCTCTGCATTAAATGTCAAAGATCTGATCCATGTTATCTGTGTTCTGTACAGTAGTGTGGCCAATGGCTTTTGGGGGGATTAGCGCTGACATTATATAAACATGGGTGTGACAGAACAGAACATGCATGATAGTCATATTAAAGTGTAGCTTAGCATTGGCAACTGCTGTAGCAGTCTAGTATGCTTATCTAGCTTTTATAGCCATATATACCCACCTAATGTTAGTGTGTGTTCATATGTGACACCTGTTTGTGTTCCAGCAAGGCCCAACAGTTCAGCTGTGAGGTCCAGGGACTTACAACAGTGTGGACCTTGTGTGTGTATGCCACATACATACAGAGAAATATATATGTGTCATATATATTCACATCTGTATATGTGCATAGAGCAGGGGCCATATTGCAACTGTTTGTAAAGGATGGAGATATATATGTTGTTGAGGGTTAGTATGCACATATCTGTATGTAGGTTTTAGTGTGTGACAAACAAGACAACATACAGTGCTGATAAATGACATATGGTGGTTAAACACTGTGGGTGGTTTTTTCAGTTTTTAATGTTGAAGCCTGTGAGGCCTGCTAAAGCTACCTGGGCTGTGAGCATCTTTAATGCATTTATCCCAAAACTGTGTGATTTTATTACATTACTGTACACCTCACATCCTTTGTATAACTGATATTCTCACTATGAAAGGTGAAATGTATATGTGCCTACATATATATGTATATGTACACCAATGGATGTGTATATGTGTATATATATATATATATATATATATATATATATATATATAGTTATAGTTATATATACTCATACACACCTACATCTACTTGTTGCAATAGATTCTCTGTACTGTTAACTGACTGTGATGGTCAATGTGTTTGTGAATACATCAAATATATGTATCTGTGGAATAGATTAGTGGGAAACTGTTTATGTCATGGTATTATGGGTCCTTGCTTTGATCCTAGCAAAAGGTGTGTATTCTGCTGCTAGGCAGAAAAAGTGCTATTGCACTACATCTATGATTATTGCTTGGTACTGATATTGAATCCAAATCCTGTTTGTACTGTAATACTACTTGAAGCTCTGGGCCTGTACAGCAAAGTATGGTGTATGTCCACATTGCTTGCATCCACTGTTTTGTGTGGTCCCTGTATTCATCACAGATTACATTTCTCAAGATTATGGTTGTGTAAGTACTGACACAAAGTACTGTATAGTACACACTGAAAGCTTATCTTGGTTGTCATACCTTTGTGTCCTGTAATTATATCTGATGTGTGTGTGGGTATGTCTGTAACATGTCCTTTGACATATGTGTGGTAAAACATATAACTGCGTATCTAGCAACATTCATAGTGTATTACAGCAGTATGCAACCTATATTCCCAATTGTGCACATATTGTGGACACGGGTTTACCATTAACAAGTTGTGTGGTATAATAGTAACACATTTACTGGACCTTACACTCATTGTGATGGATGATATATTTCTTTACACATCAGCTTGATGTATATCTGCTGTGGCTAGGTGGTGCATCGTGTTGCATACAGTGTGCCAGGTACTCTTGTATCGTCTTATATAGGATTTTATTTTGTTGCTGTGCAGAACATGGCTCATTAGTCTGAGTGTGAGCCAGGAACTTCCAAGCAGTTGTGGGATGAGCAATGATAAGTGGCAGTTAAAGTGTTCCACTCTCGGTTAGCTAATAGGTTGCTATATATGGCAGTTCAGTGATATCTGTACTGTATAATGTTAAATGTGCCATATGACTTGCTCAGACATATTTTCCTATTTATGTCTTCAAGGGATCATGGCACATCACAGGAACCCCACTTACAGTAGTGCTGAAGATGACATAATTACTATCAGTATGATTCAGCACTACAGTGTCATGTTCTCATGAACCAGCCAGGACCAGCAGGAGCATACTGCAATGTGGCAAAATGTTGTCCGCAGGGTAAATAAAGTAGGCCTGCATAACCGGACATATGAGCAGGTACGCCACCACTGCAGTGATCTTCTCAGACATGTCTGTCAGCATGCTGCTGATGTGCAGAGACAACAGCTTGCAACAGGAGGTGGTGTTAGTATCCTCCCCCCCTCACCAGAGTGGAGGAGCTGCTCCTGAGCCTGGTGGCACCTGCCCAACAACAACAGCAGCAGACGTACACCATGATGGAGGTTGGAGCCACCCAGCAAGCACATATGGAGCATGCAGGTAACATGGCATATCTGTAGACTACTGTTATCTGTATTGGTAGATCATGCATATGTGAGATGTGGAGTGTGTCGTTAAAAGATGTGGAGCCTGTTGTTGTGCAATACTGATCATTTGGAACATAATCTGTAGCCTTGTGAATGTAAACTGTTGTTGTACTGTAAGATTGCAAACACACAGTAGCAATGCCACTGTTATGGCCACTGACAAACTGTCTCATCTCTATGTAGGTCCCTCTGGGGTGACATCAAGGCAGTGGACAGATGCTGGTGAGTGTGTTCTACATTTATTATTGTAAATAAAAAGTGCATGTCATAGTTAAGGTGTAAGCCATGTACACATGTAACACACCTACCCATAATGCATGCTGTGCATGTTTGGTGTAAGACCACGCACATCTCACTAATGTGATTAGCTGCCTCAAACACATGCAATACCCAGACCATCTCAAACAAATGTGGCTAGACTGTAGTGACCATTGGATAGGCACAGTTGATACTTAACATGCACATAACATACATATTTATGTCATACACAGAGCATTTTAACATGCTATACATAAAGGATTCCCAGACCCTCTGTAAAGACACACTCCAGTATCCAAAATCTCATCCACACATTACACATAATATACCTGAGGGGTAGAGGCCTATCATGGGGCATTTAAACACCCTGCAACACACTACATATTCATGTCAGGGAATGCTCCTTATTGGCCTCCTTACAAACTCATGTAACAACTGGTTGTGAAATGGTGAATGTAGCCAAAGTAGTACAGTTCCGATACAGCATGAGTAGTGCTGGTTTGGGAAACATTTGTAGCCTTGAGTGACCACATGATGCTTCATGATGATGGCCTATGGTACTATACCCCATCCAGTTATTGTAACCACAGTACTACACATAGTTTTCATTGCTATACACCTTGCTATACACTTTAATGTTGCATGTGTGCACACATATGCACCTCTAAACAATATGCATAACAATCACCATTTGCATAACTGACACATATATGTCTTGTGATGCTATTGAGTGGCTAGGTCATATGACACACATTGGGTATGTGTAGTGTTTAAATATGCAGTTGTGTTTTAGCATGCCATGTCATGGATGACACTGGCATGTCCACAATATTATCTACACTCACCATAAGTACTGTACATTGGGTATGTGGCCGAATGGTATTACATCAATTATCCATGCACCACTGATGATGTTGTGTGAATACTCATCATGCATGTGCTAAACATGTGTCTACAATTATTTGCTAAAGACACCGAGGCTGTAATCAGCATTGGATACCTATCTGACATACTGATACACATCCAGCCATGGTATGTACACCTGTTTGTTATTGTGCACAGTACATTACAGAGTTTTGAATACCTGCACAGCAATGTTGTGTCCATGTATGCATTGTGTTCTAGGGGGAGGCCCATCACCTAATAACAAAACACATGCATCAAAGCCATGTATACTGTTAGTAACAAGGACTGTCTACACTTGCACTGCATGCTGTTGAGCAACACATGTCCTGCATGCTGACATGTGTGATATGACTATTTTGCTTGTGATACTGTACCCCACTATCACCTGCTATTGTGTATGTTCTGAGATTGCTGGTGTTGTGTGTGTCTGATTTAGGGAGGAGTGTATTTTTGTGTGAGTGCATGTGTGCATGTGTGCATGTGCGCATGTGTGTATGTGCACATGTGTGCATGTACGCATGTGTGCATGTGCACACGTGTGCATGTACGCATGTGTGCATGTTTGCATGTGCGCATGTGTGCATGTGTGCATGTGCGCATGTGGTCTGACATCATGCTCAGGTTTTAAAGTGTGATTCCTGTTTTCCTCTCACAGGTGCCGAGGTGGGGCTGGTTCAGTCCAGCAGGGAACCTGATGTCACTGAGACAGACAGTGATCATGAGGATAGGTGTGTTGAGGCACAGGCAGGTTTGTCAGGGTCTGTTGTTGGGCCACCAATTGACAGTACACAAGTCTCCACCCCATCCATGCACACAATCATACTGCCTGGCATCTATCATCACCATTGCCCTAGCTGAGGGACAGTGTACAGTTGGCACTGGCCAGGACAGTGTGGTATCTATGGCACATGTATCAGGACACAGCAGCCATAGCCAGATGTCTGGAATGGTACCACATAGGCAGATGCCCAGGGGTTCTCGTCAGAGCACTGCTGGTCATCATGCCCCTAGTAGACGTGCCACACCTCTTTCTACCACATGCATGTTCCAGGCTGTCATGGAGGCACAGACATGAATGGAGCTGTACACCAGACAGGGAATAAGGGCACAGAGGGCTCATAACACCTCTGTAAATGACAGTGTCTGTGACCTAGCAGGTGCCATACATAATTACATTGAGGTCATTGATGGACGTTGGGGTGAGACATTGGATATCCTCCACAATGTCATGCCCATGTGTCAGGACAGTGCGGGACAGTTGAGATGTCGACATGGACATATGCCAGCAACATCAGCAGCTGGAGGTAACTGTGAATGTCCAGCAAGTCACAGCCACTCCCATAGTGCCAGTACCAGCCCCAGCAATGTTGGGGGGGGGCTGTCCATAGACCATCCTAGAAGACCACATGCACGTGGTGCCGGCTAGTCCCAGCTGGAACCTGGATCCAGTGGACATATGTCAACCTCTTCGGATAGTACCCAGTCTGGATTAGTACCTGATACTGTCTGTAGCACCCCTGCCAGGCACAGGGTCCATATCCATGGCCAGAGATGGTGAGCTGCAAAGCCTGCCAGGTACAGTCTGTAGCTGTCTCACAAATCCCTGTATATGGCAGCCACATGGTGGAACTGTATGCATGCAGACACACACACATAAACCAGAAACCTAGGGCAAACACATACCCGCACACATTGCATCAACATTGGTCCATAACAGTACTCATGGCCCTCACACACACACACACACTCACACACACATGTCGATTATATGGCTCAGTGTAGGCCTCTGGCAAACCAACAACACACCCTGTGCATATGATGAAACATGTGCCACCTCCTGTCATCTGTAACATTGATGCAGGAACAGGCTAACATGGTGCTGATGCACAGGGTGACTTTAATAAAGAAAAGCAATGGTTGAATGTGTAGCATGTTGTCAGCAGTAAAGTGTAATGATATCCTTGAAGGTGTAGCTGAGCAGGCATGATGCATTAAAGCTGTAATTAGCAATGTTGTATTGTTTCCACCAGTGTTTATTACAATTGTGTTTTGTTTGCCCATGTGCCACTTGGCTGATGTGTGTAGTTGTGTCAGCATGTGTTATACAGTGGACAGTAAGTGTGGGGTGTGTGCAGCACAGGTCTGCAGGTGTACACTTGTGAACATGGTGGAGGTGCACTGTCTGCATGTACGTGTATATTGGACACAGGGGCAGGGTGACATGCCCTATATTGGCCAGTGTTAACACTCCATACTTTGTATTGGTGGCCAGTATGCATTGTACTACACACATTTTGGAACTTGAGTACACATGTGTGTGTATGACACTGGTTGACACTGTGCTGTGGGTGATGATGTTGTTGCTATATGTCATTGGTTTGCATTACTAAGGTTAACACTGTCCCAGCTGCATAATCCTTTATTATTTTTTTTTTATTTTTATTTTTATTTATGTATTTATCATTTGTTGACCGGGAAAGTCCAACTAGATTCCACAGAGCCTGTTTTCAGCAGAGACCCGGGGAGAAATGCTCCAGATGCATGTCTTTGGAATATGGGAGGAAACCGGAGTACCCGGAGGAAACCCACGCGAACACAGGGAGAACATGCAAACTCCACACAGAAGGCACCCCAGCCGAGAATCGAACCAGTGAACCTCTTGCTATGAGGTGACAACGTTAACCGCTGCACCACTGCGCCACCCTGTAATGCACACTGTTCACCTACAGGGTTGCATGGACCGTGCTATCACAAACACAAGAAATTCTCACTTATACAGTAAAAGTGCATTAGTCTCATGGACCCCTGCCATAAACTAAATATATAATAGAAGGTGTGAATTTGTACCAAAAAAGAGTTACATACCAAGAAGGGATAACCTCTCTGGTCAGTATCATTGGGAAAATACAATCCCTCAATAAACATACAAGGCAAGCTTTCTTTTTTCTTTAGAAACTGGCCTTGGATGATTTTATGAGCGATCGTAGTTTCTTGCTGATAATGATCAGTGATGCCTTTCCTTTTTGGAATTTTGCTCTATCATGTAGTAGTTTCCTCCTTCTGTTGTATAGCCTATTTATGGCCAAGAACCACCAGACTGGTGTCCTCTTTTAGGAGGAGTGAGTCTTGGTTTTACTCAGGATGGCTTGAACCATGCATCCCTGTAGATGCTCATATAATGCACTTGTAAAGGATTCTGCGGATTGGATAGCATTATCCTGTAGCAAAGGGGCATTGAAACTTTCCACTTTGGTCTTGAGAAGTGTGAAGTTTGCTTTTGAAAAGTTTTTCACAGTGGTTTCTTTGACTGGGGGTGGGAGCAAGATGTTGATGTCCAGTGTGATTACTTTATGATCTGATTTTACCAGCGAGGGGTTTGCCTCTGGTATGAAACACTGATCCCCCATGTTGGTGATGATCAGGTCCAGTATGTTGTCACCTCTAGTGGGCATGGTGACCAGCTGTTCCAGGGTGTTTGAGTTTATAAACTCTAGGAATCATTGGACAAAGGAGTATGTACTTGAGTAATTCTCCCAGTCAATGTTTGGGTAGTTGAAATCCCCTAATATCATGGTGTTTGGTAGGACCTTTATATTTTCCAGTATTCTCAGGAATGCTTAGTAAGGGTCCTGAGACAAGGTAGGTGATCTGTAACAGGCTACGATCTGATAAGCAGCTATGCCCACTGTTAGTTGCACTTGGATGGTCTCTGAGGCCTCGTGCTGTGTCACTAACCTGGAGGTGTGGGTATTCTTTATGAAAATGGATACACCCCCTCCTTTTGTATTTCGTCTGGGTTTTGGGGCCGAAGCTTGGAGAGATTGGGATTTCTTTAAGTGGAGCATGTCCAACAGCTCTGTGTTTGACATAGCTTTGTATGTTAGGCAGAGATCACCTCTGAGTAGGCGATATGTGACAGAGTAAAGCTGGAGTGTTTTGAGACGGTCTGTGTAGGGCATGTATTTGAGGCCGCTAATCCTCTTTGTGAGGTATTTCTGCGGTCTTTCCAGTTGTTATAGATGTCTTGTGAGGTACATACCAAAAGGGGCATTGTACTCTATAATGGATCTAATGAGTGATGAGTAGAGGGGAACAATGACCTCTTTTTTTTTTCTGCATGAGAAACCTTTTGTGATGATGTGTGCCATGTAGAAGGATTTCCTGACTACTGTGGTGATGTGATTATCAAAGGAGAGTCTACTGACCACCTGTGTCCCAAGGTCTCTTATCACACTTTCAGTGTTAAGCATACTACCGCCTATGTTGTAGTTCATGGGTACAGAGTTTTTATCAAAGGGGATGACAATGCACTTTTTGGCATTGAGCTTGAGGACATGGCTTTGACACCAGGCATCTGTCTCAGTGAAGCCCTTTTGTAGGATGTCCACATCGTTAATAGTTTTGATTATGGCTCCTACTTTGCAGTCATCTGGGAACTTCATTATTCAAAGACCTTCTGTGTTAGCCTGTACTTCAGGGAAGTAGATACCAAACAGGACAGGACACAGTACTGAACCCTGTGGTACTCCACTTATCACTGGTCTGAAGTCGGACTTGGAGTCTGCTACTTTCACAGTGTGGGTTCTGTCAGTGAGCCATTTGGCAACCCATCTTGTGACATAGGGATTTATACCTAGTTTAATGAGTTTATCTATAATTCCAGAGTGGGAGATGGTGTCTAAAGCCTTGGCAAGATCTAGATAGGCTGTGTGAACGACCTTACCCTTGTCTACAGCTTTGGTGACTGCTTCAAAGAAGTCTATCAGGTTTAGGAGACATGATCTGCCTTTTCAAACCCAAAATGGTTGTGGTCCAGAGTTTGGAGAATGTCAGTGTCTTTGTTTATAAGTTCCATGATGATACGTTCCATGGCCTTGCAGACCAGTCTCATCAGGCTAATAGGGCACTAGTTCCCAGGGTCCATGGTGGCTCCCCCCTTGTGTAGTGGGATAACTGTCACTGTGCGCCATCCAGCAGGCACAAAGCCTGAGGTGAGGCTATGATTGAACATGGTACTTAGGTGTGCTGCCAGTTCGTTCTGTAGTTCATGTAGAATGCAGCCTGGGATGTTATATGGTCCCATGGATGCTGTGTTCCTGGCTTTGGAGAGTGTTTTTTACCTGTGCAGCAGTGATGACAGCAACTTTACATTCTTCCGGTATAGAGATGGGCTATTTCATGGGTGAGAGGTGGCTAACGTTAGCACTGATCCTATCTGCCAGGATGTTGGCAATATCAGTCGGGTCTGTATATTTAGTGCCATTGTGCTGTAACTCAGAGCAGATCTGAGTGTTGCCATTGTGATTTTTGACATAGCTATAGAATACTTTGTGGTTGTCTTTAGAATCAGTGGCAATTTTGTTTTCGTAACTAGCTTTGGAGGATTTTATCAGGGATCACAGCTTCTTACTGAGGCTGACCAGGGAGGTCCTCCACTCATGGGTTTTACCCTTTTTTGCAACAGTTTCTTCCTTCTGTTGTGCAGTTTGTTTATGGCAGGGGACCACCAGATTGTCTTCCTTTTCTTGGAGGATAGCGTCTTGGTTCTGTTTGGGATAGCACGATCCATGCACTCATGTAAGTGCTTATAAAGTGCAATTGTGTAGGATTCAATAGTTGTAACTGTATTGTCCATCTGTATGGGTTTAACATGGTTTCCTTAATGGGGGGTGGGGGCAGAGTGTGGATATGTAGGGTAATTAGCTTATGGTCAGATCGGACCAATGAGGTGGTGACTTCAGGTGTGGAACACCAGTCACTCAGGACAATCCAAACCCTCTAACCAACACAAATAACCACAAAGTGAACTAAATGCTACTCATTGCCAGAAGTCTCAGCCTCCAGATGCACACACTCGAGGCACTTCTCACTATGGAGAATACTGATATCTGTGCAGTAACAGAAACCTAGTTCAAGGCTCCAGAGAGCACATCAACACTACCAGGATACTACTCATTCCATGCCTTCCACCATCAGAACCTGGATCATAGCACATAGGGTGGGGATGTATCCATATTCATCAAGGATACCTACACCTCTCTCTACATGTTCTCTACAGGATATGTACCCATAGAATGTTGCACAGCAACATTCTTACCACTCCACATGGGTGGGGCCACAAAAGACCCTTGGCATTCATGCTCTATGAACCTGACGAGTCTGATCTGCAAGGCAATGGAGCCACTCATAATGGAAGACATTGGGAACCTTCCCATAGTTGAGCACACCCAGTTTGGCTTCGTCAAATGCAGATCACACCTGCTGAACTGGGTGGATTTCTTTAAGACAGTTACCCAGGCTACAGATGATTGAAATGAGCTCCACACAGCCTACCTATACCTCGCTAAGGCCTTTGACACCATTCCCCAGTCAGGTATCATAGATGAACTCACCAACCTGGGCATGAATCCATACTTCACAAGATGGATTGCAAACTGGCTCACAGATAGATCCCACAAATTAAGAGTTGCTGGCTACATGTCGCACTCTACACCGGTAACATCTGGTGTCCCCCAGGGTTCAGTCCTGGGGTCCCTCTTGTTTGGTATAGACTTCTCAAAAGTACATGCCAACACAGGAGGGTTGTGGTTGACTAAGTTTGCTGGAAACTGTAAAGTGTCTGCCATAATAGATTCCCTGGATGACACAAATATTCTCCAGAAGGGACTCTATGAGACAGATGTGTGGTGTCAGAATCATGGCCTCAAGCTCAATGTGGAAGAATGCATAGTAATCCGCTTTGGTGAAAACAAAGTACCCACAAACTACCACATAGGTGTTACCCCCTTAAAACTGGGGGTAACACCTATGTGGTAGTAGGTAGGTAATAAGGGATCTGGGGACACAAGTAGATAGTCATCTTTTCTTTGACAACCATGTTGCCAAAGTGATTGGGAAATCCCATGTGGCCCACCTAATCAACAAAGGGTTTGCATCAGGATCAAATGAGGTAGTGGTGGCCCTCTACTCTTAAGTCATCAGACCCATCATTGAGTACAATGCACCATTTTGGATGGACTAAACTAAGCATATCCAGCAGCTGTAGAGACCACAGAGGTACCTTAACAAGAGGATAAACTGGCCTCAAACATTTGTGTTATGCAACACAACTGTAAAACTAAATCTGTTCCCCGTTGCGTACCACCTACTCAGAGGCACACTCTGCCTAACATACAGAGCCATGTCCAACTCATAACTGTTAAACATGCTCCATCTACGGATAACAAAATTGAGTCACACTACACACTCCAGGGATATGAACCTCATCACAACAATGAATACAACATGCTGGTGGGATAGAGTACCATCCCAGATACTTGCCTTACTGTGGAACAGAGTCCCAATGTACATCAGACAGAGCCGCTTGCTGACATTCTTCAATAGGAACCATGATGAGTGGATGGGAAACAGACAATTCACACCCAGCATCACATCAGCAGCCCCACTAGAAAGGGGCTTAGGGTACTAACTATTAGAACTAGGGCTTGGGAGACTACCTAATGGGGTGGTGAAAGCTGCACAACTTGCCTAGGCTAATATATGCCTTTGAGAAGATAGTCTACTACATACCTATGAACCTGTGTGACAGGTACATGTCTACAGATAGTAGATATGTACTTCATTGTACAGTCATGTTGTACAGCAGGCACATGGACCACATACACTGTAATGCTTACAGATACTGGTGGCTGTTATGCAAAGTGGGTGAGATGTGCACCTCATGTCTTTTGTGCCATTGGGATGTGTGATGGGTGGGACAGTCCTAGATGGCTCCCTGTCATGGTCACCATCTTACACACATCTCTGCCCATCCATCTTTGGCTTATTATACTGTGTTCCCACACACAGACACACACACACACACGCACACACACACATAGATATCTATACATATATATATATATATATATATATATATATATATATATATATATATATATATATATATATATATATATATATATATATATATATAGGTACATAGGTAGGTAATAGGCTATCTGCCTGAAGGCATATATTAGTATGGCCAGAGTGTGCAGCTATCACCATGCATGGAGTTAGTTCCCTAGGCCTCTGTGTAGTAGAGCTGATGAAGTGATCCATGGTGTGACAGTTCAGTTTCACATACACTCATCAAGGCTCCTCTAGAAGAGTGTCAGTTAGGGACTCAGCTTAATGTAGGTTGGGAGCCTGTTCCAAAGCAAGGGAAGTCTGTGAGTTAGTAATATATCCCTCCAACATGTTCTATTTATTGTTGTGATGATGATATCCCTAGAGCATGTGACAAAGTGAGCTTGGGTTTACTTCAGATAGCGCATATACATCAGTTCTTCATTGGACATGGACCTGTCTGCTGGGCAGAGATCGCCTGAGTAGACAGTATGCAACAGAGTACTGATTGAGTTAAATTCAGTCTTGTTGCATGGGGCAGCTGTTTGAGGTCAGTAATCCTCTTGTTGAAGTACTTCAGTGGTCTTTCCAGCTGCTGAAGGTGCCTAGTCAGATTCATCACAAGTGTGCTGTGATACTCTCTGATGGGTCTGATGACTGATGAGTAGAGGGAACCTCCTTTGACCTACATGCAAAGACCTTGGCAATTTGTGGGAACAGATAGGATGATTTTCTAACCACTTTGTGAATGTGTTTCTGGAAGTAGAGATGACTATCCAAATGTGTCCATAGATCCCTTATTATTACCTCCGTATTTAGGATGTTGGCCATAATTTTGACACAACATCTGTCTGACTGAGACCCTTTTTAAGGATGTCTCTGTTGTCCCAAACATTGATTATGACAACCTTTTTACAGTCATCCACAAACTTTGCTAAACATAGCCCTCATGTGTTTGACTGTATTTCTGAAAAGTATACACCAGACAGGAGGAGTCCCAGGACTGAGCCATGGGGGACAGCAGTTGTTACCAGCTTGAACAGGAGGTCACAATTCTTACCTTGTGGGATCTATCTATGCCACAGTTGGCAATCCATCAGATGACATACGTGTTTACGCACAGGTTGTTGATTTTGTGGATATGACGTGTGTGGGATGTTGGAAAAGGGCTTTTCAAGGTCTATGTAGGCCATGTGGAGGTCATTTCATTGATGTATGTCCTGGGTGACTGCCTTGAAAACTGTCTAGCAGGTTTAGGAACCATGATCTGCCCCTGACCAAACCAAAATGGGTAGGATTGGGTGTTTGTAGGCTACCAATAGCTCTGTTTATGAGTTCCATAATGATGGACTCCGTGGCCTTGCAGATCAGGCTTATTAGGCTTAAAAGACTATAGTTCCCATGGTCTGTTGTGCACCGACACTTGTGGAGTGTGCCAAACGTTGCTGTAACCCATTCAACAGTTTCATATCCTGTACAGAGGATGAGTCTCAACAGACTGTTCAGGTGCAGGGTCTGTTTGTATTGGAGTTCACATATGACACAGCCAGGGAAACCATGTCATCCCATAGACGCCATGTTTTTAGGTTTGGATAGAGCTGTTTAACCATTGTATATGTGATTTCTGGGTTTTCACAATCTCCAGGTATGGTAATGGGCCCTTTTGTCAGTGAGAGGGGGGTAAATATGTATGAACTTGTCTGACAACATGTTGACAATGTCAGTCATGTACATGTATTCATTTACATTTTGCACTGACTCAGAACATATATGAGTTTACATTGATATTTATGACATAGCAAAAGAAAGCTTCATGGTTCTCTATGGACTCTTTGGCAATATTTTTGCCAGAACATAGCTTGGATAATGTTAGGATTGCTCATTGCTTCTTGATGATATTGATCAGAGATTTATTGATCTTCTTTGCATTTTCACTTTCATTGAACAACTTAAGTACTTGTAGTACATAGTTTGATTATGACAGGGGTCCAATATATTATATGGGTCTGTTTTCATATCACTGTGTGCGCAAGGCAGGATTAGAGAATAGTGACAAGTGTCTGGAGTAAGAACTGCAACTGCCAGATATGTGTAGCCCACTGCTGTACTCAGACATGGCCTAAGTGTGTGAGCATGCCCAGTATGACCTTTCAGTATGTTGTTGACTGACATTTGCTTTGTTTGTTTGTGTGTGAGCATGCCCAGTATGACCTTTCAGTATGTTGTTGACTGACATTTGCTCTGTTTGTTTACATGTGTGAGCATGCCCAGTATCACCTTTCAGTATGTTGCTGACTGAAATTTGTTAAATTTGTTTAAGTGTGTGAGCATGCCCACTATGGGCATATATACTATATGTGTGTGAAAAATCAAGTTGGTTTTTACTTCAGGGCTCACCTTTGTGTTGTACATCAACAGGAAGCACGCTGTGCCTGCAGGGCTTCCATGAGTCAATTTGCATAGACTTATCAACATTTCTACATACAGGGGGCACAGCTATTATTTGTACATTTCTACCCAGGGGGACACACCTGATTGTTACTGTGGGTGTACATAGGATGAGGGGTACACCTGACACTTATACACACTTGCTAGGCCTGCACTGCTATGTCTGGTACTCCCTTTCAGTCTGTACTGTTGCCTGTCTTACTGGCTTGAGGCATACCACTGTACAACAGACCTCAGCTTCCAATTACACACATATTAGTTTGTGACTTCATAGCCTACCCAACCCACATCACACTGCTTGGCCTGCTGTTATCTGTCTGCATAAGCCTGAGTGGAGGTTACTCATATGCCTCTTCAGAGTGCAGGATACAGCATTTGTTTGTGTTTGCGTTTGTCTACAATTGTCCTGCTGGCTGTGACTGTTAGGTATGTGACCCCCCCAACTGGTATGCATGAGTGACTTAAATTGCATCTGTGCCAGTGAAATGCTGTCATGGCTTAGTGGTTCAGTACTGTGACTATAGTGCACAGTATCCTGAGTTCAAGCCCTGCCACTGCTTTTTATTTTCCTGCTGGGCAGACCTGACTGGTTAAGGAACAGTAAAGCAGGTGTGAGCGTGTTTACCCGACTTTGCTCGACTTTGCCCGACTTTGCCCAACATTGCCTAACATTGCCCATCGTTGCCCAACATTGCGCTGGTTAGCGCAGTGTGCAGCTACACGCAATTGTATTTAAATATGCTCAATACTGGTATAATTTTCTTAGCAGTGCTTTATATTGCTTAAAATAGGGACTCATGCCTCAGGTGGTGTTGCAGGGCTTCCTATGTCAGATGCACATACTACACTCCCTATACATGTTTGAAAACAGGTAGTGTCAAGTTAGGCATCCCTTTTACTGTATGTGCGAGTCAGAGAGAGGTGTCATTTCCAGGGTTCCTACTGAGTCAGTGTATGTGATATGCTTTGCCTCTTTGCCAAAGCCAGGGCATACTGGGCATGCCTCCTTCTGCCTTCTGGGGCAGGCTCAGGTTGTTCCTCCTCTGAGTCATGCTGTGCCTATGCAGGCCTTGGCAATGGTGGGGGGCTGTTTGGCCCTGCCCCATGTTGTTCCTGCTGCAGCGGTTTCCGCAGGATCATATTGTGTAGCATGGCACATACCATGACAATTTGGGTACATGTAGTTGGTGAGTACTGCAAGGCTCCACCAGATGTGTCCAGGCACCGGAAACGTGACTTGAGCATCCCAAACACATGCTCAATTATGTTTCTTGTTTGTGCGTGTGCCTCTTTATGGAGTTCTTGTTCGGGTGTGTGTGCATTTCTGATGGGTGTCATCAGCCTCGGCTACAGTGCGTATCCAGCATCCCCCTCTAGGTGACCATCAGGGATGTCCCAATTGGCAAATCTCTGGTACAGCTGTGTCAGATGCCAGATGTGGGAATCATGATAACTTCCAGGGCAGCCAGCACACACATTCATTATTATGCCCTCAGCATTGCACACAACCTGACAGTTGATGGAGGGGAAGCCCTTGCGGTTGATGTAGACCCTACCCCACTCATCGGGTTGTGCTTTAATGTGTATGTGCATGCAGTCTATTGCACACACTACCTTGGGGTATTCTGCTATTTGGTGGAAAAGATACATATTGCTGGCCAATGCCTCACGGGAATTGGGGAAATATATGTGCTCACCGACATGTGCTGACATGGCATCCAGGAACTGGTGCAGTACCCTGGACGCTGATGCCTGTGAAATCCCCATCATATCACCAGTTGGTCTCTGGAAGGTACCTGTAGCTAGTATTCTTAGGCCAACACATACCTTGGTATCCACTGGGATGGGTTCCTCTCTGTTGGTTCTGTGTGTGAGGCGTGGCTGGCACAGATCAACAACTGTAGGAGGGCTCTGTCCACCCTATAGCGCTCCACTATCTCCAGCTTATGTAGCCCCTGGTAGGTTACCCTGGGTCTGTACACTCTTCTCCATCTCTTCACTGTCGGTTGCTCAGCAGCATTCACAACATCACCCCCTTAACACCTTGCACATGTTGGTTTATGATAGCAAGAGTAGCCCCTAACATTTTGTCTGACTTTAAAGTTTTTAAGCTTTCCCTCTTTGTATACTGCAGTATTGCATAGTTCTTTGGAAAAAAATAGGGAAGAATGCTGTTTTCAGATTTTAAAGTGCTGGGCTGGGCTGGGTTAGTCTGCTACCTGTGTAATTGGCTGATTCTGATATATTTCACCTGGCAGCTCTGCTAGTTCTCCTTGGTTAACTTCCTACTACTTCTTTTCCTTCCTTTTCCCTTTCTGTTTCTGCCCAGGGCAGTGCTGCGCACATGAGCACATACACCCGCACATGCTGTGTGCACGTTTGCAAGAAATTTCAGATATATTCAAGGCGTACACCTTTGGTTTCTGGTTTTCAAAAAGGGCAACTGTAGACACGCCTCTTGCAATCCTGAGCAACTCAGGTCAAATACAAGACACTGTGCTCTAATAAGCTTACAGCCTTTCTGACACACCCCCTTCATGATGTTACCTATATTCTACTCTACTACTCACCTACTCCTACACTTACTCTCTTGGGACATGGCTCACATGCTGGGGAAAATTGGGATTCACTATCCTTATCCTCATTTGCGTAGGATTGCCTACTAATGCATGGTTACATCTCTCACACTGAGCTTACCCACTTAGCAACCACTACTCAGTGGCCATGTTGTCTTCAGCCCGCCATTCAACTGCAGGGCAGGATAAGCTTTTTAGTGAAAATGGCTATTTTTGGCTATTTTTAAATTATTTTCTTGTTTTTTTAAAGTGCTGCACGTTTCCACACTGCTGCGCTACGCTTAAACATCGGAGATCAGGGAAAAAAAAGTTACATTTTAATAATTTTAAACATTTATAAATGCCAATGGCTTTATATTTGGCCATTGGCATGCTTCCTCAACTGTATGTATCCTTTATTTGGAGCGGTCATAGCTCCGTTTAGCTATTTGCAGAAGGGTAGTCCGTTACCAATGGAGAACATTTCTGCAGATAACATTAATCTTCCATGGACAGGTTAGTGTTTCCTGGATTGCAAACTTACCTCATTTGCATAGCTTTCAGCAGAAAATGAGGTCATTTGCATACCATGATGCTATCCATGCAAGAGTAGCTTTAGCAGCTTTCGTGCACGCCCCTGCTGACTGTACCTGGATTGCACAGCAGACATATTGCCTCCGTGAGCTACTACACTCTTTCGTAAATCCGGCCCTTAATTTTTCCTCTAAGTTACTGGAAGTCATGTCTTACACCAAAGCTGAGGCTTGCACTAATTTTTGCTGAACAGCTGCAGAATTCTTCCCAGTCAGTGTTTTTTCCTCACTTTTTGTGGTTGATTTTCTTACACGTTCTCTGAATTTCTTTTTTGCTGGCATGCAGGAACTGCACTTATTAGCCATTTACTGAAATTTACCCAGTAAAATGAGTTAATTGTCTCTTTTTTTTACTATATACTATTTTTTACTCTTTACTATATTCCAGCACAAGAACATACAGAAACAAATAAAACACCAACTATATTACTGTTCTCCAAGTATAAGCAAGCCCCCCTGCACCTACCATGTGGGAGACTGTGCCCCCACACTCCCTGCTACTTAAATATATCAACTCTAAGATTGCACTTGGTGTAGTGAAGTGCAATCTCGGAGCTGATATTTTTAAGTAGCAGGGGGTGTGGGGGATGCAGGGGGGCTTGCCCCCTGCATATAGTTGAAGGGTAATATGTTTCTGTATGCACTTGTGCTGGAATATAGTA